>NC_051183.1:49508752-49825105 GCF_013339695.2 Rhipicephalus sanguineus
TAAGCCGAACTAACGAAAGTACGATACCATTAAACAATGCATATTCTGGCTGGGACCAGGGAACACATCCGATTTTCGGAATTAACGAGCTGTTACTGTATATGTAATATGCTTAATTTGTTAACCTTACCAAATGCATTCATGTATAAGTGGTTTCCCTGCTGCCATGTGCTGTGGGACTCTATTATTCTTGTGTGTGAAATATGATGCAAGTTCTTACATCTTTTCTTACCATCACGCTCTCTTCAAGGGCGTCGACGCTATTTACATCCGGTCGCAACCGCTGCAGAGCGCTCATGCTGAGCGCACATTCACGATCGACGAATCGGCAGGCAAGTTGCTTTGCATTGCTAATGAGGTGGTACCCATAGAACTGGTTAATTAAGTAGTTCTAGTTAACGTAGGAGGCTCACGTATCTTAAATTGTAACTTGGTAACATCAGTTTGGGCTAGGTAGTTCTGCATAATTTAATGTAACCAGCATGGCTTCTTGGCTCAACATGTGTATCTCTTTCGCATGGGCATTTAAGCATTCCAATCGAGCCAATGCTGGTTGTTGTCAGAATTCCTAGTTTCTTTAATACCCATTTGTGCTGTTTACTTTATATCATGAGAAGTAAAGCTGCTTCATTCCAGGCACTGCTTCTTTACAATTGTGTGTACTGCACACGTGCCAACTTTGACATATTTTACATAAAATATCGAATTTTTAGAGCATGTTCATAGTAAATGTATAACAAAGTTTTTTTAGGGGAACTTTGGGCAAAAACGATTACAAAAGAGCAATTTCAAAACAGGTATAGCTTTTTGGATATGCTTCATTATCTAAAGGGAACTCTGAGGCTATTCTCGACGGGAGCTGCAAGCATGATTTTGCAGCCATCATGGAAATGATATGGCAGTGCGTGGATTTGCCTAAACTTTTTCCTTTTGTCTTCAGGTAGATTATTTTGTGGGGAACGATCAAGTTGAAAAGTTACATCGTAAATGCCACAACCTGCACAGAGACCAAATGTGCACAGAGGCAAAGTGGCTGTGTTTAGAAAACTGCGAGCACTTGAAATTTTAGTAGAAAGCTGTAATAAATCGTGTCACACGACCATTTGAAGCCAGAAGCGTAAACATTGTACGAATTCAAGCACTGTCACTCTTGTGAATGCTTAACAATTGCAGTGGGAAGATTTTTGCTCTGTTATCGTCATCCGCTTCATGAATGCTGGCCACTGAAATTTAGGTTACCCTTGCACCAATATTTGGTCTGAAGACTTAAAAATCGTAATGCCACATATTGTGATGCGCTACTTTTCCATATAAACAAATGGAGTAAAGTTGGTAATTAAAAAGTTAATTGAGAGAAGTTTTTGTTAATTACAGTCAACTGCCGATTTTTCGGACATGTTTGAAAATTTGGACGCTTTCGCGGCACCGTGACAAGCTCCATAAACGTCATTGTGTGAAAACGTCTGATAGTTTTGAAGCGACAACTCTTCAGTGTCCGATTTTTCGGACATTTTGCCCTAACTGCAGGTCTGAAATGAGGGGCGTAACCAGAAATTTTTTCGGGGTGTTCAACCATACTTTACATATATTCGTGCGTGTGTTTGTATGCGTGCGTGTATATATACGCAAGCAAAATTAAAATTTTCCGGGGGGGGGGGGGTTGAACCCCCCACCTCTTGGCTATGCCCCTGTGACTTAGCGCAGTTGTGAGCGTACTAAACGCGCCGTGCCACCATTAATGCTGCCTCTTTGTGTGAGACTGCTAAGTGCGCTGCACACACGCGTTGTTGCCTTCACAAATGAAAGCAGCTCATCATTGCCATGCCCGTTTTGCGGTCAGGAACTGAGTAAGCCTAGCGAACACTCACGGCAAACGTGTGCATACGGTACAGCAAGTGCCCCGGCAGTGACTCGTGCGTCAGCTGAGTTGGCAATGCGCTGAACACAACTAGTAACGATCGGCTCACGCGGCAGCAAATGCTGCTTGTCGGCAGAGATTTTCGTACATTAGTGCATTGGGGAAAGCAGGACAAGTCGCCCACTCTTCCGCCACAACCTTTGTGTTCTGCGTCGTTTCCAAACGCTCCATGCGAGAGAGCCGCAATTTTTTCCGCGCTTTGTCGGTATTGCAGTACTCGTCACGAGATGCTAATTTGCAATTGACACGTAGTTAAGCGGGGTTCATGGCAGGTACCAAATGCATTCACGAGAGCCTGGGTGCGCACCCAAATGCCAGTTACGTGTACTGGGATCCACTAAGCTGTTTTCGACGTGGCTGCGGTGATTTGACTGCTTGAGCGGAATGAAAAAAGCATGAATCCATTTTTTCCGGACAATTTCGCAGTCTCTAGGGAGTCTGAAAAATTGGACGTTGACTGTAGTCATTTTAAGATAGCTTTAGCAGCAACAAAGTATTTCCACCTCGACACAGTCGTTGTCTGTGAAGACAAGTGTTCTACTGTCACAGCACCTTTATATAAAAAAAAGAGAAAGATCTGCATTGTCTAAAAAACACCCTGTATGATTCCACCTGCAATGAGTATAGTAGCCCTGTGCAGGGATCTCCATTGTCATTCTCTGTGGCCATTTGTCATATCGTCGAGGTCGTTTCACATGACGGACACAAAACACTGTGATTTCTTAGCGGCGAATTCGCTCACAGCTAAAAAATGGCCTATCTCTCTCACCGCAACAGCGAGCGACAAACGTGTTCGAAATTGTTCACTCTATTCGTAGCGACAGAGCAATTTTTTAGCCAGGATCTATTGAAATTGTGCCGAGCCATCAAAATTGGGCCGACAAGTTTGTTTTGGTTATGGCCGCTGTTGCACACTTCGAAATGAATTTAGATTGAAAAGTATTTTTAAATGACAAAAAATGTTTTCTGTTCGCTACTGTTTATCAAAACTTAACACTATGATAACGTGCAAATTGTTAATTACATTTGAAAAATTATGCAGGGTCGGCCACAAAGAATGGCAGCAAGCAGCCTTCAGCGCCGTGCCAGTCGCAGAGCAAAAATCGTAGCCCATGTGAAACAAAAAGCGCCATTAGCGGTGGTTGCGAATAGAGCGAACTGAATAATTTTTTTTCGTTGCATTCGCAGCGTGTGAAACAGTCTTCACATTCATAGTGTTCCTACCAGAGGACTCAAATTCATCTCATCTTCTCTTTTTTTTATTGTTTTCGTTGCAGACCCTTCCTTGAAAGAAATGGTGAAGAAGATTCTGCCTCTCTGTAGCTACCACTCAACAGTGGTCCGATTCATTGAAGGTGAGAATCGCTCGAGTCTCGCGTTGCTCCGCATGCGGAAAAGTGCATTAGGCGTGAAGTCTGTGCTCATCTGTAAATACAGTTTGTGAAGAAGTGCTGTAGATCTCTTGTAATCTGTAGCATTGCTTCCGAAGAATAGTGACATTGGGGACATTCAGGCAATGTTGACAGGCTTTGCCGCACGAGTAGTTTACCACTTCAGCAATACTTAAACGACCACCCTTCTTATCAAGCTTGCCAATCCAGAAGAGACACAAAAATGAAAAGGAGAAGTGGTGGCGTACATTTTAAAAGTTCTACACCAGCTTACTATGATGTCAAAATAAACAGAGGGCTCACTTCAGTAGGTTGGTATAGCTTGCCAAACAGAAGCAATCAGACTTCTTCATAGCGAAGTTGCATCCGAACAAGATTAACTTTGTTCTATCTGAAAATTTGTTATAAATGTATACAGTAAAAGCTCGTTAATTCGGATTTCACGGAACCGGAAAAAATGTCTGAATTAACCGAATGCCGAATTAACGAATGAACAGGAAAAACAACATTAAAATCAAGTTGGAGAAGCATACCTTTATTTGCTGAAGTATTTTGTAATGTTCGTCTGCGTTTTCACGCAGATTCCGGCTTACAATTTTTCTTAACTTTTCCAAATGGCCAACAGCACGCAAACTGTCGGAAGTGCTCAGGCAAACGCCCTCTAATATCAAAAGCGCCTCCGAGACTTCCCGTGAGGTGCGATGAGGTCGCGACATCATTAATAATTTCTTGATCGGGCAGGAGACCAGTCGTGGCGACACAATCATCAATCGCGATGTAGTCCTGAAGGGTCATATCTGTGGGAAGGACAGCATCGAAGGTCGGGCAGTCACCGTCGGTGGACTCGGCTGACACCTCGTCGATGCCACCGTCGGCTACTGCCGCATGCTCGCGCCTCACATGTAAACACGGTCACAACGGGAAAGAACCCCGCAAGAAGAGACGGTGCCGACTACAGCCGACACAACACAAGGGAAAATGGCGTCGGAGGTGCAGTGGAGCTATAGTGGAGCGAAGAAAGAAGACGCCGACGTTCGGTGACGCTGCGATCGCCCCCACTAGTTGATGACGATGGCGATGTCACTCAAGTTTCGGTTTCGCCCCAGTGGTGCCAGCGCTGCTTTACCACACATTTGTGTAGCGGCAGCCGTCAGAATTTGTCCGAATTAAGCGGTGCGGAGCCCAATTCTGACGAATTAACGAAGGTTTGGTCCCATAGATTAACATGCACTTTGGCCGGGACCAATAGAGCCGTCCGAATTTCCGAATTAACGGGTGTCGAATTAACGAGCTTTTACTGTATTCATAACTCAATTGATGGCGAGACTTCATTTACTTTGTTATAACCAATAATTCGTTATATCCATAATCACTGTAACGAGGTTTCATAGTTTGAGCCACACCCAGTTGGTCAATACTATACGCATTTCCTGCCGGACATGCGCAACCCCCCTTCCAACTCCTATCTCGATGCGCCTTTCATGCAACCGAGACGGCTGGCTCGTTTTATCTCTGCTCGAATGGCATTCTTCAGCAGCACTCATACATTTTCGCTTGCACATATAACAGGAAGCACAGGGCGATGTTATCACCTGGACCTTAAACAGAGCATGGTAGTGGCGTCAATGGCAAAGATGCGTCCAGACTGTCCATATAATTGCTGTTGCAATAAAGTGCCTTACAATTGAGTAAATGTGGCAAACCATATTCTTTGTATTGGACTGTGTTTTTGGATTGTGGAAACATAGGATTTTAATCAGTCTTTGAACTGCCGTACTGTGGTTAAACTCTAAAAAAATGCAACGTATCTTCCCCCATCAGAGAAGCAAGAACGTGGCCAAGGGATGGTGAACCAGGCTCTGGCAGCATCCATGCGCGACCTGCTGGAGGACTACACCATCCTGGTCACACAGCTGGAGCACAAGCTAGTCAACCAGGGGTCGTTGACCCTGCCCAAGTGCTGGTTCTACGTCCAACCTTCCTTGGCATACATGGCAGTACTGGCCACGTGCGCACAGGCCATCTGGGAGGTGGGTGTTTCATGCCTTTGCGTCTTTTTAAATGCGGGTTTTAAATGTGGCAGATTTCAGTGGCGGCGCCATCATAATTTGCGAAAAATTTGGCACCAGCAAAAGTGTACAGGAATAGGCCTTCGAAGGTGCATTGATCACATCCTTATTTGTATGCGCTGTTTTCCAATAACTGATGCTTTCTCGATCGCAGGCTTGTTGGCGATCGGCTGTTTGTTACATGGAAATCTGATCTTTTAACGAGGTCACTCGTCATTTCACATTGCCACATTGCATTCTTGCCTTTCATGGTTGCATTTCATTGTTTCACGCATGACCGTCGTTGCTGCCTGTAGCAACTGAAGTGTTGCACGGGGGTGAAGGTCCAATTCCCGGCATGGAGGAAGGGAAAAGTTACGAGGGAGCATTGCGCAATAGCATAGAAAGAAAAACAGTAGACCAGACACACACACACCAAGCTGCACTTGCCCCCATTTTCTTGATAGGGGTAGGGCTCCTACTTTTAAAATGCGAAACATTTCTTCGCGAACTTCTGCGACTTTTTTAGTGCATTTCTTAGCGAACTTAGCGAATTTCTGGGAATCTATCTTGCTGCCTACGACTTTGTGCTCTCCTGGCCGTTTTGTTAATGGGATGTATACCAAAAATGGTATGGCATAACATGACTGTATGACGAACATAAATGACAGGTCATACCATGAAAATCATGACCTGCATGTCATGAATGGCATGATTTACATGCCACGGTGTTGGTGTTGGTGCTGTTGCGGTCGTTTCGTTAACTTTATATGTACCAAGATTGGTATGGCATGACAAGAGTCTATGACAAACATAATTGACAGTTCCTGTTGTGCAAGTGACACGCATGTCATGTACAGCATGATTTACATGACATTGTCTCAAGGCGCTCGTGGCCATTTAATAAAGGGATATATACCAAAATTGGTACATCGAGACATTTCTGTATGGTGAACATAAATGGCAGGTGGTAACATGAAAATCGTGACATGCATGTCATGTATGCCATGACATACATGCCCCACTCATAGTGTGCTTTCGGCCGTTTCGCTATCTTGACATGTGCCAAATTTTGTATTGCATGACGTGACTGTATGAACGTAAACCTGGGTGGTAATATGAAAATCATGACATGCATGTTGTGTAGGGCATGATTTACATGCCATGCTCATGGTGCTCTCGCGGCTGGTTCGCTAGCTTGATATACACCAAAATTATTATTTCGTGACGTGACTGAATGACGAACATAAATGACAGTTGGTAACATGAAAATCATGACATGCATGCCTTGTAGGGCTTGATTTACATGCCACGCTCATGGTCTGCTCGTGGCCGTTTCGCTAGCTTGACATACACCAATATATTGGTGTTGCGTGACACGACTGTACGTTGAACACTAATGGCAGGTGGTGACATGACAATCATGACATGCATTTCATGTACAGCATGATTTACATGCCATGCTCATAGTGCGCTCGTGGCCGTTTCTTTAGCTTGATATGCACTAAAACTGGTATTGCGTGACGCGAGTATGACGAACATAAATGACAGGTACTAACACACAAATTATGACATGCATGTCATGTACGGCATGATTTACATGACTGTCTTGGTGCGCTTCCGGCCGTTTTGTTAACTGAATATACACCAAAATTGGTATGGCATGACACGAGTGCATGACGAACATAAATGAGGTCATGCATTGTATATACCAGAATATACGTTTCATTATATAAAAGATTGTACATGCGTGCAGGCATGACAAACATGAGATATACAGTGAACTAGATGTCCTGACATGAATGACTTTATTTTCCTCAGAGGAACAAGGTGATATATGCAGCTCTCTGCTGGCTGCTTCGCATCACGTTGATTCCCACAGTGTGTGGGATCTGCCAGATTTTAACGCGATAGCGTTAAAGAGCTCGTATCGCAGAAATTGCGCTGTCGGCGTCGGGGCCGTTGGTTGTGAGCGAAAAATCATCATCATGTCCGTGACAGAAAAATCGAAAAAGCTGCAAATAAAATAAATAATAAAAATGCTGGGTCCGAATGAGAATCGAACCCAGGCCGTCTGCGTGGCAAGCAGGCGTTCTACCACACAGCCACGCCTCTGCTTGGAGCTGCACTGAAAGTAACTTTCGTGCTTCCCAAAAATACGCGTCCTGTATACAGGTGTCACAGTACGAGATGTAATATCGCAGTAATATTGCGTGGTACAAGCTTACATTACCATCGGGTGTCACACCATGTCAATATCATAACGACTTGATGGTTTAAAGACAGCCACCCATTACAAAAGGCACACACATTACTGCGCGTATTCCCTTAAGACCACGTAGTGGGTGCATCGCAGCTTCGAAAAAGGTTCTCGCGCATAATTGCACCTGGTTTAAAGCATGCTACCCATTACGTGAGGCACACACCTTAGTGCGCGCATTCTGTTAAACACTCGTAGTGCTCAAAGTGCGCACTAGGGGCAGGATATCGCTATCGCGTTCAACTCTTAAAGGCGAAGCTTAAGCGTCCCCCAATTTTTTTAGTCACACGCATTTGGATGACATTTTCAGGAGCTAAACGTATTCTTGCTATCTGAATTATCTTTGCAGAGTTTGCAAATTTGGGGCCCCTGAGTTGCCAGACTTGCCTAACTTGCTTTGCCAAATTGGCTTGTTTTGATGGCTTGTTGTGGGACTGATAGCTTGTTGTGTTTATTTATTAGGGAGGGACAGGTACCATGCGCTTACCCTCGACATATTACATTTCACACCTTTTCAGGGGAAGTGTTATGGAGGCAAGACACTGGGCGCCTTGCACAAGCGAGCCACATCACTAACTGGGTGAGCCACGTGTTTTCTTTGTTTTTCGAATTTTCCTCAACCCAAAGCCGTTCTAGAGGAAGCAATATCTTGAAGTAGACATTTTAAGAGGGAACTGTGTATTACTGATTGTATGCTTCCCACATAACACATTCAGCAGTTGCAAATTTTTTTTTTGACATACTGTTGCAATGTTAAAATATTTTCTGAAAATAATATGCCATTCAGTGCAATTATCAGTGATTCCACTCCTGCGCCAACTGCGCCAAAGTGCGCCAAATTGTATTTACTGCGCCATCCTGATAATATCGACGAAAATTGCGCCAAACTGCGCCAAAGTCTCGGATTTGTGGGCGTCTATCACCGGCAGTCGCACGGCCAGCGCGTCAGCACATGTGCAGCTTTACCGTGGGGCTGCGAAAGTCGCAACCATGGACCAAGAATTATTCCGCTGAATAAATAGCGCTCGCGCGTGCGTCCCGAGTAAGCCACGATGCCATGCACGGTGCCGACACAGCTTCTGTTCTGCAAGTCGGCTCGACGGCAAAACGCGCTCTCCGCAGAGGCTCGTGACGTTTAGGCCTATTGGTAGTGAGAAAGTATGACGGCGATTCATCGGCGGACATCGTCTGTTCTAGAAACGCTGCTGAGAGCTTGTTTCAAGCGTCGCACGGCGCGTAAGGAAAGCAATGTTCCGTAATAACTACAGTAAAAGCTCGTTAATTCGGATTTCACGGGACCGGAAAAAATGTCCGAATTAACCGAATGCCGAATTAACGAATGAACGGGAAAAGCAACATTAAAATCAAGTTGGAGAAGCATACCTTTATTTGCTGAAGTATTTTGTAATGGTCGTCTGCGTTTTCGCGCAGATTCCGGCTGACATTACAATTTTTCTTAACTCTTCCAAATGGCCAACAGCACGCAAACTGTCAGAAGTGCTCAGGCAAACGTCCTCTAATATCAAAAGAGCCTCCGAGACTTCCCGTGAGGTGCGATGAGTTCGCGACATCATTAATAATTTCTTGATCGGGCAGGAGACCAGTCGTGGCGACACAATCATCAATCGCGATGTAGTCCTGAAGGGTCATATCTGAGGGAAGGACAGCATCGAAGGTAGGGCAGCCATCGTCAGCTACTGCCGCATGCTCGGGCCTCACATGTAAACACTGCCACAACGGGGAAAGAAAGAGAACTCCGCAAGAAGAGACGGTGCCGACGCAACACAAGGGAAAATGGCGTCGGAGGCGAGCGAAGAAAGAAGACGCCGACGTTCGGTGACGCTGCGATCGCCCCCACTAGTTGATGACGATAGCGATGGCACTGAGGTTTCGGTTTCGCTCCAGTGGTGCCAGCGCTGCCTTACCACACTTTTGTGTAGCGGCAGCCGTCAACATTTGTCCGAATTAAGCGGTGCGGTGTCCAATTCTGACGAATTAACGAAGGTTTGGCCCCATAGATTAACATGCACTTCGGCCGGGACCAATAGAGCCGTCCGAATTATCCGAATTTCCGAATTAACGGGTGTCGAATTAACGAGCTTTTACTGTACATGTGTGCTGCTAAAATGTCTGTCGCTTCTGTTTCCGGACATCGCGGAATGAAATCTGGGATCGCTAGCAGTAGATATATGGGACAATATCGAATTTTCCTTGCTTCACATCTATGGAAGAGCACGCGAACGGTGGAAACGCGTTCACATGCACTTTTCCTCAGATATACTTTATCCATGGATTTTCATTCGTAAGAGCTTTTTTGTAATTGCTTATACCAGCACGTCCGAGTTTGTAATCACTCTGCGGTAAATACCCCCTAAAAGGCCCTGCCCTTTTGAGCTCACGTGCTAGGGTTCCAATTCGAATTTTTTGCTTGCTTTTTAAAAATGTCATCTCATTAATAAAAGCGTATCTCCTGGTCGGAGCAGCCGCAAATGCGCAGCTGTCAGTAGCGGGCCCGTCGCTGCCGGTCCACAGTGAAGCGGCTACCCCATGTTGCACGTCCGCCCCTCGCTTTCGGGGGTCAATAGCTAACGGTTAAAAAAAACTCTGTTTCGCTTAAGAGCGAAGCAATGAATGCGATACAAACAAATTGTATTGTGAAACGAAGTAAGATTAGCAGCTAACTTTTGGATCCGATCTCGCGTAACTCAACAAAACACTGGTTCAAGGAAATATGGTCGCTCCATGAAGCGAAGCGTTTTCTTGCTCTGAGTTCTCTAAACACGAAGTAAGCGTTGAGAGCACAGCAAGTTTACGAGTCGTCTCCTGATGCCTTGAGATAGCGCGCGCGCAGGCGACTGTGCCCTTCGAAAGATGCTGTCCCCCCCCCCCCTTTTCCGCTCCCCTGGCGTCTTTATACAGAAAATTACGGCAATGGCGACGGTAAAAATCCGCGGAGAGTGTTCATATAATTGTTATCACTATAAATATTTAAAAAAAGCTGAGCCATTTCACTCTGTCAAGTTTGGTTGTAAGGCCAGGTTGTTAACGTTCAATACGCAATATTAATGCGAAAGCCTCAGATGCTTTAACAAACACGAAAATTGACCGTCGGCGGCGTCAGTCGATTGATGCGAAAAATAATCATGTGATAGCGTCATCATCACGTCATAGATCGTCAAAACTTGTGACGACGCCATCATATGCACATCGTCGCTTTACACTGCCTCCATAATCGGTGCGCCGATCATGGAGCTAGCGCAAAACCAGGAGAGGCGCAGAAAGCTTGCAGACAAGGAGGGGGAGGATTAACCCGTCGATCGAGAAGAAAAAGAACCTGGCTTTCGCTTCGGAGTTTTCTTAGGGGAATGCATTAGGGTTAGTTTGGCTCTTTGTCATTGAGGCACTGCTGTACATCACGGTGTTTGTCTACAATGTCTGCTGATAACCACATAGATGTATTAAGATTGTTATTTCATAAAGTGCAATTTGATTGATCTGGTATTCTGTTTATTTGCTAGTGTCGAAAATAATCGCCGAAGAGATTCGTCCAGAACACTCAACTGCATGAGCCCTTTTTTTTGTGAGTGAAATATGGAGTTCTCCTGAGATGATTTTTTCCATGAGATTTGCAATGAATCGGAATATTTCTGGCCTTCATAAGAGCCTCATAGTCATATTCCGGTGCTTGAATGTTGTTGCAATATGCTTCTGTAGTGCACTCCACGATGTAAAATTCGCTGCTCCAGAGTGCTCCCAGATGCAAAATTATCTGCTCCAAAGTGCTCCAAGATGAAAATTTTTGCTGCTCCAAAGTGCTCCAAAACGGATATTTTGCTGCTCCAAAAAGTGCTCCAAATCAGAAGTCCTCAGTAGCATCACTGAATTATTCAATGCCTTACAATTCTGTGAGAGGCCAATCCTGCTAGACGATTCTAAATGCCTTGAGGTTAATTCTTTTGTGACATCTGGTTGCCACAGTGAGAAAAAATTCGATTACTTTCTCAATGTACCCACTGTAGTAGTTTTGTCCCTACGGCTTTTATGCTGATGAACTTCAGGTCGGAGGGTCAGACACACGAGTGGCAGCTGTGTTTCTAGAGGCAAAATGCTATAACACATGTGTACTCAAATTTATGCACACCTTAAAGAGCCCTTCGGGGTCACAATTATTCGGAGTCGCATACCCGTCGTACCGTAATTGTATCTTCGTTTTGGCATGTAAAACTCCGACATCTACGGTAACCAGCTTTTAATGCCAATGAAAGTTAATTTGGCTGAGTTGCAGTGAACAGAACTTCGAGTGTGTCACAAAAAAAAAAAAACAATAATAAACCCTCGCACATGTATGTATCAGAGAACCTCATGCGTCTGGCATGTATATGAGAGTATTGATACGAACATTGGTCATATCGTGTTAAGGGCGCTGGAGAGTGTGCAGTTCGAAAGGCTGAATCTGATCAATAGAATGGCTTATTTGCTAGCTAGTGCCCAACTAGCAAAATACAACAGCCGGCTTAAAAGTGACCTTTTAATCCTCAAAATAGTGGCTGACTCGGTCTCGCAAGCTGACTTTCAGTGATGTCTTTCTCATTTACACGCAGTGACACCAGGGCCAAGGACATCTGCCTCTTTCTTGCAAAAGCGGTGAGTGAATCCATCTTCATGTTGCCACACGCACTTCTTTTTCTATTTTCATGTAACCGACCCGTTACACTAATCACTGCCTTGCGTGTGCCGCGCCGGAATTTTTTAACATTCCCGATTATTTTAGATTGTTCTGATAAGCTTGAGCATGCAACGTGAACAGGAGAGTTTATTCTGGAAATAACATGGTAGTGATGCAGAACTATCAATGGTACTATCCATACTATCGATAGTTCAGTCACTGTTGAACTCTCGATGGTAAAAAAAAAAACTACTGATAGCGCTATCGATGATAAATTTGATAGTACTGCCGATAGTATAAAATGAACTGCGCAAACTCATTGCTGTATAAACTTGGTTCCCCAAGTGTGTGGTGGCTGAAGGGCAAGAAAGTTCACATGCTTGTGCACTTTCACTAGGATTCTTGGCTGACATATGACATTTAAGCTGAAATATTCAGGTGTACAGGAAGTGAGATTGTTACATTTGACGGTACTGTGTGGCTTCACATTTATATTGCATTTTGTGATTGCAAAATAAAAATATCGTGAACTAGGTTTGTTAACTTTTTAATGCCTGAAATATGAAAGCGCCGAAGAAAAAAGTTAGTTTTTCATTTTTCAGCTTTAAATACCAACCTTAACTTAAATCAGCAGTTGTATTATCCAAAATGCAACTTTAATGCATACTTTTAGGTATGTCGCGAATTCGTGACAACCGGCACTTAAGCCAATAGTAACTCAATATGTTCAATGCAACGCAAGTATGGCATCGCCGCATCATTGAAGCGGCTCTGTTTAGGGCGATGTAACTTGGCATCGTCATTGTTGTTAAATGCAAGTTTGACTTTATTGCCCCTTACCAATCACGTGGCATCATTTCGGCCACCGTGTGGACCCTAGACTCCGCCACCCAGTATAGCCGACTTCTTGGCAGTCGACAGAATGACATGAAGGTGACGGCACCGAGAAATAGATCTAGCTCGCCACGAGACAGAGCCAGACCTTTGTTCGGATTTTTCTGCGTCGCAAACAGATTGCTCTGCTGAACGATGTGATCCATGAAGGTGTCATAAAAAATTTCTTGAAATATTCAGTAGGAGCTCGGACAGTCTCACATTGAGGAATAGCGGTTTTCCAGTTTGACATTTCCCGCTGTTCTTGACAGTCCTTCTTTTCCATCGCACTGCATGTTTTAGAGAGGAACTAGCTTAGTTCGCCTACCACATCTTCGTCTTCATCCTCACTGCTCGATGAAGACACTCGAGCTTGTGCATGAGGATCGGGATCGACATCGTCGTCTTCGCTGTCACTGAGACAGCTGTGGTCACTTTTATCTTCAGGTGGCAAGCGCGTGGGAAGCCTTTTTTTCCCACAAAATGAGCGGAAGTCTATCATGAACTTGTCCTACCGGCAGTCGTCACTGACTGACTCAAATGCCGGATGTTGCGAATTCGCGACATACCACAGAAGAGAGGATCGCGCTGGAAATAACGTACTTCAAAACAACGTGACATGTCTTGTGCAACCTTTTGTATGAGTGCACACCGAAAAAATTTTATACGAGATGGAACTGACGTCCCTCGCGCAGAAAACAACGAAGAAGTGAGAGCTGTTGCACGTGCTTCGCGCTCTCCGGAAAATGATACACAACACTGGGCTCCAGCTTGTAATACCTTACATGCGATGGCGCTAGATGTCTCGTGCTGAAAGCTACGTTCGTCGCAAATACGTGACAGCCACCATTGAAGGCAGCAATGCGTTTCGTGTGTTACTTGGTCGGCGTCTTTCGGTATGTCGCGAATTCGCGACAACCGGCAGTAAAGGGTTAATTGCAAGGTTTAAGTGGTTACTTCCGAATATGAATTTATTGATGGACATATTTCTGCATTTTCATTGCTGCAATTTTTATTTTGCCAAAAAATTGCTCTTAAATTGTGTGAACTGGGCATTGCTGATAGTAGGCTATTGCAAATGCTTTTTGGCAATATCACCGGCCAGCAGCAGCATAATTATTCACAGCACTATTGATAGTAATGTTGGCAGTCATACTACCGACGGCACTATTGATTGCACTATCGATAACACTATCGATAGTTTGTCGATAGTAGTACTACCGATGGCTTCTTTACATTTTCGATAGTTCAAAAAAGACTGTCGATGCTATCGATAGTCAATTTGCCGATAGTAACACGGCCACCAAAATTAAGGTTCGAATCTTTGATGCCTCATGTATAAATTGCCAACGCGCTTTACCACTGACCAGATTATTCGACGACTGATGACTGTGATTGCCGCTATCAGTGTACAGCCTGTATTGTGTGTACTTTCACTTTTCATTTCCTGGGCACAAATTCGCTGAATAAATAGTTTCGTCTTTAACAGCGCCACTGTTTCCTTCTTAACCATCACGACCATGCGACAATACCTTATCAGTATAATAGAACACCTTACTTGCAAGATGTGCCTTGAGTAAATTGAGTTAGGCAGACACGAAAGGTGAGGAATGCACGGATTCGACAGTTTGAATGTGTCAAATGAGCATAATTGTTGCAAACTTCTCAAAGGACACTAATAAAATGTCAGTTTTTTTTTTTTTTTTTTGTGAGGTTATCCAATCCTCTAATTGTATGTGTGTGGAGTTTTGGATACTGTGTCTTGGTTTGCTATCATGGTACAGTGCAACTTGCTGTTTTTTTTTTCTTCTTTACTCTCAGGCATCTGTACCATATTTCAACATGCTGGAGAGCTGGGTGTACAGGGGGCGCATCAACGACCCATTCAAGGAGGTTGGTATTTTTTTCTGCTTACTTGCTTTTGTGTTTTTCTTTTTTCTGTTTAGCTAAAACTATTTTTACTCCCGATTGAACTAGTTTTCATTCTAGATTGAAACAACGCAAACAACAAAGTTAGATGGAAACAGCAAGTACTTCATTAAGAATGCTGGTGATAGCTGGGTCAAATGTCCTTCAGTTTCATTATCGCGAAGCAAAATCAGTTTCTTGGAGGCAGGGTGGTTAAAGTCTTGGTTCTTGCATCTTTCTAGGTATTTTCTGACGTGTTATTCTTATGTACTGCGTTTTTGCACTCTTGCACGATGTGAAATTTGTTAGTCAACCATTTTCTTCCTGTTTTTTGTTTTTGAAATTCGCAATACTGTTACTATGTTGTGGCAACTGCGCAGTTGGCTTGAGTTTGCCTTCCTTTTATCTATTCTCCCAATAAACCTTCCAGTTGCGATTAAGCTCTTGTCGTGGCCATCTAACTCCATGTTTGTTGTTCGCACTGCTTCAATCTAAAATGGAACTGCACAAACTAGCTCACTTGTCGATATTGCTACGTTAACTCGTTTTAGTCTGTGTTGCTGAGCAAAGAGAATGTCATGCTGAATTTATCTCCTTTATCTCTCCTGCACTCAGTTTCTGGTGGGAGACAAGGTCCAGGTGAAGAAGGAAGACATGTCCATCGACAATACCGACAAGTATCCTTGCACCATTGCCTTCATTCTCTCTTGTCACTGTTCCTTGATCTAAGTGGTGCCAAGTTTTAAGTGGTTATGTTATGTTTTAAAATTTACTATACTTAGGGCAGCCCATAAAAGCCTGTATAACAAGCTCTTAAACATAAAGAACAATCAAGTAGAAGGCAAAATGTACACTTGACTTTGGCATGCGGCATTGCGGCAGTGCGAATTTTTTTTGTATAGGTGGTTTCACAGCATGGCAGCCCCACACTGCTGTGAAACCATCTTTACATGTGGTCAAGTATAAATTTATTCGTTTATTTCGAATACTTTGAAATTTAGAATAATTTAAATTTGTGTCAAAACGAATTCAAACACTGTAATGTTCGTTCAAGTATTCGAGCTCTTGAATATTTGCCCATGCCTACTGTTCAGTTTTCTTGACCGGTACGTTGCGACAGCTACTGGAACAGCCGGTATGCTCTGCGGCCCGAGATGACACCCGGCTTCCTGAGGCCGCTGCAGGATCGGATCCTCACGACGGGCAAATACCAGAACGTCATCCTACAATGTGGTAAGTTCTGGTTGGCGAGAAAAACAGTGAACGTATCTTGTCTCGCTTACATGCCCTGCTGTACTTTTCTTTCCTGCAGCCTTCGAGCTGCACGCTTACGTTCATGGGCCCACCACAGTAGCTCTGGAGCTGAGATGTTGTGCTGTTTTCGTGGCTGTGTTTTTATAGGGGACAAAAGGCACAAACATCTTTATACTTTGATTTAACTGCACGTTAAGGAACCTCAGGTGTTTGAAGTTAATCTGGAGCTCATCCCCCCACCAACCTTCACATCGGCATGACTCATAATCGTAACATAGCTTTGCCGCGTAAAACCCCAGAGTTTAAGTACTTATGGTAATGGCTCTCCAGCTAGCTAATTACCCAACTTCCAAGGTTGACCTTTTTGAGAAATGCAAGAAGGTTTTGCATGCTGTAGTATTCCGATATTTTGGGACATCATTTTGTACAGAGTTTTTATCTTATTCTTGTGTTCACTGAGTTGATATATTTAAAGCGTTCAGCGATTCTCTTCTGTAAAAGGAAAGTAGTAGTACTTGAAAACAAGTTTTAATACATCTATTGTTTGCAGTGTTGAACAATGCTTGTTGCAGTCTTGTGTTGAAGGTGTTTGGTTTTCGTCCTCTGGAAAAGGGAAAAAATTTCAAAGTAAGCTGAGAACCACACCACCGAAGGTTCAAAGAAAAGTCAGTTTCGTATGAAAGGCAAATTGATAGCTTTGAATATTACATTGGATGACTATGCCAAGTTAGCTTCTCCGTTCTGTTGGCCTCGTAATTTGCAGTAGAGATTCACTTACTAATTCAATTTTAACAATGGTGCCATGCTCACCTGAGCTAACAATAACACATCTTGCTTGATGGTCGCAAACCTTTGCTTTCACAATGCTGCTGCGATGAACAGTGCGAACAGGTGTGGTCAAATGCATTATAATAGCTGAAATTGGGGCTAGTTTGTAGAAATTCGTACTTGAACTAATAGCGCAGAAGACGAGGACACAAGATGGAACAAGAAGTCTAGTTGAGCACACATCTGGTCTTCCTGTTCCCTCTTGTATCCTAGTCTTTTGAGCTACTTGTTCAAGTATGTAATGGATTATGTGGCCTCTGTCTTTTTTACATAATGTGACAGCTCGCATCTGGCGTGTGGAGACTGCCTGCATGAAGGGTTTGATTCAATTATAACCCGCGCAGGCCAAAGACCAGCGTCATGCGCAGGCGATGATCAGCTCCGCTACTCGCTAGACGAGCGTGACTACACCGAGAAGATTGATAACGTGTACCACAAGGCGAGCCGCACGCTCCTCAACCTGCTAATGGACAAGGTGGACCTCATGGGACGCCTCAGGTGAGTGGCTGAGTCCTCGCTTCCTTCAACCCGACTTTGATACTTTTGCTGCTGCGTTCAAGGGTTTAGAAACAGCCCTGCAAGTGTGGTCCAGTTGGTTTAAAATAATGAGGGCCCCAGCATTGCCTCCGTCATCCCTGTCATCTTTTTCATGATCTCAACTTGTTTGCCTGAGCTTGTTCCAGCACTGTATTTGAATTGTTCTAATTAGTTCACTAGCTGCTATTGCTTTCTTTTGTTTCGTTCCTTCATGGCATTCATACTAGTTGCTCATTAAAAAACTTGTTTGCCATGCTTTAATTGCATGCTAAAAGAGTCTCAGGTAGTTAAAATGACCTTGGTACTAACACCAAGTCTTACCTCATCGCCAGCGAAGCCTTGTAAACCCTGTAGTTATAACCATTTATTTTACCGCTTGAAGCACCAATTGAAGGTACTATTGCATAATGAGGGAAAACAGAAAAGAGCATTATGCTGTGAGATGCAGTCATACGACAAATTTTATATATCAAGTAAATATTTTAGGTCCACAAGGTGGCCTATAACAAGTGCTTGCCACTCACCAAAATGGCACGTCTTTGAATACAAGTCCAGCATTCTTATTGCAAGATGGAACATGGACACGACGCGCTGACTGTGTTCGTTAAATGTTCAACCAAAAATGACGTCATCGAGATAGCACATGCAAACTTCCCATTTTAGGCTACGCAAAATTGTATCCATAATCCGCTCGAACATTGAGGGGGGGGGTTGCAATATAATTGAACAAATGAAGTCCCGAATTCGCTTTGAACACTGATTGCTTTTTAGTTTTTATAGAGCAGTTAGCTCTTAGCCAGCCATCTGTATCCATTTTTTTCATGATCCTCTGCACCTCTGCAACTTCTCTCCGATGTTACTTTGAAGTGGTAAATGATTGGTTGATTAATTGATTGATTAATGCTACTGAGAACTTGCCGACTACTCCCATTTGAGTTCTTCTGAAGCCAGCATCTTTTGCTTTTCAACGGTTCTTACCTTCATCCCCATTCCTCCCCACCATCTCCTGCAGGTCGGTGAAGCACTTCTTCCTGATGGACCAGGGTGACTTTGTAGTCCAGTTCATGGACATGGCGGAGGAAGAGCTTGGCCAGAACATCGACGACATCGTGCCCACTCGCCTGGAGCTGCTTCTGCAGCTGGCGCTCTCCACCAGCTCGGTAGGCAACGACCGTTACAAGGAGTGCGTCAAGTGAGTACTTAAACCTCGATATAACGAACACAGATATAACGAATTATCGGTTATAACGAACTAAATAAAGAACACCTTTGGTAATAGGTACAGTGGTCCAAATATATGCTTATAACGAATTATCTGTCATAACGCAGTAAATAAAGAATACGTTGGGTAATAGGTGCAGTGGTCCAAATATAAGCTTATAACGAATTTTTCGGATATAGCGAAGATATGTTCGTCAAATGCAACTTTGTTATAATGAGGTTCAAGTGCACCATAAATGTATTTCAACATTCCAGCAGCACTCTCCATGTGAAAAATGAATCCTTCAGCGATTTTTTGCCTTGCTTAAAAAAGTCAAGTTTAATTTAACAAAGTTGCGATCTAACGAAGTAAATTGGCAGGTTTAACTATACAAACTAGCCCAGCAGCACTTGTGAACATTTGTCAAGCCACATATTCTGACAAATGGATTAAAAGCACAAGTGCACGAGAGCATGCTTTGACTTGCACTGAGTTTCAGTTTGTTGTGGCTACACACGCTTTGACCACATATGCTCAACTGTCACATCTGTCCTAAAGTGCTGAAATAAATGCAAAGGTCACATGTGTAACTGCTTCATGTGTTACTTTTACAATAAATAGTCAACAAAAGTGCAAAATCGGCACACATTTCTCGTGCACGACTGTCTCATCTGGTTATCTTATATGGATGCTCGTGTATCAAGCTTTAAAATCGGCAGGACGGTCACATTTGTCACGTGTGTGTCTGTGACATATATATACGCTTCTCCGAAAATAGTACTGAAATTTGCGAAACAGTAGTGTTTCTGCCACACGTGATGCCGGTCTGTCACATTGACCATCACGGGAATGAATGCCACACGTGTTGTCAACTGTGTGTGGCTTACATTTGGGGTTTCATGGGTGTGTGACATTTATGTCCAGTGCTGTCACATGCATGCGTTTATGTGGAGTGCTGTACTCTGCACTGGGATTGCATTTGTGACTGCCACAGACGTGATCCATGTGCGACGGTCACAGATATAATCCATGTGAAGAGGGCAGAGCTCCAGATGAACGCATACTTATAGTCCCATGCATAGAAGTTACACCCATGACAATCCGTCACATGTAAGCCACCCATTGGACAGTTACTCATGTGACATGTATCCATGTGACAGTCACACGTGACATGCCTCTGTGACTGTCACACGTGACAGAGACACTACTCTTTTGCTAATTTCAGCACTTTGGGACAAGTGTACATGTACGTCAGTAGTGCTGCAGAGTTCTAATAGCACACAAATGTTCCCTGCAACACACCCTCGCACTTGTCATGCAGGCACCAAATCCTAGAAAGCAGTCTCGCCTCCCAAATAGAGAAGCTGATGGGCGATGAACCTGGTAAGTGGGCCTTGTTGAAAGTTGTGCAGGCGGTCAGTGCTGGCTCTGTTTGTTACAGCCCTTCAGCACTGAGGTGTAAGGGTAGAGCTCAACAGCTTACATAACGTTGGGAGATCAAAGGAATACAGGAGAGATCAGGAGTAGCATAGAACAAAAAACGTAATGAATCCAAGCATTCGGTCACTCGCAAACTGCTTTTTTCTAAAGGCCATGTAACCCATTCGAGCCGATATCTGCTTTTTTCATGCATGGCCAAATCTTATTGAGTTTGGCATGATTGCCAGTTTTTTTAGTTTAGGATAACTGCCATTTGGGCATATTGGTATAAGTTCATGATTACAAAAGCACAACTAGAATGGAAACTAAGAAAGAACACTGGACGCAGCGCTTACTAGCAACAGAGGCTTGTGATACTTGTGATCTGTGAGCTAGTGCTGCTTTGTGATTACGTGTACATTCATTCCATGCATATATAAGAAAAATTGTTCCCAAATAAAAATTTTCTGTTGCTAATAGAAGCTCCGTCCTGTGTTCTTTCTTAGCCTCCGTTCTTCCGTTGTAGTAGCACCTTTTATAATTCACCTACTGGTACTGAAAGGTTCTTTTTTTAACATATTTTGCACACAGTGATTGACCTTATAAACCAGGCTCATTGAAAATTTTTGTCACAAGTCTTGTTTTAGCATTCAATAGTGCGCTAACTTTTTCGCAGTTATGTTGTTACACGTGCAATCATTCTATACACACATTGCTTGTAGTGGTTATGGTGTTAGCAACAGTGCCACCTTGGCCGTTTTTTTTTTCCTGCCGCGATGCAGACAAGAACACCCAGACACGTGTGGTGGTCGGGCACGAGGCGTTCACGCTGAACTATGACGTCGAGTGGCCCCTCAACCTTGTCCTCACTAGCTCGGTAAGAACTTGGGCTTTTCATTAGATTCAACTAAACTGCCAGGTGTGCAGGTTCTGTTCTTTGAGACCTTGATTGAGTGACAGCTTGCTGATCTACTCTCTAAGAGAACCTTTTGCGACACGTGTTATGATCAACTGTCTATTGAATGCATGAAATTTGCATAATTTGAGGCCAAGATCTTGGAGACCAAATTTAAAGCAATTGGATGGGCTAGAATAAATTATAGTGTACACCACAGTAATTAATGGCAACCCTAACGTAACTAATGATCTAATCATCGGACAGTCAGTCATGCCATATTTCTTCATAAACCAAATTCAACGAACCACTCAAATTGCATACGATAGTTATCTGCTGGCAGTGATTATTCCTGAAAATGTAAAAAAATAAAATTTGGCAATCCGTGTCTGAACACTCCTTTTCCTACGTCTCGTTAAACACAGTTACTGCCTTCATCAAAGCAATCGTATGGTGCAAAATATTCTGTGCAGAAGTGATATGAAAAAACTTTAGGCAACAGGAATGCTTAATTTACCGTTAGGTCAGTGCTTGCTGTCTCTTCCTTGCCAGTAGTGCACAGAAATGGCAAAAGTAAGTTGCATCTCCAAATGAGGACCCCGTGTGGCAAAGGGCTAAGTATGGATTGCGAGTGCATGTTCGGAACTACTGCATAATTGAAGAAATGTGGCTGGAAAGCAAATACAGTTGAGACTCGATAAAATGACATATCGGCATGACTATCATGTTTGAACGTCACGTGTGCAGCGATGGAACACATGTACACTTGTCCTAAAGTGAAAAAAATTCACGGAAGTATAATGTTGCTGTCGCATGTGTGGCTATCGTAGAGATCTGTTGTGTCACTGTCACACATGTGACTTGAGGTCTTGGTAGAACCATCGACTACAAGGGGTCCTCCTGCATAATACATCTTGGACACATTTAATTCTAAACTAATAAAACTGATTCCGAACCTAGCACTGCACACCGTCCATCACTTGTCTCTGCAACATGCTCTCCTCTTCAGAGCCTGGGCTGCTACCAGATGGTCTTCAGGTACCTCTTCTACCTCACGCACGTCGAGCGTGTGCTCTCCAAGTGAGTCTTGCTTTTGTTTTTGCTCATTTCTGTGCTCATCACCTCCTGCAGGCAAACTGCGAGCTCTTCAACTGTTGAGAAGAGAACATTATCTTGGCTTATTTCAGCCGTTGTCATGTGGCCTAGCTCATGTACGAAGAGAAAATGGCAACGTGTGAATAATAACTACATGGTTTACTTGAAAGTTTAAACTTCATGTGTGCAAATGTTCATCAGCTTGATGGTTCTAATTTAAAGAAAAGCCTATGGGCCCCTTGCAGTGCAGCGAAAGAGGCCTCATAATCAAGTCAATCTGAATATCACGAAGGCGAATATCTGGGCTAGTTAGTTACTCATAATCGTCTAAAACAGTACATACACAAAATTCTTAATGCAGAAAAGACGTACATCCACTCTTATGTCTTATTCTGTGCCTTTCCTTGTTCTTACGCCATTTTAGACTATTTATAAGTTATCTATCATTGACTGTAGGGCTAATCCTGAACCATACATAAGTGCAAGAACATACGTATTCTGAAATCTGTATCGATATACTATAGTGGCAGTGGAACTCCATTTGTGTGTCACTTTTTCTAAACGTATGACTGTGTTCATCTGTATTATTGCAATATATGTGTTGGGCTTAACGAGTACAATATAAGGCTCAAGGGAAACTTAAGTGGAGTACTAAATTAGATGTGGTGTAAATTATTCTAGAACACTGTTGTCAACTCTGTTGTCGATAATTTCACCATTATAAGTTAATTATGAGAAGAGACAACAAAGGTCAGTGTTTTGTTATCGAATTTCTGTGCCAAAATCCCAGCTCCTTAATCTAGCCATTACATCACAGGTCTTTTTCCTTATTTTCGACCCAATGGCTCAGTAAAATTGCCTGAAACATGCAACGTTAAGTTTCTGGCTTCCTAAGAACATACTGTAATGAATTGTTGCCGACAAAGAATTGCGTAGACCTCAGAAGATGCCGTCAATATGTGCATCATGGAGAGTTGGCATGGGAACTAGGCAGGCATCCCCACCCAGCATTATCATTTTGAGTGTCTTCTCACTTACTGAGCACCTTTTCGTCTCTGGCAAGAGCGGTGCCTTTTTGTAAAGCGTAAAGGTAATTTACTGATACAAGAGAAATCTTTTTACAATGAACCTGTATATGGCTAGAAAAAAAACGTGGTAATGCATGAGCGCACAGAAACTGTAATGAAGAAGCAATGCTAGCATACGCTATCTCGAACCAGTGTTTGTACTGGTTTCTCTTCAGGTTTTGTCAGCATATATAGCTAGGGATGACACCCACCACAGCGCAAATCGCTACCCATGAGATCCTTTTGGTGTACTTAAAGGGGTATTCAGACGGAGGAGAAATGCTCGGGGGGTAAAGGCGGAGCCTAGTGACGTCAACTCGCGAGGAGAAGTCGCCACAAATGCCCCCCACTCACACGGACGGGGCGAACGGAGGGGGAGACCAGTGTTACCAGACTACTCCTGTGGCTTGTACCGCCCGTTTCACCAGCTGCCGACGACGATGACCCCAGCTACAGATGACCCCAACTGCAGACTGGACACCCACTGCCGCTCTCTGCAGGAGCAAGTGCAACAATGTGGCCAAACAAGAGCCAGAAATTCCGCCACATCCCCCACCGCCGGGGGATTGTTTGTCCTTTCGGGGAAAACGTCCCCGTCTCCTCTGAAGAGGCGCGGGGGGGTCACGCCCACTCGCTAATCCGTGACGTCGTGGTCACGTGATCCGCAACCCCCCCGTCTCCCCCGAGCATTCCTCCCCCGTCTGAATACCCCTTAAAGGGACACTTAAGGGGAGATGCTACTCGAAGACACTTTTTCTTTAATATTCACCCTAGAGCAATGAAACTTGAGCTGCTTATAGAACTTTTTATGCTGATTTCAAATATATAATTAGTTTTCTTGCAAGTTGCATACTTTTAGTTCTGCAACATGACAAAGTGAAAAACTGAAGCATTTTGCCCCCCCTCTTTTCAGACCTAAACTTCAATAATTTTTTACAATTGATAGTTCATAATGTTTCAAATAAAGTGCGGAATGCAAATAACTAATTAGGAAGTCCATACAAAATATGTACTAGACGTGAAAAATTTTAACGTTGGAAGTTCATATTTCTCCTACCCTAGTAAAAGTTTACATAACTTTTTTTTATTTTATAATAAGAATATCGAAACTTAAACAAGATAATTGCATTTCTCGTACTTTGGAAAAACTTTGGGAAAAATTTCATGCAGATCTGAGCACCAGAAGTACCCGAAAAAGGAGGGGCACATTGAAAAAAATGGCAAAATTTGTGTTTTGAGAAAAACGAGTTTTAAAGTCAAAATTGCATGTTTATTTATCAAAGATGTCATTGAATGCAACGAAATTTGTACACAAGAAAGAACAATCCTCCTTGTAGTGGCCACTGCCATTAAAATGCGCCAGCACCATAGGTTTAGCCCTCACGGCTCTTTCGAGCTGACTCCTCGACCAGCGATTTTTTCTTCAGCGCACGCCGACGGGCCCTTGCTTCTCCTGTTAGTTTTTGAGACATTTTTTTCTGGCGTGTGCTGTCCCGTGATGAGCCAAGAGCAACCAGATCATGAGGCGGGAGCACGCCAAGCTCTTCCAGAACACGTTCAAAACTGGAGTGCCCTCGATTAAACCAACATGTTCAGTGCTGTCATATCAGCAATCAACGAAGACTCGTCGTCCTGCGATTTTTCTTCGTCTTCGAAGAGTCCGATCTTTTTCTGGGAGGCACATATTCGAATGCCGCGGCAAACTCGTCGGACGCATCGGCGTCACTGCCACTACGCCTTGCGGCAGCAGACGATCTTTTCGTGGTTTGAGTGTTCGGCTTTGATTTGCGCCGGCGTCCTCGAAATTTGTGCGTCGCGTGAAACTTCACAGGCCGGTGACCGCGCTTCCTACGGCTTTCTTCATCAATAACGGATAAGCGCTCGAGAAAAGCGTTGTTCAGCTGCGCTGCTCGACGAGACACGGATCCTGCAAGTAGGCTTCACAGCACACACAGGCGCGCAGCGGCCAATGGCGGCTCCCGATCCGTACCACGTGATTTAAAGCCAGTCGCGGCGCTCGAAGAAGGCGGCAAAAGCGTGCTTCTCTTTATTATTTCTTGCGCTGCAGCAGCGCGGGAAACCGTTGTTATTTGAAGAGTGAGGCTCGGCTCTTCGCCTCATGCGGTCGACAATGGTGAGCGGCGGCGCATTATCAGCGGCAAGGTGCTCGAAGATGACACACTTTCGGCCTTTTGACAGCCACCTTGTGCTCTTTAGACGCAATTTTAAAGCATTTCCAGTTGAGTCTCGACATTGATTTTTTTTTTCAGAACAGTAGAGGTACTAATCTTAACAAAACAGGCGAAAACAAAAAATCGATAATTTTTTAGAAAACTCGTGTTTTTCGACCCGCATCTCCCCTTAAGAGAAACAGTAAATCGGTTTAGATCGATAAATTGCGCTCTGAGAACTCTAATGTCATTAATTTCGCCATCATAGGCTTATTAATAGATAAGAAAATCAAGTTCAAAGTTGCATTTTTAAATTTCGCGCCGAAATCTCCCCGCTTGACGTCGTGGATTTCAAAGTGTATTTATCGTATTTTGGCGCCATTGACTCAACAAAACTACCCCAAACTTGGTATGTTAAGTCTGTGGACCCCTCAGAGGACAATGTACTTCATTTTTAGCGATTAGGAATTACGTAGGTCCGAGTAGGCACCGTCAAAACGTTTGACGTCACGGCGAATGGTGTGGAAACTTCAAGGTGGCGTCGCCACCCACATTTTGTTTTTGCGCGTTTTCTCACTTACTAAGCGGCTTCTCGCAGCAAGCGTGGTGTTTTTGGTATCGCGAAAGAGTACTTTACTAATATGAGAAAAATCAGTTTGCTCTTTAGTGTCCCTTTAATGTCCTTAAGCTAATGTCACCAAACGCAGTGTTTGAAGCACGCACCTCTTAAATGTGCTGACAGAAAAATCAAAAGCTACGACAGCAGACACCTTAATAGGTCCCAGCTCGTAATAAGCACCAGGGCCTCTCGTTTCAGCTTCGCTGGTTAACCTTCTGTACGGTGTGCTTGGACGGTGATTTTTTTCTAGAGTGATCCCGTTAAGTAGCACTTCAATAAAAACTTTCTGCTATGCTTGCGAGGAAAATTAGTTGCACGTAAACTCGGCAAGGACTTAGAAGACACAGACGCGTTCATGTCTTCTGCACCCTTGTATAGTTTGTGCATAACCAATATTCCTTGAAAAGTAACACTTTTATGCTGTGTTTTCTTTGATTTTTGATTGACACCACAATGAGCCAGTATGCTGTCTTTCAGGGTCTGGGTACGAGACAAAGCTGCCAAGCGGCCGGCAGCATCGTACCCTATCGTGGCGTTCGGGCTGCGCCAGCGGATGATGCACTTTGTGAAGAACCTGCAGTACTTCGTCACGGTCGAGGTCATTGAACCCAGCTGGCATATATTCCAGGATCGTATGCAGAAGGTGTGGTCCATGAGTACGCTTTGGTTTTGCTTTGGCACATTCAGGAATTCAAGCGGTCATTTGGGCTGATTTACACGTCTGTTACATACTTGCCCAAGTACATGTGTACGTAGACTCAATAATTTAAATGATAATTCAAGCATTTGCTTAATTCAAACAAATTTCAAGCTCTTGCTTGGCCTGCTAGGTTTTCAGTGTATTGTAAACCTGCTTCATTCAAACTTCTCTGTTGCGTAAATTCGGTGAAATCGTACTTCTTGCTTGTCCATGCTGGAAAATATTTGCGTCAGTTGTTGCTTCTAGCTGAACATTTACATTCTTATGACTAACAGTCGCAAATAAAGCGATTGTCTGCTTACAAAGCAGCCAAACAAAGCGAAGTGCACACAGCAGCAATTACATGCTAATTGAGAAAGAAAGAAATATAACTAGACTGTTCGGCCATGATTTGTCACGTGCAGAACGCTTTTTAAGTCACTTTCGTCGCAGTACACTTGTGTCATGCAAGAAAGCATACTAAGATTGGGAGAAACTCACAGGGTACCTGCGGATTCACCCAAGTAGACTCCAAGGCGAAAGCCATTTTTTTCTTCTCAGTCGATGTATTGATCTTGCCCCGCTACCATCCGGAAGCTTTTCGCAATTATCATGGTTTTGCACTGCCTCCAGGATCGCAGGCACCTCACCTAATTTTGCATTACCTCCGTGATCGGCCTACCTTTGACCAAGCTACGATGTCATGTGATGTGAAGTCACGTGATGTCATACCAGAATTTGTGACGTCATGATGATGCCGCAGATTTTTGCGATTGTGATGTCATCATGACGTGATGATTTTTTGCATCACTTGTGCTGTGCCCGACACCGCATGCATGGGACGCCGATGCCGACGGTCAATTTTAGCATTTGATGAGGCATTTAAGGCTTTCACCTTAATAGCTGTCAAGGGGCACAGCACATGTTGTCCCTTAATTACACAGGCATGCATGCATTGCATAATGATGGTTACTAGTATGATCCCTGATCTCAAAAAATTATACTAACTATCATTCGGAGCTCTCTACGACATTGCTGCAGCCCTGAAAGAAGTGAGTAGTTGAGGAAGGAAGGGGCACTATATTCTGCAACCCTTGCAGGGGCACGCTCAGCACCCTGAGAAACAGTAAACAGCTATGTGTGCCAGTACATGCCTCATCATCATGTCGTGGTTTTGGCATGTAAAAATTCAGAAATTATTGCCTTACCCTTTCCTCGCAGGTCCAGACGATAGATGAAGTGCTTGAGTTACACACGGACCTGATAGACTCGTTTGTCAACCTCTGTATGCTGACCAACTACCCTGTCTTCAAGCTCATTCACGACACACTGCAGCAGTGCCTTCGGTTCGCCTCCTTCATGGTGGTCAGTATGGGTACTTTGCCAGCACCGCTTTTGCATTTGTGCTTCTGAGCTGGCACATAACAGTATGCAGTGATGGCCACATAGCTATAGTCTTGTGTGATATCAGTTTTGTGAAAAATCTTTCAAGGGGGAGGATGTCAGCAGAACTGCCCCGAAACGGTGAAACTGAGGGGTTTACTGGAAGGGCACACTAGAAGGGTGCAGTATAAAGGTGTACCAGAAGGGTGCACCGGAAGGGTGCAATAGAAAGGTGTACTGGAAGGGTGCACCAAAAGGGTGTAATAAAAAGATGTGTCAGAAGGGGTCACCAGAAGTGTGCTACAGAAAGGTGTACTAGAAGGGTTCACTAGAAAGACATGCCAGAAGGAGTCACCAGAAGAGTGCAATAGAAAGGTGTACTGTTCACCAGAAGGGTGTAATAGAAAGATGTGCCAGAAGTAGTCACCAAAAGAGTGCAATAGAAAGGTGCACTGTTCACCAGAAGGGTGTAATAGAAAGATGTGCCAGAAGGGGTCACCAGGAGAGTGCAATAGATAGGTGTATTGTTCACCAGAAAGGTGTAATAGAAAGATGTGCCAGAAGGGGTCACCAGAAGGTTGCAATAGAAAGGTGTACTGTTCACCAGAAGGGTGTAATAGAAAGATGTGCCAGAAGGGGTCACCAGGAGAGTGCAATAGAAAGGTGTACTGTTCACCAGATGGGTCTAATAGAAATATGTGCCAGAAGGGGTAACCACAAGAGTGCAATAGAAAGGTGTACTGTTCACCAGAAGGGGGTAATAGAAAGATGTGCCAGAAGGGGTCACCAGGAGAGTGCAATAGATAGGTGTACTGTTCACCAGAAGGGTGTAATAGAAAGATGTGCCAGAAGGGGTCACCAGGAGAGTGCAATAGAAAGGTGTACTGTTCACCAGAAGGGTGTAATAGAAAGATGTGCCAGAAGGGGTCACCAGAAGAGTGCAATAGAAAGGTGCACTGTTCACCAGAAGGGTGTAATAGAAAGATGCACCATAAGAAGTCACCAAAAGAGTGCAATAGAAAGGTGCACTGTTCACCAGAAGGGTGTAATAGAAAGATGTGCCAGAAGGGGTCACCAGGAGAGTGAAATAGAAAGGTGTACTGTTCACCAGAAGGGTGTAATAGAAAGATGTGCCAGAAGGGGTCACCAGAAGAGTGCAATAGAAAGGTGTACTGTTCACCAGAAGGGTGTAATAGAAAGATGCACCATAAGAAGTCACCAAAAGAGTGCAATAGAAAGGTGCACTGTTCACCAGAAGGGTTTAATAGAAAGATGTGCCAGAAGGGGTCACCAGAAGAGTGCAATAGAAAGGTGTGCTGTTCACCAGAAGGGTGTAATAGAAAGATGTACCAGAAGACGTCACCAGAAGAGTGCAGTAGAAAGGTGTACTGTTCACCAGAAGGGTGTAATAGAAAGATGTGACAGAAGGTGTCACCAGGAGATTGCAATAGAAAGGTGTACTGTTCACCAGAAGGGTGTACAGTAAAAGCTCGTTAATTCGACACCCGTTAATTCGGAAATTCGGATAATTCGGACGGCTCTATTGGTCCCGGCCGAAGTGCATGTTAATCTATGGGGCCAAACCTTCGTTAATTCGTCAGAATTGGACACTGCACCGCTTAATTCGGACAAATGTTGACGGCTGCTGCTACACAAAGGTGTGGTAAGGCAGCGCTGGCACCACTGGAGCGAAACCGAAACCTCAGTGCCATCGCTATCGTCATCAACTAGTGGGGGCGATCGCAGCGTCACCGAACGTCGGCGTCTTCTTTCTTCGCTCGCCTCCGACGCCATTTTCCCTTGTGTTGCGTCGGCACCGTCTCTTCTTGCGGAGTTCTCTTTTTTTCCCCGTTGTGACCGTGTTTACATGTGAGGCCCGAGCATGCGGCAGTAGCTGACGATGGCATCGGCGAGGTGTCAGCCGAGTCCAACGACGATGGCTGCCCTACCTTCGATGCTGTCCTTCCCTCAGATATGACCCTTCAGGACTACATCGCGATTGATGATTGTGTCGCCACGACTGGTCTCCTGCCCGATCAAGAAATTATTAATGATGTCGCGAACTCATCGCACCTCACGGGAAGTCTCGGAGGCTCTTTTGATATTAGAGGACGTTTGCCTGAGCACTTCCGACAGTTTGCGTGCTGTTGGCCATTTGGAAGAGTTAAGAAAAATTGTAATGTCAGCCGGAATCTGCACGAAAACGCAGACGACCATTACAAAATACTTCAGCAAATAAAGGTATGCTTCTCCAACTTGATTTTAATGTTGTTTTTCCTGTTCATTCGTTAATTCGGCATTCGGTTAATTCGGACATTTTTTCCGGTCCCGTGAAATCCGAATTAACGAGCTTTTACTGTAATAGAAAGCTGTGCCAAAAGGGTCACCAGGAGATTGCAATGAAAGGTGTACTGTTCACTAGAAGGGTGTAATACAAAGATGTGCCAGAAGGGGTCACCAGGAGAGTGCAATAGAAAGGTGTACTGTTCACCAGAAGGGTGTTATAGAAAGATGTGCCAGAAGGGGTCACCAGAAGAGTGCGATAGAGAGGTGTACCTGAAGCGTGTATTGAAAGGGTGCACCAGAGGGGTGCATCAAAAGGTTGCATTAGAAAGGTATATTTTGAAGGGCATACCAAAGGGTGTGCCAGAAAGGAATTTAACCTCAAGTCGAATGCTTTCCTGGTAAGTGTAAAGCTCGGATTGTGTTCCAGGACGAGGACAAAACTCCCGACTCTAGAACTTTCATGTGGCTTAAACCTAGGATAGCTTCATGCTGACCTCAGTTAACCACAGTTCACACCTCTCTATGAAACTTCCTCCACCTTCTATAAAATTCATCTGTCATAATACAGTATAGCCTCGTTACAACGGATCTGTTTACAACAGACATTTGGATATTACATACCAATTTGCGGCGTAACGCCGACCTCCGTATTTGTTCCATTGATTGAGCTTCGTTTACAACGGATTCTGGTACAACGGGCATTCGGATATAATTGACTAAAATGTCAGGCCAGCGGACTTTTTTACCACGGACATACCAAATTCAATAACTTCTGACTTCAAACATCGCTTAGCATACTTTCGGGACGGGAACAGCGTGCCGCGGGTGTCGACGTACCGATTTAAGAACGAAGGCCGCCGATCTCCGGTCTGTCAATGATCAGCTACGCCTAGCTGTAGCGACAAAAAATCCGCGCGCAGCGTGCTTGGTGTTGCGTTTTGGGACACTGACGCGCGAAATTGCTAGCCGCTGCCACTGCTTCTGCGAGCGGTCGCTGCGTGGCAAGCTTGGCCGGGTGTCCACTGCCGATGCGCAAAATGCCTATCCGCAATTCTGAGGAGCCAGCGGGCGATGCGATTCGTTGCTTACGACGAAGGACATTGCGGCTTCTTCGTTTTCGCATGTCCGCTAGCGCGATGTTCTTGCCCGCAAAGTTCGGATTTGTCTCGTACATCGGCACCCAAAGCAGAATTAGGCCTAGCCACGACATCGACTACATAGCTCGGTTGCGATGTGCGTGGCCGTGGTGCTTGATGTTTCAAAGTACATCATGCGGTGGTCTTCGTCATAAGCTCCGAAGTGCTGATAAGAACCTCGAACAGCGGGTCCAACGAGCAGTCGCACGTCTTCGATGTTCGCGACGAGTGCGGCACGCTATCGTAATCTGATGATTGAGCTTCCGCTTGCAGCTACCCAACTGAAGCGTTCTAAATTATTGTCGACCCGTGAACACAGAACGAGTGCGAACGCGTCACTAAGTAGCGCAATTTTCGACACCCGCGACCTCGCGACGCACAAGCAGCAGACGACGATCCCGAAGCGAGCATCACGGCAGAAGCAGCCAAAACGTGCTTTTTGTACGCTTGTTACTGAATGGAGAAGCTAGCTGAAACGGAGAACTTGAACACGGAGAAATGCTTTTTACGACGAGTCCGAAATGGTGGCGACCAGTTGCGCCGTTGCCAAGCTATAATTTTCAGAAACACTGTTTTTTTTTTTTGCTATTTCCGCAACTTTCGCCAAGTCGGCAGATGCAAAATAAAATTTTATAGCACTTCTACGTAGTTTTCAGTGAAGATAATTTGGAATCAGATAGAAAATGGGCTACAGAAACTGAAAATGTGATTTTCCAAAAATTGCATTTTTTGGGGGTCCCCCGTTAAAAATAAGGCCATGTTTGTGACTCATAATTCTCTCCGGTTATAACAGACCCATTAAGCATTTACGTAAAAGTCTGTTGTAACAGTACTTGGATTTTACATACTCCCTTTACAACAGACCAAAATCCTCTTCACTATGAAGGTCTGTTGTAATGAGGTTATACTGTAGATGTGCCTTACTTGTGTGTTTAAAATCTCGTTCTTCTCTGCTCTTCTCCCCCGCATTTTTTTTTGTAGAGTGACGATAAGGGGGAGAACTTCGAGGAACAAGTGAACCGCTTCCAGCGCAAGTTTCACCTCCACCTGAGCACGCTACGCAAAAAGCTGCTAGAAGGAGGCGCCTCTTCGCAAGCCAGCCATGAGATAAATCTTGCCGAGATGCTGCACCGGTAAGTCGAGAGAAGGTGTCTTATTCACTGCAAAGGTTCATCTAGTTCCACATTGTTTTTGCACACTGGAAGCAAGCTGAACTTTTAACAGCGAAGCTGTTAAGCCTGGTCATAAAAACTTTGGTATGTACAAAAACTATCATCATTAGTGGGTATGTGCCACAGCAATGGGGCAAATTCCACTACTCACACTGGTACACTAAAAATGAAGGCAATGCACGGGCGGCAAACAGCAATTAAGATTTCTAGACAGCTGTAACCAGTAATTTAGAAAAGCTTTAATAAACCGTTAGGATTAACCCCGTGATAAACATCGTGGCCGCATGTTTCAGCTTCGCTGAAGCATCTATATGGAGTGCTTCATTGGTACGTATAACGAGAGAATACCAGAAAACTGGAAAGGCAACAGTGGCAGCGAGAAGACCCCGAAGCAATGGAAGCCCTTCACGAACGATGACGTGCCCATAGATCTCTAGGAGGTGCGAACGCTCGGTTTCAGCGTGAGTTTCTGGAGTTTCGACATCCGTGTCATGTCTGTCTGTGGTTTAACTTGAACCTCTCTGCACTGAAAAGCAACCTAGATACAACCTAGCATCACCTAGATAAAGCCTAGGAACAACCTAGAAGCAACCAGATTAGACTTCAGAATCGTCCAGCCTTGCATGACATAGTGCAAGGTGTGCCATTTTTTCAAATTGCTTCTCAGCCAACTCTTCATTTGTTTATTCGTATGAGAGAGTGGTAAAACAAATGGCTACAAAAGGACATTCAGGGTGTTGAGTTCAGGTGCACACTGAAGAACCTTGTATCATCGTAATTACATTCAGAATCCCATACTATGGTGTACCTTGAGCTCCAAAATTATACGGACCTATGTATAATCGTAATGGATTTTTAGTTGAGAGCAGATTATTTATATTTTGACTTCTGCACTTCCGTAGTTCATGTCATTCTTAAAGACATTGAAATCACCAGCAGTGGTGATATAAAAGGGATTTAACTTTAGTCCTGAGCACTTTGCGGCACGAAGGCTTTCGACTAAACGATTGCAGCATAATTGTTCATACATTCTCGCTGGTTACTTAGAAATGTTTTGATGACTTAGGTAAAACAGCTTAGCAGGTCATTTTAATTGTCTATATCTATTTTTATTGTAAGTGGCATTGATCCTGAAACTATCACACTATCGAAGTGATCAAGTCACTCATTGTAGATATTTGTGACACATTGATAAGTTATAATTGCCATTTTACAGTTGCGTCGTTTTACAGAGTCATACTAGTATTAACATCCTAGAAGGAAGTGGATTGTTATTGGATATCTAGAACCACTTTTTATGCTGAACAGTGGAGCATAGTGTATGCAGTTGGTGATAAAATCCGTCACCACGGTGACTGACTGGCATGGTGAATTTCGCACTTGATGTAGCGGTATTAAATTTAAAGTGTATGTTAAACCCGATCATATGACAGCAAGCAGTTGCGTGTCTTTCTCTAACCCTTGAGGCACTTTGTGCACATTTGTGTAGACAACTTGCTTTTTTCTCATTTCGACTAGAGGCTACGAAGGATCAAAATACATGCAGGTTTTGATTAATTGAACCTCATGTGTAATAAATGTACTGTAGACTTTCAGTAAACGGAATACTTTTTCTTGGTCTGTTCAGGTTCCTTTTAACAAGAGTCTACTGTATCTTCATTTAACTTAGTTTTTCACTGTACTGTTGCGTATGGTCACTTTACTGAAGGCACTACCATGTTCGATGAGTTGGTCGACGTGCCACTTTCAGTGAGCCGCATCAAAAGTATATGTCTTTACTCGAAGAGAATATAATCGAAAACAATATTGCACTATACAATAACCTCATTATAACAAAGTCCCATACGACACGAGAATCACTTCGTTATATCCAAAAATTCGTTATAAACGTGCGTTCATAGCACTGTATCTATGGCAAGACTATTTTTCATTTACTTTGTTATAACTGATAATTCGTTATATCCGTGTTCATTATATCGAGGTTTGAGTGATAGAGTGAGATGTGAGTCTGTTTATGCAGAAACAGAACATGACTGAGTGCAGCATAAATATATATTTCATTAAAATTTAATGAAGATTAACTGCTATAAAACTGATAAATCAACTTATTATGACATTTTTGCTGCAATAGAATATCGAGTGCCTTGAAATAATGCTCAGCAAAGTTCACGCATTTACAGGCAGTTCTCCACAATTACAAGATTTATAGCGCAGAACTTCTACACAAGGGACAAATAAACACGACAAGCACAAGTCACGCCAGTGAAAGGGCTGACCAGTTTCGCCATTTACGTGCAGGATCGATTTCAACCGTTTCTACTCCAGTACTCCGCAGTAACCGAGAGGGGCCTACAGAAACCTCGGCAAGACCTCAAGCAACTTGCCTGGCCGGCCGCAGCGTGAACAAAGGCGCTTTACGTGCCTCGTATGCAAACTTTTCGTACGAGAGCATTTCAGCATGCCACCATTTCTTTGATGCAAAGATTGCTACTTAACTGCCGTCGGCTTGTCATAATCCCAACCAGCATATCGCCGCTGCCATGGTACCGATTATCGGCCGTCGCTTTCTTTTAGTGACTTTAAAGCCGACTGCACATGGTACGTCGTCGAATGCATCAAAACGAATGAGCACTCCGTAAGCAGCATCGGTTGAAGCACTCGTTGAGTCGACCACGATCTCTTCTTCGTTGGATACGATAGTGAAAAAGAATGGAGAGCACGTGAATGCTGTGGATTGTATTACAGAACGAAACGGTATGGCTTGTCGAGACGAACTAGTGATCGTAACGCTAGGGTATGCGTTGTATATTGTACGTCTCTAGTAACTCGTGTTTTCATTTACCGAGGCACTATGGTGGTGTTTGTTGTTCTCCGGTGCCAGTCACTGGTGGCATATGGCGACAATATGGAAGCTGTGGACTGTGTATAAACTGGCATCTAACGTGCCATGGGAGTGAGGGTTCGCCAAATATCAGTGCACCCGAATACGTCACTGCGGAATTAAGTATGCCTTTCGTGTTGCATTTATTGTCCTTTTCTTTCTTTCGTGTTATGTTTGTATCCTGCTGTGTGTACAACTTCAGAGCTGCTTTAGTCAGGATATCCTATACTTATTAGTGCGTTAAACCGAAGTGATGCCATCGTAGTTGCGTGCATTAAAGTGCCATTGAATGAAGCAGCATGAGGCTGTACAACACCAGTCTCCCCCTAAACTCGTTACGTGAGCTTACCGGGTGATTGAATCTCAACCTCGTTGCACCCGGTGTTTTCCTCTCGATTGGCTCACGCCAGTACTAATTCGTTTAAATAAAATTAGACTGCTTGAAAACAAGTTTTGTACGTATGTCGTTTCCACCTTCCTTTGGAATTGATTACCTTTTATTTGTTAATGCTTTAGTCATAAGGTCCTAATGATCGTTTAAAATCAGTCATTTTGCACTTGTAGGCATGTGCTTTCTTATTACCATGCTGCATCGTTATCTTATTGCACAGCTGTGGCCAGTAGGCAGTAGTGCCAAAGAAAGAAAGGGGTTGTCGTATTGGTCCCAGTTTTTTTAATTAGTTTTACTTAACTGACGATGTTCTTTTTTCATTCATTCTGCTCACATTTGATTCTGTTTCTAAACCTCACATTTAATATGCCACTTGTATTTTTTTATTCCGCATAGATCGTAAAAACCTGTCTGTGGCAGAAAGCACGAGTACGACTCATTAGGCAACCTGCTTGAAAGAGGTGGGCATTTGTTGTAAAACAAATTGTAGTGCTCATTTTGCTCACTCGCAAAGCTTTTCTGGTGACTGTGAAAATCCATCTGAGGGCACGCGTTGCAGTTTTGGAAATAATGGCTCAGTTGGAAGGTGCAACTAAGACTGAGCATAAATAAGATTGCAGGTTGAATTTTACCTACAGCCACAACAGAAACATTCCAGCGGGGTTAGACTGAACGAAAGCTTGTGTAACCATGTTTCCAGTGCTTGTGAAAAATAAAAAAAGATGTTGAGAATGATCTGAAGCCCTCTACTACAGCTTGTCTCATGGCCTTGCTCAAAACTTGATGACCGATCATTCAAGCAATGGAGGTGATAGTGAATTGGTACAGATTTATCAGTAGTCTTCAAACTAGGTTCAATTTTGGAATATCTGTCTCAAAAGTTTGCTGTGAAAAGATTTGCTTTCTACTTAAGTCATGTCCTACAATATGAGATGAAGAAAAAGGACAATGTTAATCAGGATGACGGTTTTATTTCGTGACGTATTTTCACAATTGCAGTGTTAGCATAAAAGTTAGCTAAGCTTCGTTAAGGAATAATCTGGGGTTTAACGTCCCAAAACCATGATATGATTATGGGGGATGCCGTAGTTGAGGGCTCTAGAAATTTTGGTCACCGTCGTTAAGGTGGTAAGTGTAGTAATTTGTGATGCAAATTAAGTCCACAGCATTGGGTTATCTATTTTGTTAGTATACTGTAGTCTGACGATGCATGGACCTCGGGAATTTCACTGAACATGCAGTCCTGTAGCACATTATACACTTTGTCAAGCAAGCGCGAAATCTGTCAAAATAGTATCTGTCAAAAAACAAATACTATGTTATGTACTTTGGGCTGCACATTACGATTTCTGCAGGAAAACTATATCTTGCTATCTTCCACAGACAATTTTTTAAACGATCTGTTTCAAAATACGAAATGTTTGGTCGTACGTTTTCGACGTAACAGCACAAGAAGAAATAGTATTACTGTTCGTTGCCTTTACCCATGTTAAGGTTGTTGTCTTGCATCTCAGTGTGTGCCATCACAACCATTTGTCTTCGGGTTGGCTGCTCTGGTAGAGGCAGGCAGTTCGTTTGCTAGTGATAACGTTTCAATGGGGCATTTGAGGCGTACGCCATGCATTTGATCTCGTTTCCCCCCCCCGGGCAGAGTTGGAACCGTTTGAAGGAACTTGCACTGTCTGGTATTACCAAGTGGGCATTGTTGAATGTACGGACCATTGTGATCCCTTTATTACAATAAATGCATTGGAAGGATTGTGCTTTGTCTCGAATATTTCTTGACGGCATGTTATGCACTTAGATGTGTACAGTACTCGTGGATTGAAATGCGAAAATTTAGGGCTAAGTCGTGTGCATACTTTCGTTTCCTGCATCTACAGTTCATGTGATATCAGCATAATTTTGACCCGGACACTTACATTAGAGCCAACATTACCTTAAGCGGCCAGATTTACAGTGACATGATGTGGTTATCACGAGCAATCGCTCATAGCAGTTATATTAAAAAAACAATGTCACGTTTTAATCTGTAAGTACCATACTTTGATGGTGTGCTTGGATGCGTCGTCGGTGGTGAAGAGGAGGGTGCCAAGTTTGGGGAACGGTGATGCGTCGGCAGGTTACCAAGTGGTTCGCACAAGCGGCATTGTTAGTTGCTCATGATGAAAGTCGTGAAGCAACACCAACCTGCCCAACTTTTTATGACATTCTTAGTTGCAGCACACGAGTGAAGAATGCACGCATGCTGAAATGGCCTAACGCACCGGCGTTTCGTTTGCAGAGCTAAGTGGATGCAAGCACGTTGCTTACCGTTTTTAATATTATGTGTGGCGTCTCCATGAATACACATGTATATATATGTTCACAGAAGTCGTATTGTTCCCAAACACCCCAAAATGTGGAATGCCTGAGGTGACATGATGTGCAGCAGACGAGTGAAGAGTCAGATTGGTTTCATTTCAGTGGTTGATACACATACGCAACATTGTGCAGAACACTAATCGAAGCTAGCAATTCTAGGACTCTATGGTTATTAGACAACCAGAAATCTCGGTAAACAGGTTGTTAGCAACCGAAACGTCGATAAATATTTTGCACCTTGGTAGGTGTCCATAAATGTTTTAACCAACCTGAAATGTGCACCCTTTCCCGAAGGTCGCGGGATCGAATCCCGGCCGCGGCGGCTGCATTTTCGATGGAGGCGAAAATGTTTGAGGCCCGTGGACTTAGATTTAGGTGCACGTTAAAGAATCCCAGGTGGTCGAAATTTCCGGAGCCCTCCACTACGGCGTCTCTCATAATCATATGGTGGTTTTGGGACGTTAAACCCCAGATATTATTATGAAATGTGCACTCTTTAAAAAACAATAAAAATATCCAGAGTTTTACTTGCCGTAACCATGATATGATGATGACGAACGCCGTAGTGGAGGGTTCAGGAAATTTAGACCTCCTGGGGTTCTTTAGCGTGCACCGCCGAAATTTTGACAAACACCCCTCCTCCCTCCCGAACTTCCACCCGCGCGAGGAATGGGGGTGGCTGCCCCACCCTAGAAATGCCGGCGCTCTTTTCATACAGAGGCCCCTTCCTCACTCCGGTGGGCGGAGCGCCAGGCGCATGCCGTCAAACAGCAGATTGCTACTATTGGCTGATAGCTGACATAAATCGGGAACTGGCGGCGCTTGGATCGGATGCGTTTCTTGCCACGGGGTGTTGCCACGTGCTGGAGCCGCGCTCCATAGCGTGCTAAAATTACACAGTAGCAACACTAGCGCACACAGAAATCGCGACGTAATGTCTTCCTCGGTGCTACCCATCTCTGAAAACCTGGTACAATTTACGATCATTTCTGATCGATTTCAACTACCCTACACTGTAATTAAAAATACTGCGCATTTCGGGCACCATTTCTGCCACACAATAATGGTCATCTAGCGTGCTTTCGTTGCGTAATCGCCGCGCGCCCAGTAGCTCCTGTCCACGAACTGCGGGCGCACGATATCAGCGTGGCAATGCATTATTTAATGCCGAGCAAGCCCCCCCCCCCCCCCCCTTTGGTTGAATCCAAAGGACAACATGCTTCACAATGGATGAAAAAAAAATTAAAATAGCGCGTTGAAGCACTTCTCACAGTAGACTGCCTTTGCTCCCTGGCTTTCTTTAATTAAAGATGGGCAGTAAGAAATGGAAAATCAGCGCCCTGAAGTCGCCATTATCGTTAAAACACTGCCTGGCCACAAACGATTAAACGTATATGGGGCAAACGTTTCCCCCCGCTCCAGCAAGTCGAAATTACTGGCAAAGCGGAGGGGGCCGGGCGCTTTCGTGGAACGGCACCAAAATTCAAGATGGCGGCAGTAAAGTTGTCCTGCCAGAAAACAACGGAGTGCAGAAGTCTTCTCGCATCTCCTTCATGGCACGGCAATGTTCGTGTCTGTCTTCCTGTATTTCTTTGTATTGCACTGGCTGCGTTTGTGGCGTAGCGTGCGAGGCTGCAGAAGCCACGCGAGTAGTTTGTGTGAACAAGACGTACAACGCCGCACGTTTGGCTGTTTGTGGGGTCTAACGTCTCACAGCGAAAGGGGCCACGAGAGACGCCGCAGTGAGGGCTCCCGTTAATTTTCAACAGCTGGGCTTATTTTCGGGCATGTACGTAGAGCGGCCTGAAGTCCCACCGTCTACTAGAGAAATAACAAGACAGAATAGTTCAACCAGTTTATTTCCAGCACATCACCTAAATATGTCTAGTTTCAAGCATGTGCAAGCGCAGAGGCCGCAGCACGTGCAAACAAACTATCTTGCAGCGCACTTTGTAAATGTATGGATTCACTGCTGTCCAAAACGTAGCCATAAATTTTTTTTTTGGGTAGGCGGGGGGGGGGGGGGGACCTGGGGACCTCCGGCTTCCCAGATTCGAGTTCCTCAGGACTCCACTAAAGTTCTCGTCATGTCATGGGTAGGGGGGGGGGGTTCAACCGTACTCTATGTATGTTCGTACGTGCGTCTGTATGCGTGCCTGTGTACATACACATACAAAAGTGTGAAAAATTTCGGAGGGGGGGGGACTCCTTTGGCTACGCGAGTGCTGCTGTCGAGAGATACGGAAGTCGCACTGATGCAGACTTCTTAATACAAGTTTTAGAGCGAAAGCCCCACTCCCCCAGGTATAACCCAGAAAACGTCTCCATGAAAACCTGACCTTCAAGTACAGCCGACGACGCCATCTGCCGCCACGGCTCGGAAGCGCTGATGGGTCCCGGCGAGCAGTGTTCCCGCAAGCGTCCACGCGAGTGCACGGATGGATGTGTTGTCATCGTGATTTAACGACTCTGTCGGGCCTCAGCGATGTCGAAAAATAACTGCTGCGGTGTCGGCTGCTCAAACACACAGAAAAAATCGCCAGGAACGCACTTCTACAGGTATCCGGTGCTATTTCATGAGCGAGAGCGACGGCGGCGGTGGATTGCGGCTGTACGACGTAGAAGGTAAGCAATCGCGCTTTCTTTACGTCAGTGTTAGAACGATTACCGTCTTTTTATTTCTTCATTTGTGTCGCTACGTCTTCAGCGAACGCTACTACGTATACACTTGGTCGCCTCGCCTGCATTGTAGACGCCACAATGCACATGAGTTTGTTATTACTGACAAGACGCGATGCCTAGGCTCTCTTGAAAAACGAATGGCGCGAAGCGCAATGCCAGCGAATGTGTGGCAGGTGACGGCTCCTTTACAAAAGCGTCGTGGAATCACACGTGTGCTGCACGAAATCGGCTGCATTCTACCCAGGGGCGTAGCCAGAAATTTTTTTCGGGGGGGGGGGGGGGGGGGTTCAACCATACTTTATGCATGTTCGTGCGTGCGTTTGTATGTGTGCGTGTATATATACGCAAGCAAAACTGAAAAATTTTTTTTTGGGGGGGGGTGAATCCCCCCCCCCCTTGGCTACGCCCCTGATTCTAGCTAATGATGGCACTGGAATGTGATCACCGGTGCCTGCGTACGGCTCACAAAGGAGGTGGCTGGATAGGATCCACTGAGAGGATCCCATTGGCACGTGGGTAACGTGATAACGCAGACGCTGCGTGGCGGCACAAGCGGCGCTTCTGCAGCCCGACCGCGCTCGCCCGCTCCCTAAAAAAAAGAAAAAAAGAAAGAGCATAAACAAGAAACAGCTCAATTCGAAATAATAAGAGAACGCCTGCTTTCACTTACAGACAACAAAATATATTTTTTTCAGCGAAAGTACAAGGGTCGACGGACATGCACCGACGTTCTTATCTGAACACACCCAGCAAATACGTAGCCAAGCTGCTATGACAAGCTATAGGTGACCACCAGCTCCGCAGTGCACTCTGTCCCGCGCCACTAGCGCAAGCTGCCGAGATATATTTTCACAAGTTTATCGTGCTGGTTTCAAAGTTTTACCAACGCTGACCCTTCGCGTGGCCGCGCCCGTAAAATCCATGCGCCGGTGCGACAGCGCTCCCTCAAAATCTACAATATAAAAACATGGCACGTAAACGGAGCTACTGTGTCGAGAAAAAAAACGTTGGTTCATGTGTCAACGCATGCAGGCATTAGTGATCGGGACGTTATAAAGAAAGCGGTGTACTTACAATGAGCTCCACTTCATAGGGAAGCTTGTTGACGCTGGTCTGTGGCAAACACTTGGCGCGTATGGTGACATTGTCGTCCAACACAGCTGTGACATCGGACACATGTCCACTATTATAAAGTGCGGCTCCTTTGCGCACACTATCGCCGCAAAAGTAATTATTTGAGGCGCGCACAAGCGGCAAATCGCAAGCGCGCACTTCCGTCATGCTTGCAGTGAAAGGAGACGTCTGCTACGCGACCCGCCAGCGGTTCGAGCGGCCGCCGCTACGCGGCTTTCAGTGGCGCCCCTACAGGCGCTGCGCATCGCGTATAGAGCGAAACACTAGTGAGGCTCGTGCTCAAAAAGAAACAGCGGCTCAAGGTGAGTCATGTCTTTCGTGAGGCCCTGGTTGCACCCAGGTTCACCGCAGTTTCCTGACTAGATCTGCGACGGGGCCGAGTAGCGTCTGTGTGGTGTCTTGCTGTGCAGCACGTTGGCGCCCTTGTCGACGTCAATGATCGTGTCCGAAAGAACACCAGCTCCGCAATCAATGGATGCAAAAATGAAAATGGAGCGATGTCGTGCTTCTCACAAAGGCTTGCCATTGGCCCCCTGCTTTCCTGGGTAAAGGCGGCAAGTACACAGATATATAATAATATTTAATGAAATATTCCCGGAGATGTCAGCCTGGTTTATCGACTAGCTTGCTACTCCAGGTGAAGGGTGACGACTATGATATACTATATATACAATGATCACATCTACCAGGGGCGTAGTCAGAAATATTTTTCGGGGAGGGTTCAACCATACTTTGTGCGTTCGTTTGTATGTGTACGTGTATATATCGCAAGCAAAACTGAAAAAATTTCGGGGGGGGGGGCTTTTGAACCCCCCCCTTGGCTACGCTTCTGACATCTACACACAAATAGTACGTACATTCACACACACACACACACACACACACACACACACACACACACACACACACACACACACATATATATATATATATATATATATATATATATATATATATATATATATATATATATATATATATATATACACACACAAAATAGTCATTCACAAACTTTCGTTAAGTCGAGTGTTCCTCACAAATACCAACAACGCTTTTGTGTTGCGCATCGCACAACCGCTGTCTCGCCACGAGCCGAGAAGGTGCCGCAGGTCCAAGCTCAAGCCGCGTTGCAAATGAAGTACACATATCTTTGGATGCGACAGCACGGCCGTCCTTGGTCGCCATTAGAGAATCTTAGAATAGGGTACGCAAAGCTTTGCGTTAACGCTCGTCGCCACTGCGCATGCGTCGTACGCTATCCTCTTGCGTAACCCCGTTAAATGACGGAAATAGCCTGCGTACGCAACGAACGCTATCTTTGCGTATACCTATTCCAAAACTGCCTATTATAGTAAAAAAACATGCGGAACCATAACCCTGCGCATTAGAATATGACGTCAAAGGCCTGACTGAGTAAGTATAGGGCATATCGCGCCCCCCTTTGGATGAATAGTGGGGGCGGCTGCCCTCCACCCCCGTGCGCATGCCATATGGTAGGGATGTGTTGTCGAAGCGGGAATTCTCATCGTACTTGACTACCATCGTACTTGACCGCTATATGGCGCAAAGTTTGCACCGAACTTTCTCCGCCCTGTGAGCGCGCTGACCACGTGCTTCATTCCACGCGCTGTAAGGAATCGGGCATAGAAGAAGGAGTGGGGCAGTCTAGCCGTGAGGCTCACAATAATGAAATAATATGTAGCACATGCAAGCGAGATACTCAGATATACGTACAATGGCTCATAAACTCTGGGACTGTGACTCACTGCCCGGTCTCTCGCAAGACCGCGCTTTCAAAGATTAATCAGCACACCAGCTTACGAAGAACAAGCCCTGGCGGTTCAACCCCCCGCCCGAACTCCGACGGGGGGCTTCAAAATCCCTCGCCGAAATTTTCAATTTTGCATGCGTGTATATACGTGCGCACATACAAACGCACGCAAGAACATACATAAAATATGACTGACCCTCCTTCAAATAATATTTCTTGCTATGATCGAGAGCTTCCACGGGAGCCCATATAATGCAATATTTCCTATTCAGCGAGCGACCCGCCTCGTTGAACATATGTGACACTCCTGTGTGTGTGTGTGTGTGTGTGTGTGTGTGTGTGTGTGTGTGTGTGTGTGTGTGTGTGTGTGTGTGTGTGTGTGTGTGTGTGTGTGTGTGTGTGTGTGTGTGTGTGTGTGTGTGTGTGTGTGTGTGTGTGTGTGTGTGTGTGTGTGTGTGTGTGTGTGTGTGTGTGTGTGTGTTTGCTTGTTTGTTTGTTTGTTTGTTTGTTTGTGCTTCCCTCCCTCCCTATCCCATTCCTCTCTTTCTTACTTTTCTGTCTCCCCTTAGCCCTTCCCCAGTGCAGGGTAGCAAACCAGATATGTTTTCTGGTTAACCTCGCTGCCTTTCTGCATTACATTTCTCTCTCTCTCTACTCAGCTAGGTCGTTTTGAGAGCTTACTTCAGGCCTTTAGACCACAATCTCCAGTACATCTGATGGATGTTCAGCACCGGATGTTCGAAAATCCAATGAACATCCGTACATATCCCAATGACGTACGGCGGACGTCTGACGGACCGTCCCGCGCAACCAAAGGCGTTAATTCGGACGTCCTGGACACGTCTTTCACGGACATTCAGACGTCCGCCGGACTCAATAATTTCGACATGCACGTCCAGGGTACACTTGTCGGATTTTAAATGCGGACATCTGTGATAAATCCGGAGTTTCCGAAGCCTTAATAAAAGACTTACATGCGTCATTCAGTTCCACATTAACAAGCCTAATATTTAAATTACCAGTTATGACTATTCCAGTTAATATACAGTGCCTTTATTATGCAGATTTTCGGCTAGTTTGGTGCATGTGGAAGCAGTTCTCACATTTATGATGACTAGACACCAATGTAACTTACATGAAATATATACGCCCCGCCATGGTGGTCTAGTGGTTATGGCGCGCGACTGCTGACCCGAAGGTCGCGGGATCGAATCCCGGCCGCAGCGGCTGCATTTTCGATGGAGGCGAGTATGTTTGAGGCCCGTGTACTTATATTTAGGTGCACGTTAAGAAACCCCAGGTGGTCGAAATTTCCGGAGCCCTCCACTACGGCGTCTCTCATAATCATATCGTGGTTTTGGGACGTTAAACCTCAGATATTATTATTATCACATTAAATATGTCGAATGTGCTCTTGCTGAGGATGTTGTATCTTGAGGTAATATATGTTGTCACCCATGCAGCCTTTACCAGTAAGAAGGTCTTTTAGTTGCTTTGAGGGCACATATTTGTGAACGCAACAGCACAGTAAAGAAAGTGAAGCATTGTGCAAAGGTTGTTGGGAGTACAGCGTACAGCTTCCAAAGCAATGAAAATGGAGAAGTATGAGTATGAGCAATATTATGAGGCACGCCACTACGCGGCGTGCCTCATAATATTGCATATCGTCGTCTCGGCAGGTTCAGGTGGTCGAAATTTCTGGAGCCCTCCGCTACGGGGTGCCCATATACGGGGTGTCCCAGCTATCACGCAGCACGATTAAAAAAAAGAGGAACAGCGTTACGCGAAACAAACGTACTGAATATTGTTCCTAGTACACTGGAGTAGCCACTGCTATTTTTTCGTTAATGAGGTTTAATTAATTAGTCATAATTAATTTGTAACTCGACAAGTGCTCACCTAATTGTCAAAATGTCAATGAGGCGTAGGTAGGCATGTTCAAAGGACATCTAACTGCGCAATTTTTAACAACGTACTAATTACGTGCTCATTTTTTGCGGCTGATAAAGAAAGCCCGCGAAATATGAAAAATAACACGTGACTACGCGCTCCCACCCGCAAAGGAAACCAGCGCCCTCAAATAAGCTTACTGCAAACAACCGCTTTGCCTGTTGTCCGTTGCCAGAGACAGCGTTCTGCATTTTGGAAAGGGCACAGGTCGGGCGCCAACGATATGCGTGCAATTTCACTGGGATTCATTCCGTTCGATAGTACGCCACAATCATTATCCATATCTCACGGCCGACTGTTCTCACTGATAACGCGGCAGGTATTCTGATTACGGCCTGACTCTGAAAACCAAGCGGTGCGTTTCTTAGGCCGCGGAGTGGCAGATAGGGAGATGCATTTTTTTTTGCTTTCTGAATTTTTTTCCTTGATACTGTCTACCTCACAGGGGGCCTGTTTGAGGGCGCTGGTTCCCGACGCGCGCAACAGTCTAGTCAGTAATTAAAGAAGCCAAAGAGGCAGGATTGTTCAGATAAGTAGGGGAACACGGAAAAGGGCTCAGAGTACTAGAAATGAAGCTTAGAATAACAGAAAGCTGAGCTAGTTGGTAAGTATTCATTGTAAAAAGACAGGGCGTGCAAACACGGACACAAGAAGGAAGTCAGGACACCACAAACGCCGACCAAGCAAATAGCAATTAAAGAAGCCAAAGAGGCAGGATTGTTCAGATAAGTAGGGGAACACGGAAAAGGGCTCAGAGTACTAGTACTTATCTGAACAATCCTGCCTCTTTGGCTTCTTTAATTGCTGTTTGCTTGGTCGGCGTTTGTGGTGTCCTGACTTCCTTCTTGTGTCCGTGTTTGCACGACCTGTCTTTTTACAATGAATACTTACCAACTAGCTCAGCTTTCTGTTATTCTAAGCTTCATTTCTAGTACTCTGAGCCCTTTTCCGTGTTCCCCTACTTATCTGAACAATCCTGCCTCTTTGGCTTCTTTAATTGCTATTTGCTTGGTCGGCGTTTGTGGTGTCCTGACTTCCTTCTTGTGTCCGTGTTTGCATGCTCTGTCTTTTTACAATGAGTCTAGTCAGTGTCACTTTTCATAATTCGCGGGCTTTCTTGATCAACCGGGAAAAATGAGCGCGCAATTAGCACGTTGTTGAAAGTAGCGCAGTTAGATGCCATTTGAACGTGCGTACAAACGACTCATTGACATTTTGGCAATTACGTGAGTACTTGTCGAGTTACAAACATAATTATGACTAATTAATTAATCATCATTAACGAAAAAGTAGCAGTGGATACTCCAGTGTACTAGGAACAATATGCAGTAGGTTTGCTTCGCGTAACGCCGTTCCTCTTTTTTTAAATCGTGCTGCGTGATAGCTGGGACGCCCTGTATATCGTTCTTTTGCCGCGTAGGCTAAAACCCCAGAAATGATGTTAAAGGAATGACATAGTGTTAAGAGGGAAGATAATACCTGAGGTCGGTGATCAGTGGGCAATAGTTGCCAAACTGGTTTCAAAGAATGAAGGGTCGGGAAAGACAAAACGATCGAATTGTGAAAAAAAAAAAAAAAAAACATCGTTTGCAAGCATTGGATGCTAGCTTGCGCGAAGTAAAAAAACAAAAAACTGAAGCAGCAGCAAGAAAAGATCACGTTCAAAAGTGGCCTTTATGCGCATGCGCTTACGGTCGCTCTTTCTGCAACTCTGCTCAGTTATGCGGCGGTGACGCAAAAAAAAACGAAAAAAAAAAACGTGGCCGCTCGTGCACGCTTATTAAATATTTGGGCGGTTGTACTTCTTTCCGCAGGTAAGGGGGATCAAAACACCCACTGCGCATGCTACAAACTGCCTCCTATGGTTAGTCGTACAAATGTTCCTTCGTCTGGCATGAGCATTCGAGCGACCACACAGCACTGATAGTTTCTGCGGAGACGAAGCGAACAACCACGTTCACCTCTTTTATCCCCTATCTTTTTCAATCGGCGTGAAATCTGTTTAAGTCGGGGGCCACCGTTACACTCTTATTTTCAAGGGCGACGCAGCTTGCTGGTGTTTTTCCTCCCTGCTTTATGATTCTTAGTATATTTCTGCTACCGAAGCCAGCACGAGCTAGGGGAACCCAGCATACATGTCAGCCAGGAAGCCTGGTCGAGCAAACTGCACTTTAAAGAGTGACTGCAAGACTTGCGAAGCAAAGATTTGCTATGCCCGGTTTTGCACGCTTTGAATGGTCTGAGAGATCCGGTAAGTGTGGCCTGTTTCCTCGGGCTAGAATACTTAGCTCAGTGCTGTGGCAGCGAAGGTTTTCAATGCGCCTTATTTGTGCAGGCTGATTCTTCAATTATTCACTGCACTTCTGCATTGGAGTGCCCTTCGAGAACCTGAGTTATTGCATCATTGTTTGGCGCCAAAATGTTCAACACTGCATTGCGTAGCGGGCACGGCGCCAATGGGGCCCCAAATTTTAATGGAGTAGCGTTAAAGAGCATGTGTCGCAGAAATGCCGGCGTCGGTGGCGTTGGTTGCGAGCGAAAAAACGCGTTGGGTGCAAAGATCAGGAGTTCGAGCGGGAATCGAACCCAGGCATCCTGCGTGGCACTCAGGTGTTCTACCACAGAGCTACGGCAGTGCTTGAAACTGCTTCGCAGAGAAAACCCTGTACAGGAGTGATGTAGTGCAAGAAGTCGTGTTAACACAGGTAATGTTGCGTGACATAAGCGTACAATCGCAGCAGGCGTCACACCATCTGAATTTCGAAACGAGTGTGTGATTTGAAGCTGCCACTTCATTACAAAAGGCCGAGGTATAATTCATTATCGTCATTACCACACAGAGCATCAGCGAAGGGTGCTGCTACGCAGTTGCAGGCATTGCCAGACGATTAGAGGGTACTTTGCTACTCCGCATAAATTTTGAATTATGGTCTAGTGGACGCTTTGCAACGGTAAGCTTAAGCGTCCTCCAAGTTTCTAACCCGCTGCCCTGACGTGCCACAATGCTGAACCTGAAGCTTTTCAAGGGTGCCCTAGCCAGCCTGATGAATCTCTCGTTGGACCTCTCTCTAGCTTAGGAAGACACTTGTAGTTGCAATAAAATATGCAAGTTGAAATCCACCTTTTAATGGGAATGAACCATTCACTTGTGCGGGTGAACTTTATTTTTATGACAGGTGTCCATTGCAGCAGAAGAGGGGAGTGCCGTTAATAGGCTGTAGAGCGTCCCCCCCCCCTCTCCGTCCTCCCCTTTTTGGGACGACCCTACCTGCCACGCTTATGGATAAGTGTGGTAGTTCTCTTCATGCAGAAAACAACCATAGACGAGTCCTCATGTGCATTAGTAAAAAACTGCTCCTTTTTACTTTTAACAGCGAAACTGTTTGGCTAACCGTAATTTGTGCGAGCAATGTGGTATGAGCCACTGTGCGGCCTATCACAAAAAAAACTATCACCACCATAAACGGGTATCTACCACAGAAATTGGGTAACTATTCGCCACTGGTCAACAGTTCGCCCAACAAATGGCTGCGAAGCGATGGCGGCGAGCCGAGTACGTACAACGAGAGAATACTAGGGAACGGAAAGGCAACGGCGGCTGCGAGAAGGCCCCGAAGCGATGGAAGGCCTACGCCGACAACGACGTGCCCGTTTCGTGTCCGACTGACTGTCTGTGGTTTAACTAGAACCTCTCTGCGCTGAGAATCAACGTAGAAACAACGCAGCACGGCCAACGTGAAGCACGGCTGCTTCACGTTGGTGCCATGGCAATTTCGTAGAGCGTGCGCCGATAGCAGCGAAGACGCTAATTAAAACCTCCAGTGACATGATCACTTGTTGCTTTTTGAACTTAAATTTTATCCTACGGCCTTCAATAAAGTTGTTGCGATCCATGACCCTACCTCCCTGTTCTTTACTGCCTCCACGCGCTCTGTAGCCCATTCCAGTTTCAACGAATGAATGAATGCCCTAGTCGCACCAATTCTTGACGCAACGTTGTCACAACGTTGTGAATGTCGCCGTAACGTTTAACACGTTGCTTCTCACGTTATGGCAACAGTGCGTGTTGCTAGGGTGAACGAAATGAATGAATGAAAGAATGAATGGACCAGTCAATAAATAAATAAATAATAAATAAATAATAAATAAATAATAAATAAATAAATAAATAAATAAATAAATAAATATTTTCCACAGAAGGGCTTCCAGAGCAGGCGGGACTTGAGCTTGGGGAAGAGGAAAGCAACATAGAAGCTTCTCCCCTGTGTGCCGCGGCAGTTGCGTGCGCCATTTAATCTAACAACGGATCGAAGGCATATGCAGAGATGATAACGCTAACCCTTTTGCTGCGGGCTGACGATAGCAAGCAATGACTGCTCGTCACATCAGGGAGGCGCTTTGCGCCAGTGCTCACTGTCTTGCATGCGTAATCATGCAAACCGCAAGTTAACTTTGCAGCGAGATATCTCGGGGCGCAGACATGCTATAGAATTCTTCCAGGTGGATCTGTGTAAAAACGCGACTGCCTCCAACTTTTCAATACAAGCATGCCCGCATGCTGCACTCATTAAAAAGTTAATTATTCAATCTCAGTTATTTGGGCGTCTGAAAGCGATAATTATTCTCACTTTGTGTTCCCCTGGATACATAAATACATCTGCAAAGGTGGTTTTCAAGTTCTTCCCAATGCTGAATTTTAACAAAACCATAAAGCTTAACACCCGGTATATTACGGCGTGATCATCTACTCAGGCTTCTGCGTAATAATTTGAAAATATCATTTTTTTACGTTGGCAATCTTGATAAACGTAAAGTATCTTTTGTCTATTTATGCACCCATGTATATGTTTATCTTCTCTGAACTCGTGTGCGGAAATTTGTGCTGACGCGCTCGCTGACTCTATTATTTTTATTTTTTTATTTGAAAATACCTCACAGGCCCCGTAAGAGGCATAGGGTGAGGGGGGCATACAGTACAATTCAATACATTGTATATGAAGATTTGCACAGAGTACAAATTACAGGGCAGTAGAATAAAATAACATAGAATAAACAAACATGTAGAAAAGAGATTAACAGATAACTATATGTGCAAACGAGGAAGAAGAAAAAAAAATTTGCGCGCGACATAGTAAGTATTGCGTAGGAGTAATATAATACGAAGTACAGGCACAATACACAATATAACAGCTACCATACAATTGCGTCATTGTAAAAAACAAAAAAAAATGTGTGACAGTGGTATGAAAAGACAGACGCCATCAGTTGGAAAAGCACCCTTGCAATAGCTTATCAAAAAAGAAGTTATACAAATAAAAAAAAATTAAGGATACTAAGCGAAGTGTGTGGAAAAATGTTTGTTCAACTGAAAACAAAAAGCGTCATGGTCTCTAAGTGAAGCAATGTTGTCTGGCAAGCTGTTCCAGAGACGGATAGCGCGAGGTAGTGGAGAAGAATTAAATGATTGCGTCGCACCATATAGGCGGGCGTAACTGAGAGTGTTGTGCAGTCTTCGCGATGTATAGACTTGATGATTCAGACAGGGTAGTGATAAATCGTCAGAGTGAATGACCTTATGGCACATGTTGCACATGCTACGCACAAATGTGCGAAATCTTGCGATTTTACCTGTTTTTTCCTCTAGGCAACAAGGAGTAGCCTTGTCACACTAAGGCTCTCCTGCTACGTTACCTCAACAAAAGGAAAAAAAAAAGCTTGCAAAAGCAGCACGACTTTCATTAGTCGTGTATCCATTACTTCGGCGCTCGAGAAAGGCACTGCAGATGCTGTATTTCGCATTGAACAAAAAATGTCCATCTAGGCACGTTCAAGAGAAACAGACACTAAGCTATTACTTTCAGTTGTCCGAAGGCTCTCTCGCGCACGCCATTCGTTCTCCTTCCAAGTTATTTGTATACGTGCCGAAACCGAGCACTGCGGCTTCCAGAACATTACAAGTGCTCAGCCACATACCCTCCGGAGAAGCTCCGATCACGTGTCAGTTGCTGCCGTCAGAAGTACGAAGTGGATCTGTAACAGGCGAAGCGAGCTTACTCGCACGTCTTATCTGATATACTGATTACTGATACAGTTAACGAAGAAATTATTCATAATTATTTGGACCCGCTCTGTGACTGCATCCCTCGAGCACTGTAAGTTCAGCCAGCCCTCCTCAATGACAAGTTTTATCTTGACATGCATTTGCCTAGGACTACGGGACTTACTTTGGAAACTATTGTGATTACCGGAGGATACTTATACCTATTGAAAGAGGATAGATAGATAGATAGATAGATAGATAGATAGATAGATAGATAGATAGATAGATAGATAGATAGATAGATAGATAGATAGATAGATAGATAGATAGATAGATAGATAGCGTACAAGAACAGAAAGTCGGGCGAGCTGGTTTTTGTTCATGACGGCGTATAACACTGCGCGCGAGCATAGGAAAAGAAAGGGACATAGTATAAAAAAAGAGCGCCGACTTCCAACTATTTGAAGTCAGCACTCTTTTTCTATATATGTCCTTTTTTCTACGTTCGCGTGCTGTGGTACACGCTACCGCGAGATTTAAACTTGCAAAGATACTTGCAAAGGAATTATAGTTCTTACAAACCTGGCGGCTTGATTTTGAACTTTTTCCAGTCTGTCGATTAAGTATCGCCAATGAGGATTCCAGATAACACAAACATAATCTAGAATGGATATTACATACACAAAGTAGATTGTTTATTTCACGGTTTGTGAAGCTTTCTCAAAATTCCTGTGTATAAAACATTACATTATACCTGCCCTGGTCATGGTCATTTCTATGTGCATATGCCACTTAAAATTGCCTGAAAATTAGACGCGCAAATACCTATAACGAGACTCATTGCTAATTATAGAATTGTTGATGTCGTAGCTTGTCTGTATGAATGCGGTTGGTGAATGATATGCAGCGACATTTATGGGTGTTTAGGCTCATTTTCCAGTTTTGACATCATAGTGATACAAATCATTTTGGAAAGTTTCAGCATCCTTACGTGATTTAATTTCCCGAACACTACGCAGTCAACTGCGAATAATTTAATCGGAGAGGCAGCACGTTCAACTATGCTATTAATATAAATTAAGAACAGCAGCGGCCCTAATACGCGGCCTTGTGGCACAAAAATATGAATTCCATTTTGATAATTTAAGGTATGTTGAAAAGGTATTTGTGTTTAGTACGCGTTTCATGTAATCGTGAAAACTAAATCTGATGTAGCGAGATTGTTAAATCCCACTTCTACAGCTAGTTACACGACACCACATGATGATGATGATAAATCTTTAGTAATGTGGATGGATTTTGAACGCGGCAGTCAATCATATTCTTGAACTTTAAGGTGTTTTTACTTTCCAAACATGAAGTTGGGTATTCATCCCAATTACAGATGGACGGATTCCGAAAGGTTCCTCTGATTACAGTGTTCTGTTTCGTCTGCACAGTCTTTGGGGCATTGCTTCCTTACAGAACGAGTGAGTGCCGTGAATTTACAGAACTCAGTGTTGTGATTTGGTAACCTATATTAAGAAGAACATCGGACCGGCTTTGTTGAATGCGACATGACCCTTTGTTATCGCATGTGAAGTAGTAGTATGGCCTACCAGTGACTAATTGAAAATGATGACGATGCACATTTTATAATAAATTGATAAAAATATGGGGTTTGACGACACTAAGCAGCGGAGTTCGTGATGAAGGCGCACTCCAATGAAGGGCTCGTATACCTAAAGCATGATGCATGAGCCTTTGTAAGGCAATAGCCTTAAGTGCCTCCTCAGACGCTTGTCTCGAAAAACGTGACATGCGATTAAAAAACCCACGTGACCTCACAAAAATCTGATAAAAATCAGGTATTTCGCGTGGAAATCAAATATTGATTTTGGAGACCGCTTTGGAAAAAATACCCTATACAGTCGTCATGTCGGGCAAGGAGTCACGTTAACAGATGTAATAGCACGTGGCAGAAGCGTATAATCGCTGCAGGCATCACGACATGTGAATTGTGTAACGAGTGGGTGATTGAAAGCTCAGCGATTACAAATGGCTGAGCTATAATCGTTACCATCATTATTATCAACCACAACACCAAGAAAGTGTGCAGCGTCTGTGTTTGCTCCCGCAGCGTCTGAAGCCCCGATGATGATGATGATGATGATGATGATGATGATAATATCGCCTCACCGGATGACTTGCACCTTCGAGTCGTTTTAGGCGAATGCGTAAGAGACCCTGCGAGTTTTGCAGTCAGCGTTCAGATATTCGAAATGCATCTTTAGGGGCCGAGAAGTGAACTCACAACATTCTACTTAGCAGCCTATCGCCACATTCACTGAACCAATTCCTCAGGAAACTGCTATTTAGGCTTGAGCAAATCGAATTGCGTTCACAGGTAATGGAACAGAGAGTACGAAGACGTGCATGTATGTTCTTGCAATGAGCCTCAGTGCAGATTAGTAATGCACAGAGCTCGACGAACCTGCCTGGAACGCTAGAGCACAGGCGGCGTCTACCGATGAGACATAGTTTTCAGACTGTGAGCAGGCGTCGTTCGTAGCCAAGCAAGATCAAATGTGGGCTATTTATACTATGTGTTATCGGTAGGTGTCATCCATACAGTCAGGAACACGCCGCTACAGCGTTCTTGACAAGTGGGTTGAGCACTGTATAGCTATATTTCTTGACACCGCTTGCTTGCGGTTCTCATTGCGGTAATTCGTGTTACCTAAGTGTTCTGAGATAATGCTATAGTTCGATATTACTGAACTTTCATAGCAATCTCCCGCTTGTTTTCTTTTTCTTTGCATTGTCGTGAGCTTTCACTTTTCTTCTGTGCGGCTGGTTCTTGCAGGAATCACGGACAAGAAATTGTGCCAGTCGGAGCTATGTTATTCAAGAGGTAAGTATATTAAAACCGCCATAATAAAGGAGAATGGTGTTGATTGTATTACTAATTGCGCATAAGTTCTAAGCATGCCACTTTCAAAGTGACACTGCAGACACGCCCGTAGACACTGCCATTGATATCATTTTTTAGCACTTAGATTACGTGAACGCGTACACATGTCTAACTACATTAGCAGCGTCTCTACATACAGCCTCAATCGAAATATGTCCACCGTGACCGGGAGTCGGACCTCCGACGTCCCGCTCAATAGCATGGAATCACACAGCACCTAGCCGCTGCATTGTGTCCTGGCTGCTTAAAGTGCTCCTTCTCATTTGACACTGACTGTCAAACTGCGAATACCGCATGGTTGCGTATTCCAATGGTGTCGTAGTGGCACGCAAAATATTACTGCACACGATCATAATGAGTCCAGGCTGGTAAACTTCGTGTGTTACCTTTGCATGTCTGTGGAGCTTTCCTGATTTGCAGGCGCCGATGATTTAGCAATTCACGCTTAGTTTCAAGGCGGCCTTGAAACTAAGCGTGAATTGCTAAATCATCATGTCCATGTTTCATGTCCATGTTCATCTTCCATGTCAATCATCATGTCCATGTCCATGTTTTTTTTGTGTCTGGCACAAGACATGACGAATTATGACAAGAAAAATAAATCACTTTGATATTGTTTTTGAAAGACTCCCGTTGCGCCGAAGGCGGAAAAAAATTCTAGAGACGACCTTAATCTTTGACTTAGGTGCTGATAATAGCACTCGTACATTGGCATTTGTGTGTCCCGTTGTATTCCTTGGGATAACATTGTATTGGCGCGCTGTAGAAACGGATCTCGAGAGGCTGCGTAGAAAGAAACGCGGCCTCGAGACCTGCTCCGCCCGGTGTCGCAAAGATGCCAGCTGCTCACAATCTGTTCTATGGAATCAGTTCATTTTTATTAGTTATCTTGACAGTTAATTGCTCGCTCTTATCTTAAGTGAAGTTATGCTCCCTGCATCACATGTATCCAATATAACTCTTCAACTTGAACCAGGACCAGCCATTTCGTGCCAGTATTGTTTTTAAACGCACATTTTCATTAAACTATGCTCTTGCCACAATCTGTTATAAAGTGCACATTATAACAAGATCCATTACCGTGCATCAGCCGCTTCATTTTGGGGCATCGCACGGCACTTCCGTGAAATGCCCCACTTCTTTGCAAGCAGTACCTAAACTTCCATTCAAGGCATTGCATACATCAGGGGAATGTTATATTCGCCAGACGAGATCACCAAATTTCACCGAGATATCATTCTTTTTTCTAAAATCAAGATTCGAATTTACCTTTCCGCTAATTCAGTACCAGACTAGGCTAATTTTTTTTCTCTCAATCACTGCAGGTGCTGCTATGCTTCGATCCATTGACTTCAGCGTTAACCCATGCGATGATTTCTATTCCTTCGCATGCGGAGGTCTGTACAATTCGCCCAACCATACCGATCCTTCTCTGTACCCTCTACCAAGAATGAAGGCAAAGAGTCAAGAAAACGTCGATGGTAATTTGCTACCTTGGAGGTATCCTAGTTTTGTGTTAGCTTATCTATTGTTTCTTTACCTATGAAAACTTTTTCAGCCCTGGTAAGGCGCGCTAAATGGACACTGTCAAATTGTCCATTGGCTAATTGACCACCTTGTCAACTCAGATTGGCCGTGAAGGTTGCTACGGTCGTTCTGATTGGCCCAGAGGGCTGGCTTTAGAAAAAACTGTTACGATATGACGAATGGTCCAGAATGGCATCCCGACAGACTAACTATTCCTTGCATCTTTCAAACGCAGCCATATTTCGAGAGCTGCCCGACATCAACGAATCCCGCAATGCTGAGGAGAAAGTCGCCGTGGCCTATCACGTCTGCATTAACAGCCGTACGTACAGTAAACAATCCCGTTCATAAAAACTGGAAGCAGTGAATGTCTAGAAAGGTTGGTAACGATTACAATACAATTAGGGTAATTATTTTGGGCTTGTAGTGTAGGAAGTGTTATGAATATGAACTCAGGCGAAGCACGTAGACGTGTATCTTTCAATGTATGATATAGTAGTCGCTTTTGTTACGCTGTAACGTGATTAACTGCCGACAGTTTGGCGGGAGACTTACATATTTTGTTTTTTCATGTACTGATTTTTGAAGCCGGGCTTATGATAGCTGGACGAGTTGGATGCGTTGTTAACAATAAAACTGACAAGGAACAAGAAAAGGTGAACATAGGACAATTTGATAAACGAATCAATGAATCAGTAATTACAATAAAGCTTTCTATCGTCCAATCAGCAAGGAAATGAGCCTTAGTGTAAAAAGGCAATGTAAATTGAGAAAACCTGTGTTCTGGAAGGTGCTATCTGTGTCTACATACAGTGACAAAAAGAAAACACTTGAAACCGTCAAGGATGTAGCATGTAACATTGAACACTCGGGCATTAAAGATGTAAAACTAGAGCACTCACGGCAGCCATACACATCTAACGAATGTACATGTTAGAGATGGATATTACCGCATAAGTGACAAAATGTACGTTAACGGAAGCGGAAATAATATTAAGTAGCGTGCTTTACCGTTGTCGGCAGCGTAATTTGTAGGCTCCTCTTGGCGTGGGTTTGTCATTACTTCTTTTTTAGTCAGTTGCAACCTAAACATAAATACAATACAAGCTCCGCCCCCAGCCCTGCGACGTGTCTGCCATTCATCGTTGCAAGGGAGTCGTGCTAGGGGGTTTCTATTATAACCACAAGTACTTTTTCGCTGCTAATGTAAGTACTACGTATATTAATAACTAAAAGTTCGCCTTCCCTACATAAAATGTTGCGCTTTCCCGACAGTGATATCAGAATCTTTGTTGAAAATTTTCAGGAAGTTCAAGTTTTTCGCCCGAAAACCAGCGACAGGAACTTATGTCTGTGTGTGAAAAATCACCTACCTGAAACGCGCGAAAGGTGCTTGACGTCACGGAAATGAGCAAATGCGATTGGATGGGGCATCTATGAAAATTTTCGCTCAATGAGCGCAGCATTTTGGGCAAGTTGGTAATTCGTAACTTCAGTACGACTGCGGAAGAGAAAAATTCACCGACGATTACGAAACTGCCTAATGGGAATTCTGAGTGCAGCTTCGTGTTCGGCCTAACGCCAACTATGTTTGAAGTTTTGGCTATCCGTAGTTGTAGCAATGTCAGCATTCGTTACATATTGCCACAGCAACTGCCAGCGCTCGAGCGCTACGCACAGGCGTCGCGCACCAAGCGAAACGCCGACAGCCCCGTTAAAACAAGCGAAGCCAGCCGCAGTGCACGTGCCCGCCCTGCATGCACACGAGCTCCGACCGAGGGGCCAGCGCGGGTGACGGAGGAAGAAAGCGAGGTTAGACGCCAGTGGCTCGTGATATCGACAGACTCCGCGTTCACTCTCTTTCGTCCTAGTTCGCTCTGTCCGTTAGGCCGACGCCAGACAACAACGGCGACGCCGCTCAACGCAGGAACGGGCGCCTAAGAGTTGCTCTCTAAAAAGACACGGACACAGCGGTGGGTGTGTCTTCTTGTCTGTTGTCCGTGTCTTTCTAGATACAAAGCATCTTATGGCGGAGTTCAAACCGGTGGTGGTGGTGGTGTGCGGCGTGACCACCCTTACTGCGCATGTGCAATCCCTCTCCACACACCTCCCCCCCACTCCTCCACTCCCCTCTCCACTCTCTTCTCCCCCTCTCCACTACCCCTCTGACACGCGGCTTGACATGCCGAAACGCTGCTTCGCATCGCCTCATGGTCCCCATTTGGCGGGAGATGATCTGATTTTTTCTTGCGCAGTCATACTGAAGTTAGAAATTTTAGCTGTGTGGGACAGCAACGGCTGTACGCAGAGCTTGCATTTATTCTTGAGTTGAAACCGACTAAGCTATATTTGCATTCATTGTTATAAGTGTTAAGATAACAAAATGCTTTCGTCCGTTTGCAGGGGTTATATTTCCTCACTGTGTATGTTTCCCTGACAACGCAGAGCTCAGTGAAGAACAGGAGGTAGAGGCAGTGAAGGCGGGGCTCACCGCTAGGGGGTTCGGGTCGTGGCCTCTGCTGACCGACAACTCCACGGAACCGCACTTTGAAAACGTGACCAATGTCTTCCTGCAGATAGGGATATGTTCCGTTCTGAAGTGTACGATGAAAACGGACCCAGATGATTCTAACGTGCGCCTCCTTGGGGTGAGTCTATATTAATACTTTTTCTTTGAGTTGATGGAGTGATATTTTAAATGCGCAGCACTTTAGGGGCCCTGCTTCTCTTCCATCCATAGGTTGCATATGGCGTCATCACGCTCAAAATCAAGTGGCCAATACATTCCTAAAACAAAGTTAACGATGCTCAAAACCGGATAAAAATAAATGAAGGAGGTCTAAAATATTATAATAGAAATAACCAAAAAGTAATCGCAATAATTAACTTAAAATTGCTAAAAGCGCCCGGAACCATGCGGCTCACTCCGGCGCTGCGCAAGAGAGGGCGCCACCGCCTCGTTAAGAGCGCGATTGCTCCTTCCACGGGCGCTTCTCCGGCGCCAGATCTGAAGGGGGAAACAACCTGACAAAACACGCTGCCGACGACACGTATCTAAACTGCGGGCATGTCACACAAAGTAGCGCGCATGTCACGCACAGGGTTTGCGGATCTCCCTAACAAGATTCTACTCGTGCCGTGGAAACTCTACATGCTTACCTCAAACATTGACGTCATCGACGGTTTGGTAAATGGAGCAGCGGGAACTCTACGAACGGGAATCGCTGGTTGTCCGTGCTACGGATTTGCTCAGGTTTCACAGTAGTGAAGCTGCATTTAGCGCAGGATTTAGAACTACACTAATCGATACATAAACCACATTTTTGTACTTATTTGTACGTTTAGGGCTTAGATATTACAAGGAGAATGGCAAAGAATATATGCAACAAAAAATAAAAAAGTCACAGTTTCACCGCAAGGGCGAAGCAATGAATGCGATTGCAAGAAAAGCGGCCCGTGATGGACGCGCTGCAACTACCGCGCGTCCATCACTACCCGGCAGCTACTATCGCGCGAGTAGGGAGGTTCTCCCTGCGCAAATATTAGAAGAAGTGAGCGAGCTGGCCGACGCCTTTAAGCGCGCCCGTTGCGCGCCTAGCGCCATCTCGCTGGTACTGAAGAAACGCTTATAAGCACCTGTCGTCTCTGAGTACTGCGGTAAAGGGTGTGTATATAACGCTCGCCGATAGCCAACTGAACGATCTGCGCTTTGTGGCATAGTGGTTAGAGCCACGCGCTGCGGATCGGGAGGTCGCTGGTTCGATTCCGCGCTTCGGAAGCTTTTATCGGAATTATTTTTCTTTGGGACTTTTAAATATATATACATACTTATACATATACGCAGCATGACGGCGGCGACGGCGACGGCAAAAACCAGCCGAGACTGTCCATATAATTGCTGTCGCAGTAAAAAAGAAGCTATACACAATATCCACAGTACTCACTGATTGCAACACGAAAATTTAGGGCTAAGCAGAGCACATACTTTCGTTTCCACCATCTTGAGTTCGGATGAGATCGGCGTAACTTCAACTCGAACATTTAGATGAGAGCCAACTTCATATTTAGAGGCCAGATCAGTAGCGACATGACTTGCTGATCTCGAGAAATGGCGCTTACCAGTCGTTATACGGAAAATTTCGATGTCGTGTTTCGATCTATGATTACTGTACACTATACAAAAGCGTAGCTTAATGTGGAAGCACATGGTGTCGCCTTGCAAAGCAAAGCTCGAAACTACGAAAAAAATAAAGCATCTTACAGTAATAACAAAGTTCAAAGCATTTTCTATTTTATGACGCTTTCTGTGAAGAAAAAGAAAACTGTCAGGAAAATGAAAATCTTTCTGCAAGGGAATAAAATACTGGGAATCGATATAATGGCCTGTTCTTGTTAGACACAACCACATGACGAAGAAGATGATGACGGCTAGAAATGCATAGCAGTTAGAGGTGAACAAGAACAAGAACTAGCAGGCGTTATTTGCAGGGCTTAATTGAAGAGTAGCCGTTAACTAGAAGCGTATTAGTTTGCTGGCAAAGAGAGCTTTATGTGCGTCCTTCTCTGCATAGAAATTAGAATGTCATCTAAAGATGTTGAAATTAAAATCTACATTAGAAGTACTACTGGTATTTTTGTTTTTACTGACGGTTTTACTACATTCTCTCGCTCTCGTTCTTCTAGAACTTGTCATAAAAGGCGCTGTCGTTTTTCACCTCACTAACAGTTGTCAATCGGCAATTCAGCAACGCGTGACCGTGTGATCCAGGAAAAAAAAGGAATTCCTCCTCAAAGAAACGAAGGCAAGCTTCAGAGGGCGCCTTCAACAGTTTGACAAAATATACTTCGTTATATCGGGGATTCCATACAATTGATGTTTGTTATATCGAGATTTAAATTTGATTTTTCTATAACACAAATGTCAAATGGTGCGCTGCTGATCGCGATTGAACCAAATCGTGATCAAATTTCACAACATTCATTGGCTGCCTGATGTAGCTCGCGTGAAGAAGCCAATCACGATGAAGAAATTCGATGCAGATCATGGGCGATCGCGATGAAAAGTGATCGCATGACACCGGTATGACATATAAACCTCTTGATAACTTTTGTCAATAGTCGTTTGTGCATGGTTCAAAAATAAGCTAAACGAAGTTCCTACATGAACAAACGAGGCGAGAGTTAAGGAGACTGTTTTACACCTTCCACAGTTTCGCAATTGCCCTCTCCTATTGTGCTCTTGTGGTTAGGGCACAGTGTACGAAGCATAGGCACATGCAACCGCCGTGGTAGGCAGTGGCTGCCTTGAAGAAGAAAAGACCACTTCTCGAAACGCTTGCTCTTGCGATTACCCCTGTTGAAGGATTTTTCATATCTGAATGAACGGTGCCTCTCGGACTCAATATTTCGGAGTGTGGAGGCTTAGTGAACTCTGTAGTGCAGTTCGGTTATTGAGGAATTGCTGGGCTTGAACGGCGTAAGTGGCGATACAGAATTTCACATAGTAGCGTCACTTTTTGTGTTGTTTTTGTTGCAGCTGGAAATGGATAAAACTGGGAATTACGAAGTTTGCGAGAAAGCGCTGCTCCTAGAATACGTTGGAAACAACGAAACTGCGTACTTAGAATCCTTCGTGACGATGATCACGCGGATACTGAAACCGGACCTACCTGAAGAAGAGCGCACAAAGATCGTTGACGACATAACTGTTTTCTCCGGGCAAGAAATAAAGGTGCAGTACCGTAATATTTTTGTATAGTTACAGAGGCATGGTGCGAATAATTTCGACTCTATTCTGCAGTTTCTCATTAACTTGCTAAGACCGAAGAATGGTACAGAGAGGCCAAATACGACTACAATACAAGCAACTATTGGACAGTTCGAGGACGCGTTAGATCAGGTGAGAAACGCAACTTGGTGTTTGCATTATTAGAGAGTCTGTTCGTGTACACCGGGAAAAATACTGTCAAATTTGAAGGTTATATTGAGGGCTTCACTGTAAGCCCTTACTAAGAATAGAGCGGCTCGAAAAGGCGGCTGCATATAATAATTTGACGCCCTACTGGAATTCCCTGAAAAAATGTGTCTTGTGTGGGGAATACGTTGAATAAGCAAAGAGGCAAGCAGGTGCAGATGTGGCACCATACGCGATAGGCACGTAAACTCATTTCTGCGAATAAACCTTAATAAACCAATGGTGTAGGTGGATGAAAGACCAAGCAAAAAAATCCAGGCACAAAATTGAAGGCGACGTAGGAATCGACGAAGAAGATCGGAATTCGCAATGTTTAAATACCACTTTTAAAAAAACTCACATGTAATGCTGGAGTTTTCTGCGTCCAAAATCGCGATATAATAGGGGCATGCCGCAGATTAATGGCGGCGACCAGCGGTTGCTTAACGTGTCCTAAGTTAAGCTAGTGCATGGGTGTTTTTGCACATTGCCCCCTACTGAAATGTGCCATACATCTCCGGTAGTCGAACCCGCGACTTCAAGCTCGGCAACATAATGCCTTATCCACTATGCTCTTTCAGTGGATCTTCACCTAAAAAGATGCAAAACCTTGTTTTAGACAATAACCGTGACCACTGAATCCAATGCAAAGAGTATGGTCAGCTTTACGTGTTTCTTGTAAAATCTAGGAAAAACTAGTTCACTTGGAGAAAGGCTAAAAAAACCGTGTCCCTAGACAAATTTTAATTCCATTAGTTGCTGCATTCACCATGATGTGACAGGCTTTTTTCGAAAAGGTCAGGCCGTAAAAGATATCTTGTGAAGTCAGCTAGCAGGCCTGATAAAATATTTGCAATAGGGCGATGGAGACAGTTCAGATTACTGGAAACCTTTATTGGTCGGAGTTTAGCGCCCATGTTTGGCTATAATCTTGTGTGTCAGTTATGGCAGAAAGACACTTTGGGTGATGGCGAGGAGGGGGGCGTTGGTTTCGTTTATATGTATACGTGTTACGCTTTTCACGAGTATTTCGATTTATTCATAGAAGCAAAGATGGACACAGCTAAATCAATTTGCGATTTATATCAATAATCTTTTTCTGGCACGCAGTTTCCTCTGCTAAGTGTTCTGAACAGCCAGTTTCGCCTCTGGAACATAACCTTCAATGAGACCGATGAGATAATCATCAGTCAAATTGGGTTGGTGAAAGAAGTGTTGAAGTTTTATATGGGCAACGATCCGTGAGTATTTGTTCGTGAGTAATACTTAGGTAGGTTCTGAAAAATTAGTGAACACGGGCTGTCACTGGAGCCGACGTTTCGACAAGCGGACTTGTGTTCTTCAAGGCTGTTGCAGCCTTGAAGAATACAAGTCTGCTTGTCGAAACGTCGCCTTCAGCGGCAACCCTGTGTTCACGAATTTTTCATCTCTTCAAGTTTCCATCGTCCCCTGAACTTCTCCCTTTTTTAGCTAGGGCCTGTGTGCTAACACTGGTGTGTGAGACTCATAAAAGAAACGGTTATATATATGCGCAATGCAGCTTACATCGTAGCTGCTAATTGTCACCCTACTGTAGAGCGTTCTTAAAGGGACGCTAAAAAGAAGCAATGAATCGGTTTAGATCGATAAATTGCGCTCTGAGAACTCTAATGTCCTTAATTTCACCATCATACGTTTATTCATAGAGGATAAAATCAAGTTCAAAGTTTCATTTTTTAAATTTCGCGCTTAAATCTCCTCGCGTGACGTCACGGATTTCAATGTGTATTTATCGTATTTTGGCGCCGTTGGCTCTACAAAATAACCGCAAACTTGATATGCTAAGTCTATGCCCCCCTCAGAGGACAATGTACTTCATTTTTACCGATTAGGAACTACGTAATTCCTAGTAAGCGCCGTCAAAACATGAGACGTCACGGCGAATGGTGCGGAAACGTCAAGGTGGCGTCGCCACCCACATTTTGTTTTTGCGCGTTTTCTCGCTTACTAAGCGTCTTCTCGCAGCAAGCGTGGTGTTTTTGGTATCGTGAAAGTGTAGTTTCCTATTGTGAGAAAACTCGTTTTGCTCTTTAGTGTTCCTTTAACACACGAGAGAATAACACTGTATAATTAAAAAAATTCAGAGCGTTATGAATCGCTGACCTCGGTTATTTTAAATATACGTGAAAACGTTCTGATTGCAGAACTACACAGAAACATTTTTTGCGTGTTCGGAGGTAATATCAGTTGTGGATCCTCAGAAAGGCAATTTATAAATAACGTACATCATTGTTGAAAAATTATCGAAGTACAATCTAAATTAGTGCATAATTTAGGCAAAATTTTACTGTTTTTTTTTTTCCTGAAGGCGTGTCTACTGTTCGTGGCTATAGAAATACAGGTCACCAAATTCTTTTAGTCTTCTTTTGCATATCAGTTTTGTTCGGAATTTCGGGAAGGGAGTGGCTAAGCGTGGCTAAACAGTGTAACACTTGTATATTCCAATAAATACTGCACACCTTCTCGGTAAAAGCAAGAGTGGTACACAAGATAACTTACAATGGTACCGCACACAGAAAGAGACGAACACAATCCAAAGAAAACAATTCAATGTCGAGTATAGTGTAAACAGCAGTATAGAAGATAAAATGTCCACTTCACATGCGAGAACGTACAAACTCAATACAATGTGTAACACGAAATTACATTTATAATAAACAGCGTAGCCCGTACTTTTGTCTTTGTGCGGTTCATAATTTATGCAGGTGCTAATACAATATTTAAAAAAAGTCACTATCATTCATTTCTTAAGCAAATGATTTTATCGTTTCACAGTTCACCGCAGATGATGTTAGTTCATTCCGGTAGGCTACAGATGATGGAATGATAACGTCTTACTCTTCCAGCTATTACATGTTTCTGAGATGCTTCGCCAAGCCGGTTTGGCGAACCACTTGAAACGGGCAACAACTGGTGCGGCCTTTATACATATACAGAGAAAATTAGGAAATAGTGTGAAGAATGGCAAATGGTGCTAAACCCTCTAAAAACTGTAGTTATGACAGTCTCTCGAAAGAAAAATTACTTTAACTATACGTATTATATTAATAATCATGAACTTAAAAGAGTTGAACAACATAAGTACCTTGGTTTGATTTTTACAAGTGATCTTCGCTGGAATCATCACATAGATTATGTATGTGCAAGGGCAAACAAGTCTCTCTGGTGTCTTAGGCGCTGTTTGCCGTTTGCAACGCAAGAAAAAAATGTTTAGCCTAGAAGACGCTTATTAGACCCATCATAGAATATGCTAAAATTGTCTGGGATCCTTTCTCTGTTACTAACATCTCGAAAATTGAAAAAATTCAGCGTCTAGCAGTCCGGTTCATATTCAATAAATATCGTTGGACTGATTCACCATCTCAATTGTGTCCACTATCCGAGCTACCCACGATTCAGGCTCGAACTAAATACGAAAGACTTAAATATCTTTACCTGATTATTAATCACCATGTTCATATAAGGTATGCCGACTATTTTGATATTCTTCGTAGTGAAACTTACATCGCCATTCAATGTTCATTCGTGCTCCTGCTGTTTACACTGATTGTTTTAAGTATAGCTTCTTCCCACGAGCTATCAACGATTGGAATTCTTTGACCGAAGAAGCCGTTTCATGCTCATGTGTAGATTTATTCTTAAAACACATATATCACATTCTCATTGGTAGCTAACAAAGATTTATTTGTCTGTACTTCATCTAGTGCATTTAATCTTATTATCTGGTTGCGTTTCTTGGTGTACTTCATTTTGTCCCTTTATCTGTAAGTTCTGATTGTACAAGGTATGTCTGTTATGATTGTTATGTTATTATGTATTGTTTTCCACTCCTGTTATAGCCCCGTGTAAAGGCTGACAGTATCTGCAAATAAATAAATAATAAATAAATAAATAAATAAATAAATAAATAAATAAATAAATAAATAAATAAATAAACTGCTACAAGTGGCGGTGAAACGTTACACGTTCAATCTTGTGAAAACTTGAAAGCGCGAACGACGAAGACGAAACACATACAACAGGACTTGCTCATAATTTTAAGAAGATAGCTAACCGACATAATATCAATCTAGTTTTTTCAGCGGCTTGCAGACTATCAGCTGTCTGTAACCTTCAAAGGACCAAGAAACGCGTGCAATGTCACACCAATCATAAGACTGTCTACACTGTGTGTACTGCAAACGTAGTGTACCATATTCCTTTGAGTTGTGGACGTGTCTATGTTGGACAGACTAGTCAATGCTTCAATGACAGGGCGAGACAGCACAATAACGATGTCAGAAAGGGATTCGGTAGCCACTTGGCAGAACATTGCAAAAAATGTGCTTGTACCCCTTTATTTTGCAACACCACTTTTCTGAAAAAAAAAGCAGTTCAAAAACAGAACGCGAAATCGTCGAGGCTTACTTGATAAAGAAAGCGGGTGATAAGTGTGTCAGCAGCCCCTCTTTGCTGTTAAAAGAAAATGAAGTGGCTTTTCTTCGAAGTACATTGATACACCGTAGATTGTTTCAAATATCATGTTTTCAAAATAAACCCACGCTATCTTTTGTGGGATGACGAGTGCATATGCATGAGCTTGATGCGGGGGTATATCAGGATGTTCGTTTCCAATAAACGCCCGTTGCAAGTTATGCGCAAGTCCTGTTGTATGTGTTTCGTCTTCGTCGTTCGCGCTTTCAAGTTTTCACTAATGATGGACCAACTCGCCCAAACCAAGGTATTGTTCAATCTTGTCTTACAGGGACGTCGTTTTCAATAACTTCGGCGTTAAAGACGCTGCCAGACTTCTCCGGTACTCCTCGAAGGAGTTCCTGAACAACACGGAGTATTTGTGCGAAGGAGCCGAGCCGACCAGGGAGCGCTTCTGCATCACTCTTTTGAGGCCCAGAGCGCGGCACATTGTGAGCAAGTTGTATGGCCAGCGTTACTTGGGAACACACGCGAGAATGCAGGTGAGCACGTGCTGGCGTAGCGCTCGTTAGCACAACCCTGTACTTTATAGAAACAATTAAATCTAGCAGGTTCCTTTATGCACTCACTTAGGATTACTCAAAGGCAAAATACACCTTCTTTTTCTTATCAATCGACGTATTTATCCACTCCCGCCCCCTTCCGAAAGCTTTGACAGTTCAGAGTTCTTTTTTGTGCATAATAAGAGTATTTCAAATAGGGATCATACAGATACACAGGGAAGTCCCATAGTCAACAGACTGTACAGGGGACCTACCATAACAAATGAGTAATATAAGTAATAAAAAGCAGTTAAATGTAAGAAAAACTATACACTGTAGTAAATGAGTCATTAACAATGTGTGAAATGTTTGATTACAAAAAGGATTTAAAAAAAACGGTGATGATGAAATGATTACGCTGCACCTAAGGTGGTTTTGCACTGGCTCCAGGATCTGAGGCATTGCAAGCTTTCTGCACGCCACCTGGTTTTGCACTGCCTGGTTACGAAACCTTCTGGTTACAGAAAAACAGGGGGACGGTACAAAGACTGTGTGCTTTACTGCAGCAAAGTGGTAAAGCATCCCTGACTATTTGTATAGATTAACCATCACGTGTGCCTGCATACGTGGCTATCGGCAACGAAGATGTTCTGCTCTGACTCGTTACGAAATGAAAGTACACACATCCCGCCTTCCATGTCTATATTGTATAACACATTTCCCGCTCAGCTTCGATGGTATAAAGGATAAGTATATTTTGAGCTCTGATACCTCTCGCAACAGTTATGAAAACAATATTTGTTGTCAGCACGGTATTTTTAATGAACGCGATCAATTACAAAGAAGTAAAGTATTCTGAAGAAATAAATATCTGATTGAAAAGAATATGACGTGAAGGGGATTGATTAACAGGCAGTCAAAAGAAGAAATTTAGCAATAACCAATACAGCTCCTAAATTTCTTCGGCTTTGGGTGAGTAAAATCTAATTATGAAAGAAAATATGGCGGTTAGTGATGTTGTTAATAATTATCAACATAAGAAGCGCGCGTAGAGATTTGTGCATGAAAGATGGACAGCATGCGTAAGTAAAGGTTCACAGTATTCCAATTCTGAGAAAGTAATTCGTGCCAATTATTTTTTCCATAGTTCTGCACGTCATTTGTAAGAAAGCGACATTTTAATTTGGAGTTCTTTGGTGTAAGAGTTCATGCTTGGAGAATCTTTCACAGGCTTTGTTCCTAACATATTTCACTTATTTTGCAGATGTTTCCAGCGCTGTGATATAACGGTGTGTTTTAAAGAATCAGAAAATAATATTAGCCAGCATAACTCGTTCCTTGCTTGTAACACTTTATTTCGCATGAGAAAAACAAAGAGATGTTTTTCTTTGCCTTGACTGTGACGTATGAGTGAACTTGCAATTTTTCTTCGAAGGCCCGATACATCCTCAGCTACATTGGTGACGCGTTCGACCGTCAGTTGAAACGAACACCATGGATGGATGAGGGGACGAAGAAGAAGGCCAGAATGAAGGTGTGTATAAAACTGGCGACATTGCTCGGCTTGATTACGCCACTCACTTTTGCGTTTAGAAGCAAACGGGACATGACTTAGAGCACTATGCACTCTTATTATATACGGGAGAGTTGTAAGCTTTTCCTTAGTCAGTTCAAAAGAAATGTAAAAAAAATATTACACCATCTTCCCGTAGGGAACCCTGAGTAGTATGCGAAGCAGCATGGGGTCGACACAAGTTCCCATTAGTTCCAGTTCGTCGTTTCCGTTAAGTTGAGGTTCGTAGCTAGCGTTATATTTACCGTTTGGTTTCCATGGTAACTACCAAACTGGGAGCTGAGCGCGCGCGCGCGCGCGTCATTTATACCGCGGAGCTACAGTTGCGCACCCGGCGGAGTATGCAGCGCTTACCGTCGAGCCTGTAACCATTCGCAGTATCGTGTGCGGAGCCGCAGGTTCGTTGCGCAATCCCGGAGAGGAGCTTCGGAGAGGAGAGGAGAAGGAGGAGGTGCGCATGCGCAGTGGGGGGTGTGGACGCCGAACGGCGGAGGGAGGGAGTGACATAGCCCGGAACATAAGCTGCTTCGCATCTAAAAATTGGAGGACGCTTGAGCTTCGCCTTTAAGAGTAGAACGCGATAGCGTAATCGGGCCCCGTTTGCATCGCCTTCTTAATTGCTACACTGACTTCGATTCTCGGTGGACACCTCAACCGTAAAGCAATTAAAGGAACGTCTGTGCGCGTTTAAATTGGCCGTTTCAGACTATCCTGGAACGCCTACTGCAAGTACAGTTGCGAAGTGCCCACGACGACATCATTCTTCCTTTTGCGAATTCTGCGAAGTATCCACTACGCGTCCGTAAGGTAACACGCGCACCTGTACACGTTGGTTGTTGATGATGTTGCTGGTAATGGTAATTATGAGAGGTGTGGAAAGTTGGGCAGGTTGGTAAACACGTGTGACTACGAGTGGTTGGTTTAAATATTCCGTACATAAAATATTCCTGACGTGGAGGAAGGAAACAGTCAGGAGGGAGCATTGTGCAAGGCGATGGAAAGATAGAAAGAAAGAAAGAAAGAAAGGAAGAAAGGAAGGAAGAAAGAAAGAAAGAAAGAAAGAAAGAAAGGAAGAAAGGAAGAAAGAAATGAAGGAAGAAAGGAAGGAAGAAAGAAAGAAAGAAAGAAAGAAAGGAAGAAAGGAAGGAAGAAAGAAAGAAAGGAAGAAAGGAAGAAAGAAAGAAAGGAAGAAAGAAAGGAAGAAAGAAAGGAAAGAAGAAAGGAAGAAAGAAAGAAATAAAGGAGGAAGGAAGGAAGAAAGAGGAAGACTGAAGAAAGAAAGAAAGAAAGAAAGAAAGAAAAGAAAAGGAAGGAAGAAAGAAAGAAAGAAAGAAAGAAAGAAGGAAGAAAGAAGAAAGAAAGGAAGAAAGGAAGAAAGAAAGAAAGAAAGAAGAAAGAAAGAAGAAAGAAAGAAAGAAAGAAAGAAAGAAAGAAAGAAAGAAAGAAGAAAGAAAGAAAGAAGAAAGAAAGAAAGAAAGAAAGAAAGAAAGAAAGAAAGAAAGAAAGAAAGAAAGAAAGAAAGAAAGAAAGAAAGAAAGAAAGAAAGAAAGAAAGAAAGAAAGAAAGAAAGAAAGAAAGGAAGAGAAACAGTAGTTCAGGCATGCCCCCGCCAAGCTTCGCTTGCTCCAATTTGCACGATAGGGCAAGGTCTGCCTAATTTATTTTATTTTATTTTGGTTTGGTTAGGTGGAACCGAGCTGGTCTGCCGCGCTGTGCTTGGGCAACCACGCACCAGCGATGGGTTCGTGTTCCTATCCGTGTCTGTCCACTGTCGGCCGGGTGCTCTGCGATTTCTGGTTCGCTCGTTACACGATGATCAGAGAATAAGGCATGAAGCTGCCTGCTATTTCTTAGGCACTAAGGTACGCTATTTGCCACCGGTCGTTCACCTAAATACCGGTCCACAAGTACCTAACGTGGCAACGTTCACATTTCATTTCAAGGCAGCGGAGTTTATCGCCACGCACAGTAGGTTTGTCCTGATACAGATGTTCTCGAAAAGAGCGTTGGGGATACAACGGCAGCCCTGCTGCTCCCTCTGGTTCCTTCAGCGCGTCGGGCGTGTGCCAGTCGTGTTTCATGGAGCGGCGATAACGGCATCCCTTCTGTCTGGCCTTCTCCGCGACTTCATGCGGCGTCTGGGACGGAGAGTACTCTCAAGGCGTGGCAGACTAGTGAGGTGCGGCATGGTCGCATCTTAGATTTGTCCTAACTGCTAGGCTAGGCATCGCAATGATAATACGCGAATGATTGCTGAAGCAGGAGCAATCGCGGAAAGTGACTCTGTTAGCAAGCCGACAATTGCGTTAACACAAAAAGAGCTGGCGTTTCTAAAATCACACATGCGCACTTGTTCGGGTTAAGGTGATGTTTGCGTTTTTTGTAGGCTTGTGGACTATCATGCACTGTGTTGTTGGCTATTGTGTTGTGGTCTGGGGCGTATACTTTCTCGTGTACCCAGTTATGTATGCATGTTTTTCGAAATAAAGAACCGGCTGGAAGTCAGCGCTCGTCCTTGTAGGTTCTTTGTCCCTTCGTCTTTTCCTGCGCTCTACGCAAGTTTAATATGGAATACCAACTATAGACTGTGCCGATACCCCGGCCCCTCAACGCCTCCTTTATAAAAACTCCGAAATCTCCCTCCGAAGCAAAATCCTGGTCACACCGCCGTACTGCATAGACAAACTCGGCAAGGCCGGCATGAGCGTGAGGTGAGTTCTACTCGATTACTCGTCACTGTTATCATCTACTATTCATGATCTGTTGATCCCGCTGATAATGCTGGTAAAACGCCGCTTAGATTACGAAACAAGCGCGCAATATACTGCGTTACTCGTATAGTCGACGTGCTAACCCGACTCGCTATTTTGTTTCTGGCGTTTCCTTCTTTGCAGCTGCGCAAGATGGTGCCCCGTGTCGGCTATCCCCTTCAATATCTGAACGACAGCTTCATGGAATCATTGTACAGCAGAGTGAGTGTGGAACCTGGCTACGCTGTTTCCTAGTCACATTGACTGTGTTGTTATAGCTTCCAAAAAACAACAGATCAATCAATCAATCAATCAAATCAAATTTTATTTTCGCTTCAGACAATACAGTGTATTGTCACTGCGAAAATAGGGGACCAGAGAAAAAAGCTGCGCTTGCGCAGCTTGACTAAGCTCTGGTCACCCGTACAGCAGCAGTGACAGGACGAAACATCTAAGCAAGTCTATGTAGCCGCAGTATATACAAATGCTACTACCAAAAGTAGTTACCTAATCTACGTTGTTGAACTGAAAAAAAAACACCAATGTATGTTTTAATGTGCAATCACTTTAGTAAAACCGGCTGCTGTAAATATACGAACATGAGTAGTTCCAACACATTTATATAAACAGATCTAGTAAGGTTTTTTAGTACAGTTAAGAACATCAACATTTCTTTGTTCTAGTTCATTTAGTGTGGTTGCGAGTACGTAATCAAGTTTTTCTTTTCCATAATGGGTACGCGAGAAAGGAACGTGGTATGGTGGGTGATACCTGAAAGGATAGGAAATTGTATTTGCTCGGAGATTTGCTATTGCTTCGAATAGCTCTGTTCTTCCTAATGTGGCATTTTTGTATGTTCTCAGTAGTTTATGTTTGTATATGTTGTGAATCTTCATAATTTTATGTTTGTGGAATAGAGGTTCTGTGTGTTCTAGAAACGAGGCGTTTTCTATTGAACGAAGTGCTTTTTTCTGGGCCATGAATATTTGCTGTAAGTTTGATAATGTTGTGTTTCCCCATATTAGTGTGCAATAATATAAGTGAGAGTTGAAGAGCGCGAAATATAACATTCTTTAATGCTAACAGGAAAAGTGTGACGGTCCGGCTTAATACATCGGCTACTATGCTTAATTTTGGCAGTAAGGTTTTCACATGTTCATTCCAGGACATATTTCGGAACAAATTACGCCGAGAATCTTAATATGTTTCTCTACTTTGATTTGAAATGGCCGAGAATTATATAATCGTCGATGTTTCTTAAAATTCCCGGGGCACGATACAACACACATTTAGTTTTCGATTCGTTTAAAGTAAGCCTATTGAACTTGCACCAGGCCTGTAAGTTATGACAGAATGTGTCACCCTTTCGTTTTATGGTCTCCAAGTCTCTTCCTTCAAGAAGTACCGAGCAATCGTCGGCATATATAATATATTTACAATCCTCATAGATTCTCACAATATCATTATATAGAAAAGGAAGAGAATCGGTCCTAGTATGCTACCCTGAGGAACCCCAAATTCAATAGGCCGAAGTTTGATTTACATTTATTTAGTTCAACGTATTGGTAGCGCGTTTTCAAATAAGATTTAACAAGTTGTAATACTGTCCCACGTAACCCATAATGTTCTAACTTTTCAAATAAAATTGAGTGGTTTACCCTATCGAAAGCTTTACTAAAATCTAGAAATATACCCAGTGTCATGACCTTATTTTCAAAATTGTATAATATTTCCTCTTTTTGAACTAGAAGTGCTGTCTCAGTGCAACGTCCCTTTCTGAAGCCGAATTGGTGATCTGTTAATAGGTTGTATTTTGTAGTAAATTTCGCAATACGACAGTTTATTACTTTTTCGAGTCCCTTTGAAAAGACAGGTAATATTGACACAGGACGATATCTGAACGACAGCTTCATGGAATCATTGTACAGCAGAGTGAGTGTGGAACCTGGCTACGCTGTTTCCTAGTCACATTGACTGTGTTGTTATAGCTTCCAAAAAACAAGAGATGAATCAAGTGTTCAAAAAAGTTTAGGGTGGCTTGATAGTTTCCTACAATTGCCTAGAGGGAACTCTGGCGCTGCGATCGTTGAGCCACCATGGGAATGATGGGTAGTAGGCCTACACGGATTTGCCTAACCTTCGTGCTTACAGCTTCGCACGCACTTGTGGCTTTGTTTATTGCCGTGTTTTGGCGTTCGTTCCGGATAAAAGAATAGACCGTTGTGAACTTCGTGACCAGGTTTGAATTGGTCAGCCTAAAAAGGCTAAAGTGGTGAAGTGGAACTGCTAACTTTTGCTGAACTTCGTTTTGCGACAAAGCGGATGCAGGCGACGCGGAGCCAAACGGAGTCGAAAGAACGAAGTTCAGACAAATCCGTGTACTACCCATAATTTCCATGCTGGCTGAAGCGCCATGCGTTGCAGCTCCCATAGACACTAGCGCCAGAGTTCCCTCTAGTAAACATTGTAGGAAACTCTATGGGCTTGACGACCCTTTAGGCTTGCTACAGCGTGCGGCACACCAAAGGCGTCCACAGCAGCAGCAGTGGTATCTTGTTCTTTGTTCCCTAACAACGCATCGTGAACAGTGTCCGTGCTGCTTTGACGTTCTCGCAGAACTCAACAAAAAGAAGAAATCTATTCGCTGTGTAATGCGGGTGTCAAAGCCTTTGCAAAATAGGTCAGTTAGCATGGTTGTTACCCTGACAGTTCCACGTGCTTTATTTGATCCCAAAGGCACAGCACGAGGGTATCAGTGTGGTGGTACACACTTGTACTCCTGCTGTATAGGTATTTCAGTCATATAAAAGTGTACAAGAGCAGAGCCTTCGATAGTTTATCGAGGCTTAATGACCGCCATCTTCTAGCCCTCTTCCTCTGCTCGTCTTTATTATGCTTGCGTTTTAACAATTTGTTGTCTTCCTCTTTGTCGCCGTTCGCTCTCTGCTCGGTTAAGTGGGTGAAACAAGGGAGGATTTTACGCGTATGCAGGTTTGGTCCTTGTCGGCAGCAAGTTGTCTTTTCGTCCGCTTTACTTCCTTCAAATTTATATCGTGGTTACTACAAATAACATCCTTTATACTTGGTTTGATTGTCTGTTAGTACTCATTAACGTTGTGTCTGGCGAAGAAAAATGAGCCCTTCGATTGCCCTTTTTTCTTTCATTCATACCTTCAGTCTCACGTATTGCAATGATTCTCGCCTACTACAGGCTCCGGTTCCAGTACTGTTATTTAGGTCGATTTTTTCTCCACTCTTGGGGGCTTCTTCACTATTCCGCCGACAACTTCAGTTTCATGTTAGAGACTTCGTAATTTTTTTAACACGAAAGACTTATATGCCTCATGAGTCAAGAGAACTTGCGAGACTTGTAGAGTGCCTTACGATACTTCGTGAGACCTGCTGAGACCGTGGCGTCAACCCAAACGATACAAGTATCACGGGACCACGGATGACGTGACCACTACGTCATCCGTGATCTGTGACGGCATCATGGTTTCGTGATATGACGTCATCACATGACGTAGTCGCTCGGCCAAATGTGGGCAGATTCCGGTGGTAGTGCGACAACGGGTGGCGTGCTTCAGGGTAAAGGGCTAAGTTAACCAGCTCTTGAGAGTATACGATTTAGCCTCTTCTCTCCTGAGCTTTAGCGATATTGGCTGTCCGTTCTTTCCTCTTGATTTGCTAGTTTATTCGGTCATCCACCCAAATGCAGCCGCTTGATTCTGAAACTGACCATGAAGCTTTACATAATTCTACAGCCAAGTCGGACATACTTCCAAATGGCATACGGTGTCTATTGGGGCACATATTGCATTAATATGCGGAAAACTAAAGTAATGTACAAGAGTCTCGGAAGAGAACAACGCTTCGCGTTGGGTAGCGAGGCACTGAAGGTGGTAAAGGAATACGTCTACTTAGGACAGGGAGTTACCGCGGAGCCGAACCATTAGAATGAAGTAACTACTAACTAGGAGAATAAGGATGGGTTGGAGAGCATTCGGCAAGGACTCTCAAATCATGATTGGCAGTTTGCCACTATCATTCATGTGGAAAGTATATAACATCTGCACCTTACAGGTACTTACCTATGCAGCAGAAACCTGGAGGCTCACAAAGAGGGTTCAACTTAAATCGAGGACGACGCAGCGAGCAATGAAACGGAAAATGATAGGTGTAACCTTAAGGGACAAAAAGAGAGCAGAGTGGGTCAGGGAACAAACGGGTAAGGACATCTTAGTAGAAATCAAGAAGAATAAATGGGCATGGGCAGGGTGTGTAGCGCATAGGCAAGATAACAGCGGTCATTAAGAGTAACTGACTGTATTCCAAGAGAAGGCAAACGTGCGGGGGGAAGACAGAAAGTTATAAGTGGGCAGATGAGATTATGAAGTTTGTGGGTATAACACAGAGGGAAGTCAGCGCCAGAGTAGTGGGGCAGGAGAGGAACAAAAATTTCACGTTAACATCGTAATCAATGTAAAGCGTCCTAACTAAACAAAATGGTTAATGCTGATGAATTATGGCCCTATTCATCTAGGGGATCACTGGTAGAGTGCGAATCTTGGCGGAGTCAAGAGCGTTGGTGTTTGTAAGTCTGCCGCTAACAATGCAGACTACGAGCCTTCTATGAATTCCAGAGGCGAAACCATAAGCCGAAATTTACTTTTATCAGACTCCCGCCAACTTTACGTTCGACAAGCAGCACCAGGACACTGTCCATACCCATCTAACAAGGGTACATCTGGAGTCACTAAACCGCGATTCCTAACTGTAACCAATGTGGATCGACACGCAATTAATATTCAGCCGTTCAGGCAATCATTATATACTAATATTCACGCAATTACTATTCACCCGACCTTCCAGTAGACTGTAAGTTAATACACCTACACATATGATAGTGGTCGGATTTGTTCTGTACGGTATGAAAAGAAACTGAGAGTACCGTAACATTGTCACTGCAGTAAACATAATAGTTTAGGCGCTAAAGTTCTTTAAGAAAGTGGATCTTTTTATCTTTTTTTTCGTTCGCGGGACTGGGCCCATTGTAGGGTCGGTCAGTTTCTCGGCTATTGACATGTTCTGATGTAAGAAATAGTGGGCCGACTCTGGCTGCAACGTCACGCCAAAGAAGGACGACCCGGAATCGGTGGTTGTATGGGTTGCGTGGGGGTGGTCATCTGAGGGTCTCGCCTTCTTGCCAGGTAGCTGCATAACCGCTATGCTGCAAGGTGCTATCCCAAAGGTGAACAGTTTCATGATTCCCAGCTGTACTGTTTCGTTCATACTATTCTCGAAACCAGCAGTTACTAATTCACTCTGTCACCTTTCTTGCTTGCAACTGATTCTGAATAAGTGTCTGCCGATTTCTCAGAAGGGATGAATCCTTCTTCAGACAATAATTATCTGCTTACGAGAAAAACATCGTCTGGCAAATGTCCTAATAGCTGTGGTGGATTTGACGAAATGCTTGTTTATGCACGTACCATCAGTACAGATTTAAACGAGTAAAAAATAATTCATAGGGAGGTCAGTTACGTGTCTTTGGATACAAGTGCAACATGTAATCGCTCAGTAAGAAAGGCTGCGTTTTCGAGTCTAAATATAACTGTAACTAAAGGAGACTGAAATATTGAAACGGGACCAAATATTATAGTAGCATTGGCGTTGTTCGCGTTTGCTTATTGTATATTCGACAACTGCCTTTACTACGTGTGCTTCGAGCTCTAATTGTTGAACCGCCTTTTTACAGGTCGGAAAGGTATTCAGAAACGAATCGCTGTCTGCCATCATTCTCCGCTTTGACTACAACGCCATGTACATGATGATGTCTGACATCAGATCACGCGTGAAGCTAAGTCGGTAGGTGTGCCCCTTAAAATCGTCTGAAAGGCTTGATTTTTCTTAATGGTAGACGTTCAGTGTGTATTAAGCTGCAAAAAAAAAAAAAAAACGTTTGCTCAAATCAAGACACTAAGATGCATAGTGCTCTCCCCAGTCAATTCTTGAAGCTTAATTGTGGTGGCCTGTCGCACCGTAGCTGTAATAGGAAGCTCTACAGCGCCAGTTCAATTGCATCGGGAAATGGATCTAGTGCTGTGTTTAGTGAGTCCTAGTCATCGCGAGAACTAGAGTGGTTTAACAAAAGATGCTGGATACAATCTTTGCATCTTGAGCTAAGGACGCCGATCTTGAGCTCTCTTTTCAAATAAAGACGTCAATTTTCTCTCTGCCTCTCTCTCATGTAACTCTCTTTCTTGAGAAAATGTCCCTTGACGCAGGCAACTCGACAGGCGAAGCACCAGTTGTGGTAACACCTTTTGTTGAACTACTGCCGATGATTTTGCCTCTCAATTTTGTTGTAAACTTGTGTCACGTATAAATTTTTGAACATGACCTACGACGATGCAGCATACATGGCTCCGTTAAGAGCGCCAGTAATCTGTTAACACCCTTGGTGTTTTCATTGGCTTAAATTAAAATCTCACTCTCGTCATCCTAAAGGTCCCGCTTTGAAAACTACAAAGCAGCAAACAATAGCCTAAGAGTGTCGTCATCTGGGGAAAGAAAATCAGTGCGATTGTTAGCTACATAATGGTATATACTTAAAGAGTTTATCAGAGTTTAACATCGTCAGTTTTGCCCTCTGCTGCTGCAGGAATCCAGCGTGCGATTACTTTAACCTTGTGTGATACGTAGCTACTGAAATGCTGCGGCCACTCGAAACACTGATTGCTGATTTATTGATTAATATGCATTTGTGCTTCATTGAATATTTTCATTTTGCGAAAGACTTGTAGTGCTAACGCTGTACAGTCTAACGAATAGGTTCTGGTCTTTCTCGATTTTCGAGAATTTATCACTGAATGTCTGCACAAAAGTGTTACCAAAGCTACTTATTGAACAACTCGACAAATTCAGAAAAAAAAGCGACGCGTATTCTTCCAGTGGTGAAATTTGTTTCAACCACATGGGATATTCGTATTTTTCAGGGACTTCGAATTTGATTACTCGGAGAGGAACAGTCGTTACATGGTGAATTACAACACTGTGGGTAAGTGACGCGACATGCGAGCTCAGTTCCATTTGTGCAATTTTTTTTTATAAATGTAAGCAAATATACGCGACTCCGAAAAATTCCACGAACTGCAGTGGCTGTTCTGAGGAAAAAACAAAACAAAAACATTCGGTACATTAACGACGGGATGGCTGTTCCGTCGATAAAGGCAGTGCAGTTTTCATGAGAATCGGCGAATATTATCTTTAAACTTGAAAATGCACCTTTAGTGCATAGTGATTAAGGGGCATCAGTTCATTGTTATTAATAACTAACATTTCACGCTCATGGAATAAAATACCGATCTCTTCGAATGACAGCGTTACGTGCCAAAAGCAGTGTCTCGTTGTAGGTGAGTATCTCTATATTTGATTTGGACATAGTAGTAGTAGCAGTAGCAGTAGTAGTAGTAGTAGTGGTGGTGGCGGTAGAAAAAGAGTTGGTTAGGGTGGTGCTGTGTAGGGGGGGGGTGTAATCAGCTGGAACGCTTTTGGCTACTTATCAGGGTGCACGCCCACTTGATATGCTGAAGTTCACCTCCATCTACGCACAACTTATATTTGGCAAAAATATTTTTCTATCCTTTGTACAAGCAGAGGTATGCAGATAGATTATCGTGTGTTGAGTTTTCACGTTCACGCTGCCTCTTGGTTTTCACGTTACGTTGTGATATCAAAAGTGTAGTTTATTGTTGCTTTTCTTGGCCTGTCATAGCGCAGTGACCTGTCTAAAATGAGCTTCATATTTCTTGAAAGCCAGCGTCAGCTCTGCAGCAAGTCACTTTCACGCATGTCATCGTGCCTCTGGCAATGTATACGGGGTAAATATGCTGTGTAATTGCTGACCATACGGCTTAAATGAATTTAAGGCACTCCCATAACTTAGACTGATTTCTTGCTCGTCCGAGTGATACAGTCTACATTGGTAAAACATCTGTTCTCGGTGTGTATTATTGCTCATATCGTATTTCATGGCAGTTTTTTGATATATTAAACGACTTTTCATATTTTAATAATTAAGATTTGTCTATATAAATTTTTACTACTTCTGCTTTGTCAAGTTCCTTGCTATCAGCCGAGGTATCTTAACTGCTCAGGTGTTACACTTCTGTAAGACCAAGGACGCGGGTTCGATTCCCAGCGAAGGCGCCCACATTAAAATGGAGGCGAAATGAAAAAGCACCCGTGTATCTTAATTTAGGCGTGCGTTAAAGAAGCCCGGATCATTCAAATTATTCCTGCCTAATAATCGTGCCTCATAATCATATATTGCAGTGTGCGTACGTAAAACCAGCGTTTATGTTTCATGCTACCTTCCGTCTACCTACGCTACCACCCCATCCCACACCTCGTGGCGATGTAGGCACAGTGTTAAGTAGATGTTGGATCACTGTGTGCAAAGGTTTGTTGTCGCATATGATCCCCCACAGCATAAATATGTGTTACTCTTGACGAAGGAATAGAGCTCCCCTAAACGCTACACTCTAAAAACAAGTGCACGTGTTAATGTTTTCGGTGAGTCGTGACCTGCTACGTATATAACTCTCTTTTAGGTTCTACGACTCTCCGAAGAGAGTATAAGGATGTCCAATGAGACTTCACGTGTCTCTTTAAAGAGAGCCGTTTACATGGGAAGTCTGGGCTCACACTGAAGAATCAAATGACTCTATTTTCTTTCTTAGAGCGTGCCAGAGAAAGAGGTTTTCTGTTGGTACGAGGACGTATCCCTTTGCTGAAATATTAGTTCCTGGCCTTGCCACATGTGCCACAAAAAGCATCCTTTTTTATTAAGGAATGCACTTTTGCACGCCATTTTGCAGTGATCCAGGCGGGCTTTCTTCAGGACTTTTTCTTCAATGAAACTATGCCTTTGTAAGTTCCTACTTCTCTTATGACATGTGGCCACACAAACCCTCATATGCTTGCATAGGCAATTGTTCACAGCGTAAATGCCGTATATATTTAGAACTTTTACATGTTTTACGTAAATGCTGCTGTATTAATGGAGTAGCAGAATTTTCGCTAGCTGAGAGGCGCTTGTTGATGATTTGTTGATGATTTGATGATTTCCATGAAGTAAACAAAGTTCAAGTAATTGAACATCACTGAGAGAGATATATATAGAACAACTTCATTAGAAAAAATATTCACCGACAATTACGATACTCCCTAATACGAATTTTAAGAGCAGCTTCGTGTTGGGGAAACGCCAACTGTTTTTGAAGTTTTGGCTTTCCGCTGTGGTAGAAATGCGCTGCCGCAGGGGCGTAGCCAGAAATTTTTTCGGGGGGGGGGGGGGGTTCAACCATACTTTGTGTATGTTCGTGCGTGCGTTTGTAAGCGGGTGTGTATATATACGCAAGCAAAATTGAAAAATTTCGGAGGAATTTGAATCCCCCCCCCCCCCCCCCCGGCTACGTCCCTGCGCTACCGAAAGAGTGGCGCTCGCATTCAAAACAGAACCAGCTAAAAGAAAATTATGTATCTCGATAGATGATGTCCAAATTTATTGTATGGCACGTTTGTTGACATGAATTTAACAACTCCAGTTGAAAAAAAAAAGGTTCACGCAGTAGTATCTCAAGAAGCGTTTGCACAACTGGCGGCCTTTATATATTATTCTGGCAACAGTGGGCGTCTGTTTTCCTTGTTAGCGCTCTTGTCTACCTCGCCATGGATGATCGTACAGAGGAAAAAGTGACAATCGGAAGCCTTGTAGCGTACCATCTCTCTGGAAAACGAGGCAGACGCGGCGAGACGCGTGCAGGTTATCGTCCCATGGTCTAATTAATGTCCAGGTGTCCCTCTCAGACGACTGTACCCGGGGCTTCTTTTAGATGCGAAGCAGCTCTTTGACTAGCCTGTATAACGCTGTCCCTCCGTCCGCACAAACGCGAGGCAACGCGCTTCTCTCGGCGCAGGTGTTGGAGCGGTGCCATGTAGGTCACGCCGCAGCTGGGCGTTGACGTCACGCTCCCCTCGCACGCTTCCCTCGCAGGTGCGCGCGTACGTCACTCTCTCCCTCACCCGCCGGAGCGCCCGCAGCTGCTGGCTCCAACGCCCGCTCGCCTCCCGTGTCTGCGTTTCAAACAAACGTTTACACCAGTAAACGCTACGCCGAGTTTCGCTTAAAGCGGGGGACAGACGGTCCGATTTTCCATGCGATCCGACGGCCGACGCCGCGGTGGGGGAGAGGGAATGGTGGCTGTACGATGCTATGAAAGCTCACCATTCCGGTTTCCCCTCCGCCGTGTCGGACGTCGAATCGCATGAAAAATCGTACCGTCTGTCTCGCCCTTCAAACGAATCTTCCAGCGCTCACCGCAGCACCCGCGTTAGCGCCGTTCAATCCGTGACGCCACCCGTGCGCAACGCTGCTGCTTCGCATCCCATCAGGGTTCCCTTCGGGGAGATGGTCCATTTTTTTTCTCGGGCTGATTGCATACCGGCGTTCGCCTTTCCGCGCTCACTCGCGTCCATGCTCGCGTCTATGCGGGCGGCCATAACCATAACCCGTTCGCTTTGTTTACGAGAGTACACAAAAAATAAAGTTTAAATGCTTTTCTTACGCTGCTTACGACTAATGAAATTTATTTTTATGTGAGCCCAAGTGACAGCGAAATAAGGAGTTGCCGATTTTTTTTTTTTACCACTTCATAAATGCTGGCGCCCACTGGTTTCGAGGCTATATATACTCTTTTACCGCCGTGAAAGAGTTCGTCGAACGCTGTTTCCAGAAAAGACCGCTTCTGAAAAAGAGATCGCTCTCTTTCGTGTGACAGCGAGTGGAACTCTTTGAAAAAGCCTTCTTGCTTAATTTTTAGTGTCCGTGTGACACGGGTATTGCATATGGCCACAGAAACTGCCAGCGCTCGAGTGCTACGCACACCACTCTGGGCATTGCAGGCGGCGCGAACCAAATGAAACGCCGACAGCCCCGTTATGACAAGCGAAAGCCAGCCGCAGTGCACGTGACAGCCCTGCATACGCACGAGCTCCGACTGAGGGGCCAGCACGCGTGACATAGGAAGAAAGCGAGGTTAGAGGACAATGGCTCGCGATATTGACAGACTGCGCGTTCGAAGTCTTTCATTCTCGTTCGCTCTATTTCGTCCTCGTTCGCTCATTAGTTACCATGACACCGACCACGCCAACGGCGGCGCCGTTCAACGCTGGAATGGGCGCCTAAGAGCTGCACTCTAGAAGAACCCGAGTCCGACCTAACTAAAAGGAGCAAGGCCTAGTCGTCAGACAGGCCTATTAGCTTCAGGTTTTCGATGAGTGCCTTTATGATGTCTGGGGAGGAGTCCGCCAGCCACTCCTGCAGGGTCGCACGTCTTAGTTCCTCAGCACATGTGAAACTCTTCCGGACGATTTCAATGACGTAGGACACATACCTGTAAAAGAAAGAAACAGAAGGTTTTTTTTTTACTGAAAGTAAAATTGTTATATGCTTGCGGATGACTTCCGGTAAAAATTAAGGCAAACGTTGCAGGGCAGAGGGTGTACTGTGTATGTGTACTGCTCCATGTGGCCGGGCAACATTTGACGACGCCTTCACTTCGTTGAAACACGTTCTGAATCCGCATTCCCTAATTTAAAGCTGAAAACGCCGGAAGTATGGCGTCTGAATGGCTGCTTTGTAATTCGAAGGTTGTGGGTTGGCATCGTGCCGACGAAAAGGGTGACTTTTCGTCCACTTTAATCTCTCTCGATTTAAGTGAAAATCATTACAATACAGTTCAGACACCACAAATAATGTCCCGTAATGCTTTCCCTGGCTTAATTGTGTTTCGGTTTCATTATGTTTGTATAATACAGAAAAACGAGCCCCTCAGACAATTCCCATATTTCTTACTTTATTTCATGTGCTCTATTAAGCGTAAGCCTAGTATAGGCATGTTTGCAGTTCTGCCTATATTCACTGAAGTAAATGGGAGCTTTGGATTATACGTGAGACTATAGTAGCGCGCGCTTTGCGTCCACGGATTTTGATCTACAGTCAAACTATAAGTTGTCTCTACTATAGCCGGTTACAACTTATCCAAAAATACAGGCTCCAACCATGGAGCCGTGGTACGCCTACCCGTCAGCTTTGTAAGAGAGTGATGTCAGCTGGTTTTAGATCAAAACGTAAGCGATTTCTTTGTGCTTACGTTTGTCCTAGATTAGTAGAGGATTATCGACTGTCATTCCTGTCTCGGATGCTTCATTTGGAGCAGTATTGGTCTCACAATCTCTCATGACGTTTGCCGGGACGTTCAAGTTTAGACCTGAAAAGCAACGACACAAGAGTGTCTCAGCATAGTAAAATCAATTACCCTGAGCACGAACAAGTGCTAAAAGTCACAAATGAAAGAACGTAATCCACCTCATACCACGATGCCATGGCGCATGACCAAAGCCTCAGAGATCAAGGGGCCTTTCGATGCCACGGCGCATAACGATGCTATGGTGTACTAGAATGGCGTAGTGTGCCGTCTTCGCAGCAAACCCATTGAAGAACTGTGGTCACTTTTGCGATGACGCCACCAACACGGCGCCACGATCGAACGGTGTGCTCAGCGCGCAAAATTTCAATCGGAATTGCGAAAATTTCTGCCGTTCTTGAGTGAAATGATCAAGTAACACGATTGAAACTAAATATATTTGCAATATTTAAACACTTGAACACATTTGGTTGCATTATTGCAATAAATAAATATGCTTCTGCGTCGTCTGAGGTTGCGCAATTCCTATCGCAGAGCAGCGTCCCGGATCGTCTGCATGCTTACTATTTTGATTGCAAAAGGCATAAAAAAGCACATCGCTGTTCATTCCATGCATATGTACGCCTGTCTAGCTTATCACAGTAATTTGAAGTTACTGCGTCGAAACACACGAGGAGGTCCGGAAGGCTAACATTAACAGCATCAGGTGAGTTGCACGAACAGCCTGCATTAACCAGGAGAGCAGTCGCAAGGTTGTGGACTAGAAAAATACAACGCTCAATGACGAATGCTACTCCATTTCTTTAGAGATTTTACTCCTCAAAGGGGCGCCAAAGCGCAGGAATGCAGCTAAATGCACCGCGATGTATTCGGGGTGTTGGATTTATCCTATGTGAATAAGCCCGTAATTCCAGTCAGGTCAGCAAAAACTTGAATGCATCAGGCTTCCTCAAACACTAAGTCTGCACGCGCACGAAAAAATTCGCTAACGCGTCATGAGAAGCAGAAGGGAACAATCAACAAGTTTCCCACGTGCACGCACGACCAGCGCGGCAACTACAACTACCGATCTCGGAGGCTTTGTATCTCAGCTTACCATAAATTACTTCAGGGGGCGGCGTCAGGTGGCGACACAGCAGTACGGTGTGCTCTGTCACCGCAAGCTGTCTTCGCAAAAAGAGCCACGTTTCCGGCGCCAGACGGCACACTACCCCATTCTAATACACCATAACGATGCCATGGCGCATCGCGAAAACCTCCGAGATCAAGGTGCCTTTCGATGCCACGGCGCATAACGAAAGCCTCCGAGATCATGGGGCCTTTCGTGGCTTTTCCGCTAGAAAAAGCCGCGAAAGGCCCCATGATCTCGGAGGCTTTCGTTATGGCAATACCGTATGTCCCGGCCCCTACCAAAACTCCACCAAAACGGCAGAGGGCAGCACAGGAAAGTCGAAAATGCCGATTGCATGCATTGCCTCTAAAATATGTATGCTTGTCGATGAACTGTGCTATATTACAACGTGTCTGTGCATAATTGTGAAACGTACTCGTATTTGTGTGTTTGTTGTTCCTTTTATTTACGTAGAAATAAAACTTCCCTTTACGAATGATTCATCTATGCAAATTCCCTTTGGGTTGGACAGCAGTGGCTATTTCAAGCACGCACAACTGTTTGAAATCGCGAAACTGAGAGAACCTAATTGAATGAGTCATCTATGCAAATTCTTTTTTGTTTGGACAGCAGTGGCTTCAAGCGGGGCTCTTGTTTTCGCTTAGGTTGCAACCGACCACAGAAAAGTATGTAAGGTAGCGAGCATTATTTGTTGAACATTTTGATGACTGGACCCAGCGTCTGCTGGACCTTTATTCAACAGAATAATATAACACGACTGAAAAGTTCTGTAATACTCATTAAAACCGCCCAGTAATCACTTCCTGCGCTGTACATCCCTTCTTATTGGAAAATCACGTCAAAAAACAGTAATTTGTGGTTCTTGTTTCTTCCCCTAGGGTTATAAACCTAGCGACTCTAGGACGGACTATGGCCCACGAGATGACCCACGGCTTTGGCGTTATAGGTATACAAATTTGCAGAAAGAAAAATATATGGTAAACCTGATAGGTAAATATGCTTCAGTAGCCAATCGGAAAAGAGACACTAAGGGCACAGCAACGTAAGAACCTGAAGTGAGCATATGCTACGCGCTGTAATAGAATGGGCGGCAACCTTTGATGACGTATCGCTTAGGTGAAGTATTGTATACTACAGTGCCATTTTGTGGTATACGAGGCATACCGTAAAATAGAAAAAATAAAGCTTGCAATGTTAGGATTATTCGAAAGAAATTAAAGTGAGCTTTGCACCTCATTGAAGACATAACTACCATGAGACATTCGCTTTAACACCGTTTGCTTTTCGCAGTAAAAAAGTTGAGTCTGAAAATGGTTAAGTATTCAATGTAAACAGGAGTGAAGTGAAAACTGTAATGGAATTATTAATTACTTAAGACACACGAAACTTGTGAAAGGAAATCGTGCTGGGTTAGACTAGGTGCCCTCTGATGGAAGCGTATGGAGTTTATAAAGTTGGTAACCTTATTTACTTGACGCAAAGGCTGTGCGAAAATACTAGTTTATAACGAACTACGCCAATAAATAACGATAACAACTTTGTTCTCATTTCGATTATATTTTATATTGCATATCTTCAGTTTGCGAAGTCGTTTTGGCTGACTAATGCACTATAAGTGGGTTACTCGCGATTACCGAATCCTTGTGTGACTTGGAAGTGCGCTATTTAAATAAATGTTTAAGAGCTGTCTCCATTTAAGAGCTATCTCCTTCTTCAGGAAGGAAGTATGACGGCAGCGGCAAACACGTGAACTGGTGGACGGACTATGCGACGAGTAAGTTTGAGGAGAAAAGGGAGTGTTTCTTGGACCAATACGGAAGCATCTTCGACAACTTGACGGACAACTGGGTGAGATTTCTCGACACACCGATGAAACGACTTCATACGTGTGCGTTCGAATTGTTACAGTCGTCGGTGACAATAACAACATGGCCGCTAGAGTGTGAGCATAGATTCGTTCACCCTCGTGGCATGAATTATCTTTATTTGAGCCTGCGGTTAGCAGTTGTCGCGAAACTTCATTTCGCGAATATTTTGGAATTCACTTAATCTTAGGCTGGTTAGGTCAATGCATTTAGTATACGTTGAAGTGAATTGATTCCCCCAGAAACACAGCAACAACAAAACAAACTCAACAGCAATTTTCTATGGCCGATGAATGAACGTCTAAGTCCGTTGTTGTTTTGTATGCGAATGACACTGTGGCAGCGTGAAAGCCATAAACTTTGCCTTTGAGTTACATTGACATGAGGGATTAGTATGTGAAAAATTAAGGCACCTTCACTCTAGTGGTGCCAAGCCTGAAGGAAGTGCGGAGCTGGGCAGCCTTCTTTGCTTCTCTTCGGTTTTAGGGGCGAAGCTCCTTAAGGCGGCACCCGTTTGTCCCTCGTAGTCGTAGTAGTCGTAGTGCGTAACCAGTCGTAACGCTAGTACCAGATCTTGACCTCCAAGGTGGTGCCGGTGGGAGATTTTTCCTGTGCGTTGTTGAACAATAAAAAATTCGCAGCGTGCGCGTTAACTAAAAGCCGAATTCTTCTGTCTCTCATTCCCCATTAGCAGCCATTGGCATGTTCCAGTAGGAAACGTTAGTAGAATTATAAGTGTAAGTGTTAGCTAAAAGCCGACTTCTTCTGTCTCTCATTACCATTAGCAGCCATTGTTTACCTCCAAGGTAGTGCCTGGTGAGATTTCTCCTGTGCGTGATTAAACAATAAAAATTTTGTTCAAAACGCCGTTGATTGATGAAATAAACCAACGAAAGACGCCAGATGTTTTGTAAAAACAAAACGAAAGAACGCCAGATGTTTCTAAAGCAAAACGAAAAGACGCCAGCTGCTTAACGAAAGACGCCAGATGTATTCTAAAGCAATGGTTTTCTAAACAATGAAAATTCACAGCGTACATGTAAAATTAAAGTGAGCTGCAAGTCGTCGTAACTCTCATCGAACCTTTAGTATAAACGCGCCCGATCTCACGTCGGTGATGATGTACTGGGCAGAATTCACGGAAGACTCACGGTTTACCGATGAACCTCCGCAGCTTCGCCCACTCATCATCATTCACTCCGTGGATATGCTGTGATTTTTTTTTCTTTCTTTCCTCCTCACTTTCGTTCCTTTTCTCTTTTACAATATTTTCTCTCTTCTTTTCTCTCTTTATTTCTATTTCTTCCCTTACTTCCTCTCTCTCGCTATTTCTCGCTTGCTTCCTCTTTTTGTCTATTTTTATATGTGGTTTTGCCTGCGTTGCGCCAAGGGACGACAGCATACGACAGTCCGAGTCCCTGAAGTGCTCCGCACTTGATATCATCATCAAGGTGCTCCAAGAACAAGAGGAAGAAGACTTCTCCTTGGCGCGAGCACGCGCTCAATACGCTACATATGAAAATGCTATGCAAGATTTTATTTTCGATTCACGGGCGCCGCCATCTTGGACTGATAAGCGATTGTTTTGCCGGTTTTCCACGCCGTAATATGAAATGACCATGGTCATTAAACGTTGACTGTACCGGCCCAGGTGTTTTCGTGGGTGCTAGTTCACCGTAGCACTGTTTGTTTATTTGACACGGATACAAAACTGCAATGTTATCAGTTCGAGATGGCGGCGCTTGAGAGCGTCTGGAAAATGGTGTATAAACCCTTTCGCTGTTTACAAACACAGCTGCTGGACGGCTTCCGGTTTTGTGCGCCGGCACAGCGTAGTAGCGTTGGCGAGGAACAATAGGCTTGGCGAGTAACCGGCACATTTTCAACACTTTTCTCCCTGTGCCTGGCCAAATATTTTAAATATATATTCTTTGAAGCTGCACACAGCACAATATAAGAGCTAATTTTTCACTTTATGCGCCTTCCATTTATCTCAAAGCGGAAAAAGAGCCTTTTCTTACTCTGGCACCACTTAAAAAACACGCTTTCTGCTTCAGCGTTAGTGAGTGGTAATTGAAGTGACCGGAAGTTTCTTGGGGTGCAATACGTGCTGCTGCTATCGCAATCTTGAAACCAACCAGCGTTACGCCAAGCTACATGAGAGACGACAGCATACAACAGCATACGACAGCCCGGGCCCATAAAGTGCTCCGGATACATTTTAGGGGCGAAGCTCCTTAAAGCGGCACCCGTTCGTCCCTCGTAGTGCGTAACCAGTCGTAACGCTAGTACCAGATCTTGACCTCCAAGGTGGTGCCGGTGGGAGATTTCTCCTGTGCGTTGTTGAACAATAAAAAATTCGCAGCGTGCGCGTTAACTAAAAGCCGAATTCTTCTGTCTCTCATTCCCCATTAGCAGCCATTGGCATGTTCCAGTAGGAAACGTTAGTAGAAGTAGAAGTGTCTAAAAGCCGACTTCTTCTGTCTCTCATTCCCATTAGCAGCCATTGTTTACCTCCAAAGTAGTGCCTGGTGAGATTTCTCCTGTGCGTGATTAAACAAATAAAAATTTTGTTCAAAACGCCGTTGATTGGTGAAATAAACCAACGAAAGACGCCAGATGTTTTCTAAAAGCAAAACGAAAAGACGCCAGATATTTCTAAAGCAAAACGAAAAGACGCCAGCTGCTTAACGAAAGACGCCAGATGTTTTCTTAAGCAATGGTTTTATAAACAATGAAAATTCACAGCGTACATATAAAATTAAAGTGAGCTGCAAGTCGTCATAACTATCATCGAACCTTTAGTATAAACGCGCCCGATCTCACGTCGGTGATGATGTACTGGGCAGAATTCACGGAAGATTCACGGTTTATTGATGTACCTCCGCAGCTTCGCCCACTCATCATAATTCACTTTGTGGATATGCTGTTTCAGTCTTACGAAACTTGATGGGTTACTTTGATTGGAGAACAATTGAAGATTTTCCACGCTGACGTTCATAGAAATGATTTAGAGCGCACGAACGAAGCTTATCGTAAAAAGTTATCTCAATTATTGGTCCAATTGATGAACTTGTTTGTAGATGCAGAATGAGAGTGACATACGTCTGCCGAAATGCGTGTAATTGTTAGTTCAAATACGCCAATAATAATATTACGAAATCTACATAGCTTCCTTGGGGAAATAGTTACTGTATATAGAGTGACACGTTGTTGTCGTGCCGATTATATGTTCACCGCCGTTCCTACAAACGTTAGTGTATGTCCAGAAGTGAGAATTGTGTAAGCATCTTTTTCTCTTTTTTTTGTGGGCCAACTTATTTCATCTATGAATTGCAAAACAAAAAATGTATCCCTTCTTTCGCAGGTTGACGGGGTAAGAACTATGGAAGAGAATATAGCTGACAATGGCGGGATGCGAGTGGCGTACCAGGTGAGCAGGCAGCTATTTTTCTTCAAAGTTTCCTTTAAGTTGGACTGTTTTCCTTCATTAGCTGAAACGTCACGACTTTTGAGAGTACCGCTCAAAACTACATCGCTTTTTAGAGGTGTGACTGCTGTCCCGCAGCTGGAGGATTTTCTGTCCATATCTTACGGTTAAGAAGGAACACACGTTAGTGACGTGCTATGGAGCGTGGTATACGACTAGATGCTGCAATGAAATATGTAAGCATACAGTACATAGGATGGTGCCAGCCAGCGCTGAACATCCTAACCAAAAAAGAATGAATGAATGAATGAATGAATGAATGAATGAATGAATGAATCAATCAATCAATCAATCAATCAATCAATCAATCAATCAATCAATCAACCAATCAATCAATCAATCAATCAATCAATCAATCAATCAATCAATCAATCAATCAATCAATCAATCAATCAATCAAAGAGTTTTATACATGACATGTTAATTACACGGCATGAAATATGCAGATGATGGTCCCAAAGTACTAGAATGGAATGGGACCCTCGTTGGGAGAAGTTGTGTCCTGCGGTGGACATCAACAGGTTGTTGATATCTCCATGGCGGCACGATTGTCCTTCTTGTGCATCTACAGGGACCCATGTCTTGAGCCAGCTGACACAATCCTGGGCCTGCAGTTGTTCAATGTAACACATCGCCGTCACCAAGGTGTTCTTGAACCGCGGAACACACTCAATATGAGAAAGAAAGACGGGAGACACAGTCATCGATTATTTTCGTTATATCTTTCATATTTCGCTGTTCAAGATCATCCTACCTATTAACCAAGTAACCTAGTCGAGCATCATCGTTATTGCTGATTGATGTCGATCCGAGGACTATTCTCTATTCAAAAATGTCTAGGTATACCTCCTTGCACTAAATGACACCGTGTCATGTCTGTGAACCTTCCCATTTTCTTAAACTGCTTGAAAACGTTAAGTAAATCTACTTTCAAAAAAGTTTCGTCGTCCATTCCTTGCATATAATACGTCGGGTCCAGCGCGAATGACGTTCATAGAATCCGGTATATACATTGTTGTGCGCTGTTTGAAACGGTAACCTCCACTCACTGTGTCTTCCTCATCGGCGTTCGTTTTCAGGCATACTTGAGACTTACGGAAGACAAACAAGAGGTGACGCTGCCGGGTCTCCAGAACTTCACGCAAGACCAGCTATTCTTTCTGTCGTTTGCTACAGTAAGTCGGCACTGTGATGTTCATAATGGTGCGTCGTTACGGGTTTCTCGCTTGGGGTCGGAGGTGGAAGATGCCTCTAGTAGTCGCAGCAACGTCGGCGGGATGGCATGGTTCACAACTAGTATTAGTAAGCCCTGCAATCTTGTTACTCTTACGTCACTACTTCAACAACGTTGGATTTCTATAGTTAATTAACGCAGCGCAGCATCAAATCGCTGTCAGCACATATATATATATAGCGCTGTCCATGGAAATGGGTCTTTCGCAGTATTGGGCATCCACTCACTATGCTCTGAATGGGTACTTCAAGATGATGCCAGTGTCTGAGCATTTTAGATGTTTTGCGTAGACGCTGAGGTAGCCTTGTTGGTAAAGAATATAAACAAAGGCTATAAACACCTCGGCTCGACAGTGAAACACAACGCTGTACGAGGAATTGCTCAATTGCATTGTAGGGGAAGCGAACGTGATCGTGACAAAATATGAAAAGGAATACAAATACTCGACAAGGGTAATCGGCCGCTTGGCGCAAGGTTACGAACGAGAAGAATGAAGCAACTGAAAGAGCGCCAACCCACAACTGTCAAGTGCGAGTTGGCGCTCTTTCTATCGTTTTTAGGGGCGAAGCTACTCTTAGTCTAACCTTGTCACGTCTCCGTTGTCCAGCGTAACCACCTTTGCAAACTGCCCACTACTTCGTCTTTGCAAACATCCCACTGCGATTCCATCACCGATCCATTACTTCACCGACCATAAAGCCGTTATAATGAAGGGGGAACGGAAGCCACCTTTGCAAACTGCCCACTACTTCGTCTTTGCAAACATCCCACTACGACCCATCACCGATCCATCACTTCACCGACCATAAAGCCGTTATAATGAAGGGAGAACGGAAGCCACGTCTAGCTACCACTTACGATTAATAAAATTTCTTGTATAAACATATACGGTGTTTGTCACCCCTTTTATGATGTACTGGGCTATCGCTTTGATTACTGCTGGGCGAAACCACTGAAGGTTTCACGGTGTAACCATGATTGCTTCAGGAGCTTCGCCCAAGCTCTTCATCATTCACCCGTGGATATGCTGTGAATTTTTTTTCTTCTCGGTCGTAGCCTTGTGGCACGTATTTCACGTAGCTATGCACCAACTAGCCCCATATAGCTGGTTGGTAGTCGGCCGCATGCCTCCATACAATGGCGCGCTCCTCTTGGTCCCAAAGCTTATGCTACACGAAGACACCATAAGATTCTTACCCCACTTGGACTTTATACGGAACATCACGACGACGCCTGCGCAAAATTTTCGCTTAGAGTATCCCTATAATTCTAGAGTACGCCGTAAATATATTTCCTTTATGAATTGCGCTCGCGCTTTTCATTGTTTTGCCGTGCGATTATAGGGGGGTCGACCTACATTCTAGTCAACCTACAATCGTGTATATACGGTATGCAGAAGGAATAACGCTTATTCAGAAGTCCTTACCTTACCGCGAGTTCTTTCCCGTCTTTTTCATCTTTTTGCCAAGCTCGCGAGAGCACCACATCGCAGCATTGTTCCGCACATGACAATTGTGTTTCTGTTTACGCAGGCATGGTGCGAAAGAGACGATGTTCCACTCTTGCCTCCTGGAGACCGGCACGCACGTACCAGATTCAGGTTAGAGTTCCTATTCCATTGCGTGGCTTAAATGTGGCACTAAAACTGACTTCCAGCACAGAAATATTAGTACTGCTGCCGTGTCTATACCGTATCGGCTGTAAATATGCCACAAGAATGAAGCCGCTAACTTTATCGTACGTTTTTCGGGCAACGCATGATAGCCCCGATATTTCAAGAACACCATGGAAAAAGTGCGAACACTGTCATGCTGTGTTACTGCATGACTAATGCATGGGCCCACTAGGATGTGGCGTCATCCCCACAACCTATCACGTACGTCACTGTAAAGCGAACCGCTGCCTACTTCCCTAATGTTTTCAGCATCATCACCACACACGCTCAGACATTATATATACATAGTTCCAGTAAAGTAAGTATATAGTTATATAGTGCAAATGAGGCGTAGACGAGAGGCACTGCACTTCGCGCTGTACTGGTACTACTGTACTCGGAGTAAAAGAAAGCAAGACGGCAAAGCCCGATGATTTCGAGTGAAGCTTACTAAAGCGTTGCTACAATATCATGTATCATGACAGAAAACCGAGCGAGCTGGCGGGTACTTGTCTTTCGGTATGCAAAACGCTTCACTGAGTTTTTCAAACAAAAACGGCAGATGGCCAGAAGGCGGTTACTGACACTCAACTAAGGTTCACTGAAAAGGGTAACGTATAAGAGTACAGAAAAACCCGCCATTGTGGTTACGGCGCTCGAATGTTGACCCGAAGGGCGTAGGATATCGAATCCCGGCCGCGGCGGCCGAATTTCGATGGATGCAAAATGCTACAGAAGCCCGTGTGCTTCGATTTAGGCGTACATTAAAGAACCGCCAGGTGGTCGAAAAATCCGGAACCCTCAACTACGGCGTCCCTCATAATCATATTTTGGGCCGCAAAACACCAACAACTATTATTATTGAGCGCACGAGAAAGGTGGGAATGCTTATCATGAAAGAAGAATGTGTTGGTAGAGATGGGAAATCTTATCGGGACGTGCGCGCTCTTTATTACAGCGCTAGCCATAAGGGTCTAGGTATGCGCTTTACCTTAAATTACCTCGGCAGTTCGGAACCGTACACGACGCGCTAGGCATAGCAAACTCCGTCTACAATAAATCGAATAACTTCAGGGGTTTTACATGTTTAAACCGCGACATTATTCGGAGGTGCGTCGTAGTGAGGTGCTTCGGATTAATTTTGCCCACGTGGAGTACATGACGTAACCTAAATCTAGGTACACGCATGCTTTTGCCTTTCACACACCTGTTGAAGTCCGGCCACCATAGCTGGTGATTCAGGAAAGCTTTCGTTCAAGCTAGCTGATTATACATATACGCCAAACATCTAGGCGCGAAGAAGACAACGATAACGAACTGCCACAGGGTGGTATTCTGGACATCGCAAAGTTCCGCCTTGTTGAAAAATTCCGCCATTGGTCAACCCTGACTGGCCCAGAGGGCTTCTAAGGCCTCTGTGATTGGCTTAGGATACCATCATTACGAAATTTGACAGTATGGCGTATTTTGACAGTGTCCAAATAGTACTCAAACTTGTCCTCTTGTTGATGATTGTGATGATAATAACCAACATCACTGGCTCACATGCGGTCAGCGGGATGACCAATAAACGAATAAATTTCTAGAAACAATGGCGACATGTGAATTTTATAGCTATAGTAAAATTTTAGAATAATATATGAAATAATAATGGCAATTTCTACACTGTCCTTTGCCCTCTTCGCACCTACTTGTTTGCACATGTAGGGTAATTTGCCGGCACCGTGGTGGTCAGCAGCATAACGACATACCTGGACGAGTACAGTTGTGAATTAAGAACTTGTGTGGCACCCTGACTTGCCAGTTAAGGCAATGAACTCTTAACAGCTTGAATAAACCAGTTTCTCGTGAATATGGCCTGCAGAAACCTTTTTATTCTCGTGTCGCATCACTGTTAACGGGAACCAACGCCTTCTACAATCTAGGCGTAGCGTACACTTTTATGCTAAATAAATTCACGCACAAGTTGAAGAGAGATCCGCGCAGCGAGCCCGGAGTTTCTTTATTTGTCAGTCATATGACCCAATTTTTGATAACGAGTGTTCTTTTGTTCGATTGCAGAGTGAATGTGCCCCTGCAGAACATGGAAGAATTCGCTTCCGCCTTCCGCTGTCCACGAGGCTCCGCCATGCGACTTTCGGACGGGGACAGATGCATAATGTGGTGATGCCCGGAAAATACGCATCACGCATATAGAATAAGAAAAAAAAAATGCTTTTCATTTCACTGTCCCGGCTTGTCGTGCGCTTGCACTGTTGACGTTGTTGTCCTCTGAGCATTTACATACCCAATGCAGGGGATTGACCGAGTAGTCGTTGAATTTTTCCATTATTTTTTTTTTGTAGCGCATCATTCCTTGATGCTATAGATAATGTATTAATTTGTAGTGTCAATTATTAATATTGAAATACTTAAAGCCAGCCGAATTTAGGAAGCTTATCTTCTAGTCGCCATGAATAATTCTTCAATGGCGAAGAAAACATCCCTGTGGCTCTATCACAAAGTATTGGCCCCAAAAGAAATAACCGGTTCAGGTAATTCCAGGTCCAGTTTAGAAGCGGTACTAGTAATCTTTTCCTCACTGTATTGAACCGGCGACAGGATAGAAAGAAGCGACCAATCGTTTACTCCTCATTATAGAAGAGGCCCAGAGGCGAAAGCACTAAACCTGATCTACGCAAGTAGAAATTGAGGGAGGTAGCGCGGCAACGAAATTTCGCTTGGACTGCTTGTGCATTCAAGAAGAATGAAGCCTGTGGTGGTAATCACGACACCCACTATTTTTATAAATTGTCAAATTCTGCCTGTGTGAAGAATAGTTTATCAGTGGGCTCACAAATGCCTCAAAGAACTGTCTAGCGTGCCGCAATTGAGTACGGTAAATCGTGACAGACTCTACGGTTGCTATTGATTTTGTCTAAGGTTCCTTAACTTTTTTTGATTTTGCTATTTTGACGACACAAGCATGACGTCTTTTTGTCGACACGGTTTAACCTAACTGAACTTTGGACAGACTTAGCCGCATGTTTTCCTTTTTTCCTCGTGTACTTCTTGCTTCTGTTTTTCAAATAAAAATTTCAATTTTGAACTGCTCCTCGGGACCTAACTATTGGGTACTTCCTGTTAATGGGTATGTGCTATAAATGCTGAACACCGTCAGCATCGCCAAGCAGCACTGTAGTGGTTACACGAAGCGAGCTTACGATGCAATTAGCAAGGGCTTGACGCCATTTGTTATACTAATACCTTCCTACAGTGATCCATTTATTTATTAAACCATATGCCCAGTGTCCTACATATAGGACGCTTCTTTTTGATGCACTCGAACGCCGCTATTTCTTTAGCTGATGACTAGCGCCACCTACAGCACATCAAGCAGGCCTCATTGAGGCCTGCTTGTCATATCAGCTAAAGAAATAGCGATGTTCGAGTGCATCAAAGAAGCCTCCTATATGTAGGACACTTGGCATATATGGGTTAAGGCTAAAGGCTTAGATGCCTCATGAAAAGCGAACATCGACCACCGCCGTCGGCGGCGTCGACAAGAATGATGCAGAAGATGATCACGTGATCAGGTCACCGTAACACAGATGACGTCACATAACAGGAAATTTCTGACATCGTCATTACGTTACATACAGCAAGGCCATATGATATTGCAGCTTGGCCGAAGTTCGGTCGATCACGGAGGCAGTGCAAAACCAGGTGAGGTGCGGAAAGCCTGCAATGCTTGCGATCTTGGAGGCAGTGCAAAACCAGGTTAGGTGCTGAAAGCTTTCGAAGGGTCGTGGGAAAATATCAATACATCGACTGACAAGAAAAATAAAAAGATGGCTTTCGCCTTCGAGTAGTCTAACGGAAACGCATAAGGGACCCCGTGAGATCGTATTTTTTTTTTTATTTCAGTACTCTCATTTCAGTACTCTCAGTGGTGTTACAAATTCCTAATGACAGTTTGATTCATGCTCGTCCGCCGCTGTCACGGCACACTTGTAGGTGTAGCGTTTAATTTACGTGTCTTCACTACAATAATGTGCAGAGCAACTTCTAAACACTGTTTCCCGTGCCGTGATTGTGGCCGAGATGGTAAAGCGTTCGGCTGAGAAACGAAAGGGCGCTGGCTCGAATCCCGCTCGCGGCCTCACTGAAAAAAGAAATGGAAAGCCATGCCGCAGTGACACGGTTACCGTGGCTAAAAGCCACTTCGTAAATCCAAAAACTGGTGGTTCAAATCGCACTGCCGGCTTTCCTCAGGATACAACGATGGCGTCATGGGTGTATCGAGGCTCGCACTGACACGCCCACAATTGGAGTTGTAAGCAACGCTTGCGACTGTGTACGCACCGACCCTTAAATGCAGCAGAGGTGCCTGCCGTGCCTCAAAAGAACTCTCTGGGTTTTTATTTTATTTTTCTTTTAATTGAAGTTCGGAGAACAAAAAAGAGGACCCCCGGTTCGCTGCACGGGAAGCTACCCTTGGTCCCGTGCAGCGCGTTGGGAATCCTCCAAGCGTCTTAAGCCTCGCCCACTGCGGCACAGAAGCGCCACCACGAAGCCCGGTTGTACCCACTTGATACCGCTGGGTGGGCGGCCGGCCCTTGGGATCGAACCCGGTACCTCCCGTAGTGGAAGCTGACGCCCAAGCGTTTCGCCACCGCTGCGGTGAGGGTACTGGTGAACAAAGCGCAAGATATAGGTTTCGTGAAAAATTGGCGAAATTTAAAAGAGTGGAATGAATGAAATAGAATTCAGGGTCACTCTAGGTTGCGGGTCCCTTTTTCCAGGAACCATCTAGCCGAAATCGCATCCGTTAACAAATCCGAGAGTTATAGCCTTACCTGTTTGGTAGAAATGCCCTCACCGGGATTCGAACCACCGCACTCTCGGTTACGAACTTAACGCCTTAGCTACTCGGCTACTGGAACGGCACGGCGAACGTGCTTATAAGTTGGTCTGTACATTATCGCGGCCCCTAATCCTAAAGGTTTAACGCTACGATTGTTTGTCGAAGCCTCGGCACAGGTACCACTTCAAAATATTATTGATGTCATTCATCATAAAGGCTATAGCCTCTGTGAATTTCGTCTTTCTCGTTTTTTCAGTATCGTTGCAATTTTATGAAACGAGTCATTGAAGCATTTTCGACCAAAAGGCAGGCCTAGCCTTACGTTTTGATGAGAATGAACCGTCGCAACTATTTTAATTACATTTAGCAATACTTTGCCAAGTCGATAATCTATATATTAGCTAAGCCTATAACTTTGCTTTCTTGGTTGAAAATGCGCTCACACCATATATTTCATCAAACTTCGAGAAGACTGATAAATTCAAAGAAAGACATTTACACAGGCTATAGGCTTGACGTTCACTTTGAAAATGGTCTCAAAATCGAACTCATTACAATGCGACGAAACTATGAAAAATCGAAAAATCTAGATTTCTATAGGCTGTAGGCTTACTATTTCGTCCGAAGAAACCCTAAAATTGGCAAAGAAATCGTGCAGCACCAACAAAGCAGGTCTACAAGAGAAACGCTAAGATGGTACAAGCGCTAACTTTGCACAGAATGCTGTGTTTAAAAAAAAAATCGTGACGTATATGGGCGTACGCACATCATCCAAAAATCAGACGAGATCAATCACGAAATCAACTTCGTCCTTCAGTTGGGATAGTCACGGCGTACATACTGTACATGCATATAGGTAAAAAATATGCTACAATAATCTAGCGTTCCAAGTTATCACGCGGCCCATACGGAAACGTAGTGTTATGGAAAAGAACCAGCAAGCGCGTGAACTTAAACTGGGTGTTACGAACTAATCTTTTGTGCAATTCCTTTTCATTGTAAACAGTGTGAATGCGCTGCTCTTTTCCATACCACGACATTTTTTCAACGGATGCGTGGTAAGCTGTAATGTACTGAGGCATACTTCCTTAAAGAATGAAGTATAGTCTTTTCGGTACGCCATCACTCTCACGGCGCACATTGTGCGTGTTGGGCTTGCGGCATCCCGTCCGTATTCAAACCAAGGCTCAAGCAGACTTCACATAACAAGGGAGGTTAATTTATTTAACGCTCACTGGTCAGCACGACGACTGAAGGCGCGCAAGGCAGGCAGGCAGGAAGCGAGAAGCAGGCGAACAGGAACTCCAGGAAGCGTGTGGTTCTTCTTGGAGCCAGGCGATCCTTTCTCTGGGACACGCGTAGGCGGCAACATTTGAAGAACACGGGATGGGTCATGCGCATAGCTAGTGCCCATCACGTGGTGCTATAAAGCCAGCCAGTGAGGGCGTGGCTCCTGCAACATATATATGTCGAATTTTATGTTCAGTTTAAAGGAGCGCTCATCCTGTATCTTTGTGCCTCATCTAGTCCTTTTTCGTTCGCGCTCAAGAATTTATTTGTTACAAACAAGGTAGACAGTTCGGACATTCTTCAGCCCTGAGTGCGATTTCTTTGAAATGCGACGAAACTCTCAAAAATGGAGCATGTAAAATTTTCCAAAGGCTATAAACTTCTCCTTTCAGTCCAAAATTTCCACAAAACATATTCCATCATATCGCGACGAAACTCTCAAAAATCCCGAAATTAAAGATTGCAGGACGCTATATTCTTACCGTTCTGGTCACAAATGACACCACATTTTATTCATGAAGCTCTGAATTTGCGTTACAATGGACACGAAAGCGCAGCGGTAAATTTACACGTATGCACTGCAATAATGTGCAGAGCAACTTCTAAACAATATTTCCCGTGCCGTGATTGTGGCCGAGATGGTAGAGCGTTTGGATCAGAAACGAAAGGGCGCTGGTTCGAATCCCGCTCGCGGCCTCACTGAAAAAAGAAATGGAAAGCCATGCCGCAGTGACGCGGTTACCGTGTCTAAAAGCCACTTCGTAAATAACAAAAAGTGGTGGTTCAAATTGCACTGCCGGCATTCCTCAGGATACAAGGATGGCGTCATGGGTGTATCGAGGCTCGCACTGACAGGCCCACAATTGGAGTTGTAACCAACGCTTGCGACTGTGTACGCACCGACCCTTAAATGCAGTAGAGGTGCCTGCCGTGCCTCAAAAGAACTCTCTGGGTTTTTATTTTATTTTTCTTTTAATTGAAGTTCGGAGAACAAAAAAGAGGACCCCCGGTTCGCTGCACGGGAAGCTACCCTTGGTCCCGTGCAGCGCGTTGGGAATCCTCCAAGCGTCTTAAGCCTCGCCCACTGCGGCACAGAAGCGCCACCACGAAGCCCGGTTGTACCCACTTGATACCGCTGGGTGGGCGGCCGGCCCTTGGGATCGAACCCGGTACCTCCCGTAGTGGAAGCTGACGCCCAAGCGTTTCGCCACCGCTGCGGTGAGGGTACTGGTGAACAAAGTGCAAGATATAGGTTTCGTGAAAAAGTGGCGAAATTTAAAAGAGTGGAATGAATGAAATAAACTTCCGGGTCACTCTAGGTTGCGGGTCCCTTATTCCAGGAACCATCTAGCCGAAATCGCATTCATTAACAAATCCGAGAGTTATAGCCTTACCTGTTTGGTAGCAATGCCCTCACCGGGATTCGAACCACCGCCCTCTCGGTTACGAACTTAACGCCTTAGCCACTCGGCTACAGGAACGGCACGGCGAACGTGCTTATAAGTTGGTCTGTACATTATCGCGGCCCCTAATCCTAAAGGTTTAACGCTACGATTGTTTGTCCAAGCCTCGGCACAGGTACCACTTCAAAATATTATTGATGTCATTCATCATAAAGGCTATAGCCTCTGTGAATTTCGTCTTTCTCGTTTTTTCAGTATCGTTGCAATCTTATGAAACGAGTCATTGAAGCATTTTCGACCAAAAGGCAGGCCTAGCCTCACGTTTTGATGAGAATGAACCGTCGCAACTATTTTAATTACATTTAGCAATACTTTGCCAAGTCGATAAGCTATATATTAGCTAAGCCTATAACTTTGCTTTCTTGGTTGAAAATGCGCTCACACCATATATTTCATCAAACTGAAAGAAGACTGATAAATTCAAAGAAAGACATTTACACAGGCTATAGGCTTGACGTTCAGTTTGAAAATGGTCTCAAAATCGAACTCATTACAATGCGACGAAACTATGAAAAATCGAAAAATCTAGATTTCTATAGGCTGTAGGCTTACTATTTCGTCCGAAGAAACCCTAAAATTGGCAAAGAAATCGTGCAGCACCAACAAAGCAGGTCTACAAGAGAAACGCTAAGATGGTACAAGCGCTAACTTTGCACAGAATGCTGTGTTTTAAAAAAAAATCGTGACGTATATGGGCGTACGCACATAATCCAAAAATCAGACGAGATCAATCACGAAATCAACTTCGTCCTTCAGTTGGGATAGTCACGGCGTACATACTGTCCATGCATATAGGTAAAAAATATGCTACAATAATCTAGCGTTCCAAGTTATCACGCGGCCCATACGGAAACGTAGTGTTATGGAAAAGAAACAGCAAGCGCGTGAACTTAAACTGGGTGTTACGAACTAATCTTTTGTGCAATTCCTTTTCATTGTAAACAGTGTGAATGCGCTGCTCTTTTCCATACAACGACATTTTTTCAACGGATGCGTGGTAAGCTGTAATGCACTGAGGCATACTTCCTTAAAGAATGAAGTATAGTCTTTTCGGTACGCCATCACTCTCACGGCGCACATTGTGCGTGTTGGGCTTGCGGTATCCCGTCCGTATTCAAACCAAGGCTCAAGCAGACTTCACATAACAAGGGAGGTTAATTTATTTAACGCTCACTGGTCAGCACGACGACTGAAGGCGCGCAAGGCAGGCAGGCAGGAAGCGAGAAGCAGGCGAACAGGAACTCCAGGAAGCGTGTGGTTCTTCTTGGAGCCAGGCGATCCTTTCTCTGGGACACGCGTAGGCGGCAACATTTGAAGAACACGGGATGGGTCATGCGCATAGCTAGTGCCCATCACGTGGTGCTATAAAGCCAGCCAGAGAGGGCGTGGCTCCTGCAACATATATATGTCGAATTTTATGTTCAGTTTAAAGGAGTGCTCATCCTGTATCTTTGTGCCTCATCTAGTCCTTTTTCGTTCGCGCTCAAGAATTTATTTGTTACAAACAAGGTAGACAGTTCGGACATTCTTCAGCCCTGAGGTCGATTTCTTTGAAATGCGACGAAACTCTAAAAAATGGAGCATGTAAAATTTTCCAAAGGCTATAAACTTCTCCTTTCAGTCCAAAATTTCCACAAAACATATTCCATCATATCGCGACGAAACTCTCAAAAATCCCGAAATTAAAGATTGCCGGACGCTATATTCTTACCGTTCTGGTCACAAATGACACCACATTTTATTCATGAAGCTCTGAATTTGCGTTACAATGGACACGAAAGCGCAGCGGTAAATTTACACGTATGCACTGCAATAATGTGCAGAGCAACTTCTAAACAATATTTCCCGTGCCGTGATTGTGGCCGAGATGGTAGAGCGTTTGGATCAGAAACGAAAGGGCGCTGGTTCGAATCCCGCTCGCGGCCTCACTGAAAAAAAAAATGGAAAGCCATGCCGCAGTGACGCGGTTACCGTGGCTAAAAGCCACTTCGTAAATCCAAAAACTGGTGGTTCAAATCGCACTGCCGGCTTTCCTCAGGATACAACGATGGCGTCATGGGTGTATCGAGGCTCGCACTGACACGCCCACAATTGGAGTAGTAACCAACGCTTGCGACTGTGTACGCACCGACCCTTAAATGCAGTAGAGGTGCCTGCCGTGCCTCAAAAGCACTATCTGGGTTTTTATTTTATTTTTCTTTTAATTGAAGTTCGGAGAACAAAAAAGAGGACCCCCGGTTCGCTGCACGGGAAGCTACCCTTGGTCCCGTGCAGCGCGTTGGGAATCCTCCAAGCGTCTTAAGCCTCGCCCACTGCGGCACAGAAGCGCCACCACGAAGCCCGGTTGTACCCACTTGATACCGCTGGGTGGGCGGCCGGCCCTTGGGATCGAACCCGGTACCTCCCGTAGTGGAAGCTGACGCCCAAGCGTTTCGCCACCGCTGCGGTGAGGGTACTGGTGAACAAAGTGCAAGATATAGGTTTCGTGAAAAAGTGGCGAAATTTAAAAGAGTGGAATGAATGAAATAGAATTCAGGGTCACTCTAGGTTGCGAGTCCCTTTTTCCAGCAACCATCTAGCCGAAATCGCATTCGTTAACAAATCCGAGAGTTATAGCCTTGCCTGTTTGGTAGAAATGCCCTCACCGGGATTCGAACCACCGCACTCTCGGTTACGAACTTAACGCCTTAGCTACTCGGCTACTGGAACGGCACGGCGAACGTGCTTATAAGTTGGTCTGTACATTATCGCGGCCCCTAATCCTAAATGTTTAACGCTACGATTGTTTGTCCAAGCCTCGGCACAGGTACCACTTCAAAATATTATTGATGTCATTCATGATGAAGGCTATAGCCTCTGTGAATTTCGTCTTTCTCGTTTTTTAGTATCGTTGCAATCTTATGAAAAGAGTCATTGAAGCATTTTCGACCAAAAGGCAGGCCTAGCCTTACGTTTTGATGAGAATTAACCGTCGCAACTATTTTAATGACATTTAGCCATACTTTGCCAAGTCGATAAGCTATAGATTAGCTAAGCCTATAACTTTGCTTTCTTGGTTGAAAATGCGCTCACACCATATATTTCATCAAACTTCGAGAGAACTGATAAATTCAAAGAAAGACATCTACAAAGGCTATAGGCTTGACGTTCAGGTTTAAAATGGTCTCAAAATCGAATTCATCTTAAGACAACGAAACTGAAAAATCGAAAAATACAACTTTTCCACAAGCTCTAGGCTTGCCATTTAGGTTGAAAATGGTCTCGAAATCGAATTTGTGATTATGTGGATTGTGTGGCCCGTGACGGGGCGAAGAGGGAGCGGCAGTTCTGCTCTGCGGTACGCCTTGGAGGAGAAGACGACGAAAAGGAAGCGCGAGCGGGGCGTGCGGCTCGAGGAGTTGGAGCGCGACACGGTATGAGCCAGGCTCCTTAGGGCAAACAAACAAACAAACAAACAAACAAACAAACAAACAAACAAACAAACAAACAAACAAACAAACAAACAAACAAACAAACAAACAAACAAACAAACAAACAAACAAACGGCAGCCGCTGGTCGGCGGTTCGGGTCGCGACATCGCTTAACCAGGTGTCCGGCAGCCTTGCGGACCTGGTGAGCCTGATTCCCGCTCTGTGCCCGGTGCTGACACGGAGACCGGCAGCCTAGTCTGTTCCTGGCCTGAGGTCCTGGAGCTCGAGTGGTGTCACGAGGTGGCCGCGGCTCATGTTGGCGACGGGCAGTTAACATGCACTGCAGTGGCCTGGTGATCTACCGGCCTGCAGTGCCGCCATCACCACCACCACCACCTCGCCACGGTCAAGGCAGCGTGACTTGACTGCCCAAAGAACACCGGTGACGACCGACCTCGCCGCAGCGGCAACAGGCATAACGGCGAGTAGGACAGTTTGTGTGCCGAGGCGCGTAGGACGTTTAGAATGTAAATAAAGAATGCTATAGTGTGTTGTGTGTGAATCGTCAGTTATCGGTTGTGTTAAAGTCTGTGTTGCGTGTACAGAATCACCTGACTGCCGGTTGAATTATTTCGGATCCTGGGCCCACATCACACCATCACAGAATTCATTACAATGCGACGAAACTATGAAAAATCGAAAAGTTCAAGATTTGTATAGGTTGTAGGCTTACTATTTCGTCCGAAGAAACCCTAAAATTGGCAAAGAAATTGTGCAGCACCAGCAAAGCAGGTCTAAGAGAAATGCTAAGATGGTGCGAGCGCTAACTTTGCACAGAATGCTGTCTTTTTTTTTTTAGAAATCGTGACGTACATGTGCGTGCGCACATCATCCAAAAATCAGACGAGATCTATCAAGAAATCAACTTCGTCCTTCAGTTGGGATAGTCATGGCGTACATACTGTACATGCATAAAGGTAAAAAATATGTTACAATAATTTAGCGTTCCAAGTTATCACGCGGCCCATACGAAGACGTAGTGTTATGGAAAAGAACCAGCAAGCGCGTGAACGTAAACTGGGTGTTACGAACTAATCTTTTGTGCAATTCGTTTTCATTGTAAACAGTGTGAATGCGCTGCTCTTTTCCGTACCACGACGCTTTTCGAACGGCGGCGTGGTAAGCTGTACTGCACTAAGGCATATTTCCTTAAACAAGGGTGAAGTATAGTCTTTTCGGTACGCCATCACTGTCACGGCGCACATTGTGCGTGTTGGGCTTGCGGCATCCCGTCCTTATTCAAAGCAAGGCTCAAGCAGACTTCACATAACAAGGGAGAATAGTTTATTTAACGCTCACTCGTCAGCAAGACGACCGAAGGCGCGCAAGGCAGGCAGGCAGGAAGCGAGAAGCAGGAGAACAGGAACTCCAGGAAGCGTGTGGTTCTTCTTGGAGCCAGGCGATCCTCTCCCTGGGATACGCGAAGGCGAAGACATTTCAAGGGCACAGGATGGGCCGTGCGCACCGCTAATGCATAGCACGAGGCGCTATGAACCCGGCCGGCGATGGCGTGGCTCCCACAACATTTATATGTCGCATTTTGCGATGAAGCAGTCGGTTGAAATTAAAAGCCCCATTTTTTTCATGGATCTCATCTAGTCCTTGTTTTTTACGCGCTTGAGAATTTCTTTGCTACGAGCCAGCTAGAAATATTCAAGTTTCTTCTACCCCAAATTCCATTTTATTGAAATTCGGCTAAACTCTAAAGAATTGAAGATTACCTTACGGTTACCTTTCTGGTCGAAAATGCATCCAAAATCGGTTTTATAAAAGTGCGGTTGTACACCCGCACTTTTATAAAACCGATTTTATAGAAGTGCGGGTGAAGCCGGGTGTACACCCGCAGTCACGGCAATGAATGCTGATGGGACCCTGGACCGTATTCATTGCCGTGACTGCGGGTGTACACCCGGCTTCAATCGGAGCAAAGTGATGGCGAGGCATAGAGATCAGCTAACTCGCGAAGTTATTGAAGCTGATTTCATATATAAGCTAGGAGATATGTGCGTTAGTGCTTCCTCTATTGCGCTTCTAAATCAAGAAATTGATTACCTGGCTGGGTTTTAGGGCACACGTGGTGATATGCGCGCTATATCGGAGATGATGAGGCAACGATGGCAGCACCTGTTCATCCTTTCTTTCTTTTCTTTTCTAGCGCCCTCTCCCTTGCCATTGTATACATGCACTTCTTATCGAAATAAAGACTAGTTGGAAGTCAGCGCTCTTTACCTTTGTTGTCTCGTCCCTTCCTAATCGTTCTATGCGCTGTTAACATTTTGAAAAGATGTGGTTTGAGGATCAGCGTGAGCGTGGAGGCTCGCACTGACACGCCCACCATTTAAACTTTAAGCACGGGCTGCAATAACGTTCTGAATGACCCGTCAACGCAGTAGAGGGGCTGGCCAGGCCTTATAAACACTGTCAGGGCTTTTCGTTTCTGTTTTTTTTTTACTTGAATTTGGGAGAATAGAAAAAACGACTCCCCAGTTCACGGGACGTGGCAATTGGTCCCATGCAACAAGTTGGGTGTCCTCTAAGCGTCTTAACTTCGCACCACTGCGGCACCAGCTCGATGCCCGCTTGTACTCATTGGAAACTGGTGGATGGCCGTCCGGCACTGGGGATCGAACCCCGTCCCTCCCGTATCGAAAGGTGACGTCCAAGCGTTTCGCCACCACTACGGTGAGGGTACTAGTAATCACCGAGGAACACATCAGTTTCATCAAAATATGACGAAGCTTAAAAAACATTGAAAAAGAGGTAAGAATTCAGAGGGATACTTCATGTCCTTTTTGATAGCAACGCCCGCGCTGTGATTCGAACCACCGACTTTTACAGCGAAAGCTGTTATGAGATCATTTCAACGGCCGTTTTTGGCGCCGTACATATATATATATAGTTGTCCGCCGCCGCCACCGCCGCCGGTGTCCGTTCGGGGTGGGTCCATAATTGCGCATGCGTACTCTAATTTTTAAAACTTTGATGACACTTTGCACAAGAGATAAAGAAAAAGATTTCCAAATGCTATAATAGGCTAAACATGTAGGCTGAAAATGGTTCCACAATCGGATTCAATATGCGACTAAACTTTGAAAAACGGAAAAATACAAGATTTCCATAGGGCAGAGGCTTGTCATTTAGGTCGAGAACGGTCCCAAAGAGTCCAGTTCATCAGATTCACGGGAACAGTTCTTTACACGTACTTACACGCAAAAAAAATGAACTCACAAGGTCCCTTATTCATTCGCCTAAGACGACTAGAAGGCGAAAGCCATCTTCGTCTTGTTCTTCTCAGTCGACGTATAGATCCTCCCCTGCTTCTTTACGAGAGATTCTGCACCTAACGTGGTTTTGCCCTTCCTCCAGGTTAGGAAGCCTTCACCTGGTTTTGTGTGGTCTCCGTGATCGGCTCACCTTTGACCAAACGACAATGTCATGGGATGACTCCGCCACGTGTCGTGACGTCACAAATTTTGTTGATCTGTCACGTCATGACGACCTAATTTGGTGACGTCATCACGTGATGATGGTTTTCTGCATAACTCGTGCTGTCGCCGACGCGGGACGCCGGTCAATTTTCTCGTTTCACGAGGCATCTAAGGCTTTCGCCTTAATTATGTTGCGCGGATCGCGTTGTTCTCAGCATATAGTTCAGTCAAAATGGTCGACAAAACCTCCCCTTTACGTTGGTTCCAACGAAAGCGTTAGATGTTGGAGTAATATTTTTTTTCTGCGGAAAAGAAATACAGTCGACACAGTTCCCACGCGTCGCAGAACAAGCCTGGAGGAAGAAGGAATAACACGAAACGTAAGCGAAAGCGGAGGACGAAAATTGACAGGAAGGGGGGAGGGGGGAATCCTTCTTTCCCACAGAAGCAGATTCTTGTCCGGGCACGTCCGCGACTCACGTACGTACAACGTGAGCGCATCCGTGGCCACCGCAGTTGCGCCTTTGCACCGACGACCGTTTCCGGGGGTCGGAACAACGGACGGTGTCGAACCGGGCATGGGCGGTTTCCTGCCACCTCCGGGGAAGAACCTCCGAAGCAACCGGACGCAAAAGCGAAAGCCAAGGCCGAGAGCACGTCTCGGGTTTTACCACCTCCACATTGTAAAGAACAAAAAAGAAAGGTTATGCGTGGCTTGAAACATACCCGCTTGACTAGTTATGAACTGACGCATTGACGTATTGAGCTATGACTGACGTATTGACGGTTGACTATTTATGAGCCGACTAGTTATGAACTGACAGCGCCGTGTTGTCCGTTTTCCTTCTATTGTCCTCGTGTGTGCTTCACTGTAACCGAGTGAAAAAAAAAATGAACAGCTTCTTCATTTTTAGTGGGCCGGAGCTGAGTAGTGGGGTTGCCCGATTTCTGTGGCACAAACACTGTTCGCTGTGCTGCGAACACGGACGAGACCGGACCAAGCTCGAGTATAACTTCTCCGCTCTTTTTGGAGAGTCCTCACATGCTACAAGTATAACTCTGTTGAAAGATATATACCTTGACTCTCTTTTGGAGAGTCTCGCCTCCCGCAACTCCCCGAAGAGAGTATTAATAGTCTCCAAAGAGAGTTCACGTGTATCCAAAAAGGCAGAAGTTCAGGGGAAAATGGAAACTTGAAGAAATAAAAATCGCAGCATATCCACGGAGTGAATGATGATGAGTGGGCGAAGCTGCGGAGGTTCATCGGTAAACCGTGAATCTTCCGTGAATTCTGCCCAGTACGTTATCACCGAGGTGAGATCGGGCGCGTTTATACTAAAGGTTCGATGAGAGTTATGACGACTTGCAGCTCACTTTAATTTTACATGTACGCTGTGAATTTTCATTGTTTAGAAAACCATTGCTTTAGAAAACACCTTGCGTCTTTCGTTAAGCAGCTGGCGTCTTTTCTTTTTGCTTTAGAAACATCTGGCGTTCTTTCGTTTTGCTTTTAGAAAACATCTGGCGTCTTTCGTTGGTTTATTTCATCAATCAACGGCGTTTTGAACAAAATTTTTATTGTTTAATCACGCACAGGAGAAATCTCACCAGGCACTACCTTGGAGGTAAGCAATGGCTGCTAATGGGAATGAGAGACAGAAGAAGTCGGCTTTTAGCTTATACTTACACTTCTACTTCTACTAACGTTTCCTACTGGAACATGCCAATGTCTGCTAATGGGGAATGAGAGACAGAAGAATTCGGCTTTTAGTTAACGCGCACGCTGCAAATTTTTTATTGTTCAACAACGCACAGGAAAAATCTCCCACCGGCACCACCTTGGAGGTCAAGATCTGGTACTAGCGTTACGACTGGTTACGCACTACGACTACGAGGGACGAACGGGTGCCGCCTTAAGGAGCTTCGCCCCTAAAAAATTCATCAACACTGAGTGCCTCTGGAGCCGACGTTTCGACAAGCGGACTTGTCTTCTTCAAGGTTGCAGCCTCGAAGAAGACCAGTACGCTTGGTCGAAACGTATGTTCTAGCGACACTCCATGTTCACGGAGTTTCGATCTCATCAATAAATAGAGTTATACATGTGGCAAGTCTGCACCTACCAAAAGGAGCAAGAGAAGTTTTTTTGCCTTTGAGTGCAGATGGTCAAGAGATGGTCAGCCAGCTTGGAGCTGCTCGGAGCGGCTTCTCAACTCACCGAGAGAGTATTGGGATTATTACAGTTAGCTTTAGCCGCGCATTCGCAGAGCATATGCTTAAGCGGGAGGCAAATCCTTTACGTCCCGACAAGGGAAACCTGAGGCCGGTCCATTAATCTGCCGGAATAAATTTTTTTTCCATTCATTAGAGTGCAGCGAGGAAGCAAGGCCTCGAGGAGCACAACGCACGAGACTGACGTAATGGCCGCGTCGCGGTGAAAGCTCGTCCTCCCTGCGTGGAGGGAGCCTCATCATCTCTGCAGGCATTTTCCATAAAGTTGTTCTCTCTCTCTCTCTCTCTCATTAGAGTGCAGAGAAAAAGGTGAAGACTTCGTCTACGACGCAGTGCCATGAGTTTATGGCATCAGCTGACAAAAATATCCCGCCTTTTAGTGGGCAGAATTCCAAATCCAAGAATTTGGTAGCGTTACTTCATTACTTTGTTGACATATAATTTGATTGTGCGTTTTTAAGGGCACGTTGGAATGGCATGTTAATGGAATAGTTTAAAGACATTTTTTAGTGTCATTGGTGCATACACGCGTTAACTGCAACTAATGCATGTTCGGTAGTGCTTGCAAAGCTGCGACAATGACATTTAATGAAACCCCCTTTTTTTTCTTAATCACACTTTTATACCCCTTTTCCCGCCTCCTGTAGATGTTTGCCAACTGGAAACCTTATCTGGTTAACCCTTCTGTCTCTGCTCTCTCTCTCTTTGTTTCAGTGCTTCAGTATTGAACGTTGGCCATGTAACATATCAGTTAATAGCGATCACAATAGAGCGAGTGGCCTGTAGCATACCTCATGAACACACAAGAACATTATGATCATTGCAATTCCTTTGCATAAATATAACTTTTTTGACGAGTCGGTTTCAAGGAAGCCCGCGAGGTAGGGGATTGTTCATGAAAGAAAAAGAAAAAGACATGGTATATTTCCTTGTGACTCGAGCCTACCACTTAAATCCGTATCAGTTTCTCAACTGAGAATGCTTTCTATAGTTACCAACACATTCGCCCTCGTCTGGTACTCGCACCCAGGACAAACGCATTTCTTGTACAGTCGCTCTACCAATTGATCCTACCAGGAGGCTAAAGCGTCGCAGTGCGAGATCGAATTGGTTGACAAAGCCATATATTTTTTGTGCACTGGCTTTCCCAATACTAAGTGCCCGCCAATAACACCGTATATTAGAAAAAAGGAGTTGTCTTCATTCATTCATTCATTCATTCAACGCCTGCTCTATCATCTAAATGTCAAAAAGCCTGTTTTGATAACATGAACAAACCATTTAGGGGGTCTCGTGGATTTTCCACAATATAGAAGAAAAGCAAAAAAAAAAAAAAACAAAACCTTGCGAAATGACTCCTAACGCTTCATTATTAACAACTGTTGCGGTTTAACGTCCCAAAACGACGATGTGATTACGAGGGACGCCGTAGTGAAGGGTTCCGGAAATTTGGAGCACCTATAGGGTTCTTTACGTGCACCTAAATCTAAGCACACGGGCCTCAACTATTTAGCTAACACTTCAGTATTAATCGCCATTTCATTTTTTTTTTCGTTTTGCCCCGTGGCAGGACATGAGGTTTACGATGCTGCGAAATGCCCTTGTTACTATATTTCATATCGTAACAATGGCACTAATTATATATATATATATATATATATATATATATATATGGGTGCTGTGCCGACGAACGAGTGTAAGGTGTACTTATTGACGTCTCGTCAGTATTCTGACGAAGGCCGGGCCCACGGCCGAAACGACAGTATTATGAACGTCAATACCCGCGTCTTATAGTACTTCCCGGTTCCTGCGACGTCTTGGCCTCGTGTACACACACACACACACACACACACACACACACACACACACACACACACACACACACACACACACACACACACATATATATATATATATATATATATATATATATATATATATATATATTCTGTCCGTATGACGTGTATTTGTTGTTGCAAACGTTCAAAGGTGAAGGACATCGCGCGGCACTTGGCCTCAGCTATTGCTGGACACGCGCAGCACGCTTGCGGTTCAGATGCAGTTCACGTTACACCGCTTCATTCAAAAAGGGAGTCAAGGCCTTGTCGTATACTATCGGCGGCATACATTTCACAACTGCGTCGCGATCTAAACGGGAAGCATGAGCCGATTGCAAAATATGTGATCACCGCGAGTAAGAAAAGGGGAGCGGCGAACGGAATGCTAAACAGGCTAGAGGTGCCTTCGGCTGCAGCATTCGACTATAGAAGGGGCAGAAAGCGTAGCCGCGGCGAATATAGACTCACGTGCAAACTTTGGCGAGCGGCGACGTTTTCGTATAGTGTAATAAAACAGTCGACTTTCACTAAGGTTCGCGATCGTAAGAAAGCACTCTCACTTGGCACGAAGCTGGAATGTCTGCCAAGTACTCGCGCCCACGTAAGTTGAAGATTAGCTGCGGAATCGATACTTAGGGCGCCATAAAATTGACAGAATCGACGAAAACAACAAGGTGGAGCGAGCTCTCTGTTATGGCTTCGTTGTACCCAAGCGCTTGCCGTCGCTACATTTCAAGGCGAAAGCCTTAGATGCCTCATCAAACTCGAAAAGTGACCGCCGGGTTCGGCGTCAACACGAGTTATGCAAGAAACCGTCATGTGATGACGTCACCCTGTTACGTTATCATGACGTCACTTGTCACTAGAATTTTTGACGTCACCATCACGGCAGCGCAACGTCACGTCACGTGGTGATGTCATCACGTCACATCATCCCTTGGTGAAAGGTGGGCCGATCCCGGAGGCAGTGGAGAATCCCAAGAGGTGAAAAAACGCAGCTTCGCACTGGGGGTGCCAAGCCTGAAGGAAGTGCGGAGCTGGGCAGCCTTCTTTGTTTCTCTTCGGGTTTCCCTTTCTTTCCTCCGTCTCTTTCTTTCTTTTTCTCTTTTCCAGTTTTGCTGTCTTTTTCTCTTTGTTTCTATTTATTTCTATTTTTCTCCCTATTTTTTATTTCTTTCTCTTTTTAGTTTTCGCTTGCTTCTTCTTTTCAATTTTTATAAGTTGTTTTGCCTGCGCTCGAAGATAAAGGTGAAGAAGGCTTCTCTTTGGCGCGAGTGAGCGCTCAATATGCTACAGTTGGCCATGCTATACGTGGTTTTGTCTGCGTTAATATCATCATGGTGGCGCCCGAAGAACAAGAGGAATAATACTGATAAATAAACCTTTTCCTCGCTAACGATATTGTTTAGAGTTGTCCCCATGTTTTTTAATGATCTTTATCCTCTTTAGCAGCTAAACACGTGCTGTTGCTTAATTATAGTTAGATCACAAGATAACACTTGGGATTGTCATTCAAATGACCAGGGAATATTCAGGGCTTACTTCAGGCTAGTCATATTAGCGGAGGAAGTCTTTATATTACGATATGTTGTTTAAAAAGCGTCAATCGCACCGATTAAGCGACATCCGAATAATCGGGCTAGCCAATGTTTTAAACAAAATAAAAAATAAAATAAATAAAATAAAAAAAATAAGAAATACAGCGGCATCTAAAACGAGGACCCACCCAACACTCAGAGGCTTAGGAAAATTCGTACTGATCATTTTTATTGTTTTCGCCGCTTTTGTTCTAGTTTTCAAAGAAAAAAATATTTTGTCAATTGTAGTATTGATGCCTGCTTGTTTTCACATGAGAGTATCGAAAATAAATCTTAATCTTAAAAAATAACAATCTTCCATCAAACTGAAGTAGGAGATTTAGAGATCATAAATAATGTCCACATGTGTAGAAGGGACGTATACAAATATAACATGCGGGCAAATGTTGCAGGGTGTGCCACATGGTGTCGAATATCTGGAGGAATAAAACATATGAAAGGTGGTTCAAAATTTACAAGCGTATAGATACAATACAAAATGTTCGCATAGAGAGGAAAATAATGGAGTTCATAATTAGTTCAGTGAGATACTTTCATTGGTAACTTGAATTGCAGAATGCTCTCATGCACATGGCAATGAAGATTCCGCTGATAGAGTCTAGGAGTTCTGTTCCGGACATTTTCAAATTCCGACATAATGTCGAATTTCGTAATTGTTGTATTTTAAACCAACCAGAGAGGTCGTTGAAGCCCTCTAAGCGAATCGGAGCTGACAAGATAACGAATTAGACAAAGACGCGGAATTCGACGGTACCCATAATGGCACCCTAGACTGTCAATATTGCCCCGTAGTCTCTACTCTTCCACTACGGTATAGAGAACTGGACGATCGGCCGTTCTCCGTGCAGGTACTGCTGGAGCCGGGTCCTCATCGCTCGTTGGACCACAAGGCAGTGAATGCACTTTTGTGCTTTTTGAGGACGATAGGCCTGGGTGAACGTCTTTGAATGATGTAGTGCAACTCACACGTCGGCGTCAGCGCATTCTTGCTCATTTCTTTCTTTCCTTTCCTCCTCCTCCTTCTCATCTTCCTCTTCTCGTTTTCCATTTTGCCAGCCTGCGGTAGCCAACCCGACATGTGCCAGGTTAGCGTCTCTGCCTTCTGCCCTGTTGATTCCTTCCTTCCTTCCTACATCATAATCATATCGCGGTAATAGTACATGTCGGGTTTTTACGTGCCGAAACCACGATATGATTATGAGGGACGCCGAAGTGGAGGGTAATAAAGTTTTAATCACACGGGGTTGTTTACCCTGCGCCTACATCATAGCACACTGGCCTCTAACGTATTGCTTCCATCGAAATGCGGTCGCCACGGCCTGGATTTGGTCCCGAGACCTTCGGGTCAGCAGTCGAGCACCATGACCACTAGACCAGCGCGGTGGGTATTGGGATGACAAGGAAAAAGAATTTATTTGAACAGCGAAATGAAAGTCTGACCAAGTCGCCGTTTACATTCTAGCGATTGTCGAACTCTTCCTTCTTTTCTGCAGTTACACGGCACTTCGCTAAACGAATCACTAAGTCCTAGGCTCACAGCTTTCGCAGGCAACTTTTGCACTTGTTGTCGTTTGTTAAATTGTCGTCGCGAACGTCCAAGATGCGAAGCCTGCCTCTAACTATAGCCTAGAAGAGCAGACAGCGAGCGAAGGAAAATTCACACGGGGCAGATGCGCGTATCTGCTGTTTCAACAACACGTATCTTTACTGTTTGTGCACCTCTTGTCTCATCTTCGCTGTTCACCACCACTTTGGACTAAAACCGACTGCTCCAGCTAGGAACCCTTTGAAGCGTTCGTTTTCGAATCAGCATATCATTGAGAAGTACAATATAAAGATCCCCAGGCGATGTATGTAGGCTGATGGCGCATGTGCAGCGATCGCATATTCAGAGCTTCACAGCACAAAGGGTGCAACGAAGCAGTATTTTGGGCGAGAAGTTTTGCTGTAGATTGCTTAGATAGCTAGACACGTTCAAGTTGACCGATAAAGCCTTGCCTTCTTGGGACTAGATTCCTTTAGGGCAGGGGTCACAGGGTGGCAGTAACGTCCAACCGACTTGTAGAAACAAGACTCCGCCACTTCCTCTGCTGGTCTTGGGCTCACTTGACCACCTCACGCCACCCCTGAGCAGGGTATAAAGCGCAGACCACTGAGTGACAGAGACCTGATCGCTGCCAGCGGTTGGTCGTCCCGCCTGATGATCCCTGAGTTTGGCGTTAAGCGAGGAGCTTGGAAGACATTGAGAATCACCGCAACAATGAAGGTAAGGGTATTTCTACTTGACAGCAAGCTGGCGCCGTTAGTATGCAGCAAATTTTACTGCTATTTCATTTTGTTTCTTACCAATACTACAGCAAAATCGGCTTCCTACAAACAGCTGATTCCCTGAAATAACGACGAAGCTTTCTTGAAGTAACTTGGAGCCAGATTGACGATTCATTTCCTCGCAAGTATTCTACACCACTGGCAGACGGCCTTCGACTAATCCTTTGTTCGGTATAGGAATTCTTCTTAATTCTGTTGCGAGCAAGTTCATTGCAAAAGGTCGTAATGATTACGGCGTCGCTTGTTTTTATTGCTATTGCATTTTTAGGAGTGTAAAAAACGAGTACACGCGATAGATTCCGAAACCATTTGAACAGCATCTGCAGCCGCATGGAACATACATAGAGATGAATCCCATTTTCTAAACTATCTAAATAAGCACGTCCTACACACCTCTAGATGACCCATAATTTTTAGAAAAGTTGAACTTCTAAATATTCATTAATGAGTATCATGCAAATCACAATTTCACCATTGCCCTGAGATTTTTTTATTTTATTTTATAAGGAACTGTCGCAGTTTTACGGACTGCATGCACATAGTAGCACTGATCAGCTAGTTTTTAACAAACCCTGTCATATCTGAAACATTTGTAGCTTAGCTTTTGTCTCAAAAGTTCTATAAAACTGAACCTACGCCTCAAAATAAAAGAGCTTTAATTCATTTCTTAAGATCGTCGTTAGATGTGCTACTTTAAAAGAATAACAAAGAAAGCTCGTGATTCGGCTCGGGAGCGTTGTTCGGGCACATTGCAGCCTCTATGATCATTCAAAAGCGAATATGACTTTCATGAGATACCGGCGCATTAAAGTTTAGCTGCAGTAAAATTGACCTGCAAGGCTGCCTTGTCAAGCTGTCAACCGAGGCTAATTCAATGTCTCGAATCAAGCGAAATGCCATATATGGGACCACAGCATTTACGACACTAAAGGATAAACATCGCTTGCAAGAACCTCGGTTTAGTCTGTTGCGATATGTGCAATAATAGCCTCCACTTACACGACCTCCACCAATTCAATGAACGCCTCATAGATCCATTGTGACTGCAGCGCGACAGACACACACGAAAGGCAAAGAAACGGACTCAGCACGGCGCCTTCTATCAACTGAAGTTCATTGGTTTATTTTTGCTGTGCTGAAGTTTATTTATGCCGTGTTGCGTCCGTTTCTTTGCTTTCCGTCTGTGTCTGTCGCGCTGTAGCTACAATGAAGCTTCACCTACTCGTCCAGTGTTCCATCTTGCCCTTCATAGGTCGCTCTGTTGGTACAGTGGTTGGTATGCTAAGCTACATGAAAAGCAGGACATTTGCACGCTGTCTTCAATGTCAAATTCCTGCCGATGTTATCGAATAGCCCTGATTGCTATCTTTCAAACGCAGTGCGTCATCGCCATCACTGTCTGTGCCCTTGTGGCCAGCGGAGCCTTCGCGCAGAAAGAAAATGTCGAAGGACGCACCCTTGTGGGTACTGGACTCGGCGGCTACGGCTACGGCGCCGGTCTTAGACCCGGACTCGTGGGCGCGGGTTACGGAGGAGCAGGTTACGGGGCGGCTGGGCTCGGCGGTTACCGCAGACCCGGTTTCGTCGGTGCACCAGTGGGTGGCGCTGGTCTCGTTGGCACCGGTGGTCTCGGACACAGCGGGCTTGGCTACGGCAGCGGCCTGGGCTACGGCGGTGGCTACCAGTCCGGCTACGGATCTCTGGCAGGCGGCCACCTGGGAGGATACAGAGCGGGCGCTGCAGGCTACAACCAAGGGTCCGCGGGTTTCGCAGGCGGCGCTGCCAACAGGCACGTCAGCGCTTTCAACAACAACCGAGGTTACAGTCACACCTCGGGCTTCTCGTCATCTGGCGCCAATACCTTCGGCTCAGGACACAGGCAGAGCTCCGCTGGTTTCGGGGGTGGCGCTGCTGGACACCGGGGTGGATACGGACACTCCATACACGGTCAGAATGCCGGTGCTGGCTTCGGCGGTGGATACCTTGGCTAATAGCGTGGAACCAATAAAGTTTGTCCATTCCTCACTTCCAAATAGTATTCTCGTGCCCTTGTTTTTGCTTATTCAATGTTTTGTATCACTGCCTCTACTCTGACGCTCTGAAAATGCCACCCGCAGATGTGGCGAAACGTCTATGTTTTGTTATTTTTATTGTTGAGTAAAGCCAGCGATACAAAACGTTGAATATGGATTCCCCTGGCTTTTGGAACATTTTTTTCTCATTAAGGCGATGCGACAAGACAGAAACCAAGTTTATCCAAATGCGGCAACGTGACAAAGACGAGAAAAAGAATGAGGAGTGCCGTTTTTGATTATATTACTTACTTTATCTCTGTAATGCATCTGGGCCTATGATATTAAGGAAGGAAGTGGTTAAGTCATTGCAATGGCTTATAGATACTGAGTTATTAGAGCATCAGCTAAGAGGCGCATACGTTCAGTGCACAGATAAGCGGACCTTTTAATGAATTATTTTAGCTAGTGCAGCAGGGAAACTGCTCGCGATAAGTGCTGGCGACTGTTGATCGGGAAGGTGGTCCTTTCATTAGATGTTCTTGTGGTGAAAGACTCAGTTAATATTTTGTTGAGTTGGTACATAACCCGAACTTTATTTAAAACGTCAGTACTAGCTCGTACGTATGAAGGCAGAAAAGAAGGATCGCGCTTACTTGGAGTATGATGCATTTGAAGCCAAGGCTAGCTATAATGTCACGCGCAAGCAGAAATACTAAGTGAATTTGATTGCTACGTAGAAATTCCCGTTGTTGTTCATGACCATGTAAGGTTACTGGCAAGCAAATTAGCCAAGACATCATGAAAGATGTCCTTAAGGTCCTTGAATACATCTGTGTGAGGTTATGTAAACGCATTCCGGCAGGCAACATCGCTCAAAGTATGCCCAATTTTCTCGCACATTTCGATTATTTTTTTTTCAGAGTCTGGTTAATAAACACATACATATGTCATTTATGAAAAACTTAGGATACATCGACCTACACCATGGTGGGTTGATTAAAAGTCGGCTTCGGCGTTAACTGCTAAACACAAACACTCGAATCCGCGACATGGCAGCCACATTTAAATGAGCACAGCATTCAATAACGCGCGTGCAAACGTTAAAGAAACCCAAGTGGCCAAAATTCTTGCAGCTTCTCTGCGACTTGCCTCACAAGCATATCGTGATTTCTGCATGTAAAACCCCAATTTAACTTCATTTTGAGTATAGTTATACCTGCAATAAGCCCATTACCTTATTTCCAGGTTATTTTTCCTAATGGTGCCGAGAGCCACCCTTTTTTTTTTTTTTGAGGAAAGCATTCTTGCACCACGGTCAAAGCGTATATAATGCCTACAGAGCAACTTATAAGCAAAAGACCGACTATTGACGGAGTGATTGATTAGCATCATAGGTGGCTCAGGTAGATTGAAAAATGATGCCGTTATGAAAGATAACACTTCTCTTCTGCATAAATTGTGGCGGGGCCAATAAAAACGGGCAAGAAGCGCAGCATTGTAACTTGAAAGCGCGTATACACTAAAGTGTTCAGCTATGAGGTAATAACAATAATTGTTGGGATTTAACGTCCCAAAACCACGATATGATTATTAGAGATGCCGTAGTGGAGGGCTCCAGAAATTTCGAACACCTGGGGTTCTTAACGTAGTACACGGGCCTCATGCATTTTCGTCTCCATCCAAAATGCAGCAGCCGGGGCCGATATTCGATCTCGCGACCTTCGGGTCAGCAGTCGAGCGCCATAGCCACTAGATCAGCGCGGGGATAGAGCGATAAGGTGATTACCAAAATTTACTGCTTCTATCATGCGTTGCAATGTACATGAAAAATCCCAACGCGAGATCATGAACGTGAGATTATTGAAATGGGAGGTCTATAAGGTCAAAATTAAATCGTTTGGGCATAATGTCATGGTTCGCCCACCACTACAGACGCAGTGCGTGTGGCACTCGGATTATTACGGACCACCTGTGGCTCTTTGCATGTCGCTAAATCTAAGTTCACGATTGTTGCCATTTTTAACACGAAAGTGTTTCATGCCGGGGTCCACCAAGTACTTCTGTTACCGGCTATGACGTTCATAAAATGGACGTCAACGGGTGAGAAAGAAAGAAACCTGAAAAAGATCCGCCGCTGGGAATCGAACCCACGACGCTGCGGCCGCGACGGTAAGCGGCCGACGCGAAACCAACTAAGCTAGCTTGGCAGATGCTGAACACCTCACGAACGCGCCTTATATCTTTCACGCATTCTCTCTCGCACGGTGCTCTTTGTTGGCGGTGTAGACAGGCGGGTCGGAGCGGGGTGTGGTTCCGCCGTCTGTGAGGGGTGAAAAGAAGTAATGCGTCCCGATCGACACTTACTGGCGCTTACTCCGAGATTAAGTGCGATATCAGAGGTCATGGTTAAAGCGCCTCGATACCAGCGAGGGACACTGGCCGCGCTGGCGTCGCCGGGGCACCCTAGACGCCGTTACGTTCTTTGCCTTTCGCTTCGTGTGAGCGTGCGCCGGCTCATCGGAGTAGTGCAGCTTCCACATGCACCAACGGGATTTCTCCGAGAGCAACAAAAAAACTGCTGCAACACGTGTTGCAGAAAGGACACGATTTCAATGGGCGAATGTCGTGCCGTGGTGGAGCGAGACAGAGGCCAGCCACAAGCACGCGTTTGCGGCTCAAGCTAAGAACCTCTTAGAACTAGGCGTCAACATGGGCGCATCTACGCCAATCGGTGTTATAGCTGCCAAACACGAATAGACATTGTACAAGCTCTCATGTATCATTACAGAATAAGCACTACTTCTGTGTAGATACGTTTTACTTTCGTGTTATACCGATTCCTATGACGGAGAGATCAGCCATGTTTCTTTTTTTCACTCTGGCCTCTTAGAATAGAGCAGCCCAATCCGGCAGTCGAACCTGCAGCCTCATGCGTGTAACAGCAAAGCGAGACTGCTGCTTAAGTAACATGGCGGCGACAATCGTGACAGCGGTAGCGGACGACCACTGCATAGCCCTTCTTCCACAGACTCTAAAACAAAACGGATATGAAGGGGAAGTTCGGTTTTTCGGAGAGGTTCACAACCGAGGAGCGCGAGCGCTCGTTGAAGGAAAGAGACGGTAAATTTCTCGGAACACTGTGTGGATCGTCGAGATGCTTTTAGGTTTAGAGATAACATCTCAATACCTCATGCACGGAGTTCCTACGGTTCTGGGAGCAATAGGTCCGACAACGACCGTCGACTCGTAGAAAGAATTCTGTGTCATTTCCTTTGATGTTTTCGTTTTATTGTTTTTTGTTAACTCAGGGTTTTACTGAAGCTCTGAATAAGGTATAAAAAGGCGGCCACTGAGCGACGGGGATTCAGTCACTGCCCAGCTGCCCATCCTCCCATCTAAGCAACACTGCTTCTGCACATCAGCGTGAAGCTCGGTGAAGGACAACTTAGGCTACAATGAAGGTAAGGTAACGCACGAAGGCTGGTAATGAGTTCAGTGTGAATCGAATATGGTTTACGCATGTGTTTGATGTCTTGCAAATAATAGAATTAGACATTTTTAAAGTAACACACTACATTGCGTTCTCAACTAGAGCACCTTCGAACAACTTGGTGATTCATATTTTTTAGTGTTTTTGTTAAAACAACGGTGAGCGGCTACGTAATGGAATTTACTGCATGTGAAGGACCTCGAATTTCAATCTTAATTGAATGTAATATAATTGATATATAGATACGTACGGGTCGGACTAGGAGCCGCATTAGACTTAAAGTATATTCGTTGATCTACTTTTGTGTTTACTTGCGACGCAATGATATACCATTTTATATTTACTCTGCGTTATTATCTGAAGTATCCTTCGAAAAATGACGTTTACGTACGCGTTTGTGAATCAATTTAGGAAATGCTAATGAAGGTCTTCTCAGGTATATCAATAATCTGTTTTTTTTTTTTTATAGTGGAGGAAGATCCTCTCAACGCTTGCACTAAAACATTATCGATAAAACTGCACTTGACATTAACAATACAAGCGATAACGCTAAAGTGATTACTTTATGTAGGAACAACTTGCGGCTTCATATAACCAATAAATAATTATTAAGGTCCATCACACGCGGAAGTTAAAGGTGTAAGTGCACCATTATCTCCAAGAACGTCCAACGTTTAGCCTAAACAAAATAATAATAATAATAATAATAATAATAATAATAATAATAATAATAATAATAATAATAATAATAATAATAATAATAATAATAATAATTATTATTATTATTATTATTATTATTATTATTATTATTATTTAAAGGGTATTATGGGGGCCACAAGCCATTCATAAACGCTGTTAGATTCAAAGAGACCGGGTAATCAAATATGTCGAGTTCGAACATCGAAAAACCATGAGGTAATGGAAAATGTTCAGACTCATAACCCGAGAATCTCGTATACGCAAAACATGTATGACCCAAGGACATCCAGTAGATGCGCGAAATAAATATTTCCACGATTATATCTCGCATATAACAGCGAGACAGACTTGCTTTCTCCGTGAATTCAAAGGACCTGTAATCGGCCATGCTGCAGACGTGGTAGACAGGCCAAGACCACCACCATAGACTTCCATTCTGCACTGAGCTCTATACTCATTTCTTTCTCCATCTCAAACTATACAGCGCAATCGGTGTTAACTGCTGCCATTCGTATTATCCAATCACAGTTCTTTGTCACCGCCGCTGTGTGCGCCCTCATGGCCTGTGGAGCCTACGCTGAGGAAGCCGCCAAGAAGGAGAAGGTCGAAGGTCGGGGAGGTCTTCTAGGTGGTGGGCTCGGAGTCGGTGGCTACGGCGCTGGTGTAGGACCCGGTCTCGTCGGCGCTGGTATCGGAGGTGCAGGCATCGGAGCAGCTGGTCTTGGAGGTGGTACTCTCGGAGGCGCAGGTATCGGAGCAGCTGGTCTCGGCGGCTACGGAGGAGCTGGTTTCGCCGGCCCGGCAGTGGCAGGCACTGGTCTCATTGGAACCGGTGGTCTCGGATACGGAAACGGCATTGGACTCGGTCGTCTTGGTTACGGTGGTCTCGGCTATGGCGGCGGTCTCGGTTACGGCAGAGGATTCCAGTCCGGATACGGCTCTTCGGCTGGCGGCCAGCAGGGTGGTTACCAGGGTGGTGCTACCGGTCTCAACCAGGGATCCTTGGGCTTTGGCGGTGGTGCTGCCAACAGGAACGTGAACGCCTACAACAACAACCAGGGGTACAGCCACACCTCGGGATTCTCGGCCATCGACGGCAAGAACTTCGGTTCTGGTCAAAAGCAGGGCTCTGCTGGATTTGGTAGCGGCGGTGCTGGTCAGCAAGGAGGGTACGGTCAGTCAACGTTCGGGCACAACGCTGGTTCTGGCTTCGGCGGAGGATACCTCGGCTAAAATTCGCAGTGAATAAAGACTGTCCTTTTTTGTCTGATACACATTTCTTGTACTATTTCCTTGCCGTTCTAATCAAAAGAAAAAAAAAAACGCCAGGCCTGCGCTGAAACCGCAGCACAGTCACAGCGAAAGCTGGAAGAGCGGCGTTTCTAGAGCCCGTTCTAAGCTCTCTTGGGGCTACAATACAAGTACACTAGAAAGGTACCCACTACGCCATAAATAACAATTTTTGTGAAGTTGGGAAGCACCTACTAAGCCATTATTAAGCACTAAGCACCACTAAGCACCTACTAAGCACCTACTAAGCACCTACTAAGCCACCAGCTAACACGTCTGTAAGGCATTATGTGCACTTTGTTGACACGACGACTGATGACGATGAAGAATTATGGCTCAGCCCTTTGTAATGGGTTGGAAGCTTTAAACGGCCCACCAGTTATGTAATTTGCATTGGGTGACGCCCGGTCGCTATTTCATTCTCCCGTCATGATGTATAACATACGATGACGTGGGAGAGAGACGGGGTGGGGGTAGCGAAGAACTTTACTGAGACCCCGAGGAAATGGATCATGCGCTTATGGGCTTCCTTGGCAACCAATACAAGTGCACGTGCGAGGAACCCACTACGCTATAAATCATTGTAATTTTACTGAAGCCCCGAGGAAATGGATCATGCGCTTATGGGCTTCCTTGGCAACCAATACAAGTGCACTTGCGAGGAACCCACTATGCTATAAATCAGTGTAATTTTACTGGGACCCCTAGGTAATGGATCATGCGCTTATGGGCTTCCTTGCCAACCATTACAAGTGCACTTGCGAGGAACCCATTGCTATAAATCATTGTAATTTTTTAGAAGTAGGGCAGCAGGCGCTGTGCCATTTTTCGTCATTCTACGGAGAGCCGTGGTACCTGCTAAACGCATGTAAGGCATTATGCGCACTTTGTTGATGCTGTGCCTGATGACGATGAAGAATTTTTTTCTTATTTCGTCTTTTTTTCTTATTTCGAGCGATACTGGTTACGGACACCGGAGGCGGCGGCGGCGGCGGACAACTACGGCGCCAAAAACGGCTGGTGAAATGATCTCATAAGAGCTTTCGATTGTAAAAAACTCACAGGGTGCCTTATGTATCAGCCTAGAATGACTGAAAGGCAAAAGCCATCTTGTGTTTGTTTTCTTCTTCTCAGTCAACTAAACTGATCCCCCGCCTCCGAAAGCTTTCTGCGCCTTACCATCTCCAGGATCGGAGCATTGCAATCTTTCTACACATCACGTACCTCAGGGATCGGCTAAACCATGACCAAGCGACGATGGCATGTGATGACATCATCATGCGACATCACGTTATGTGACGTTACATGACGTCATCAATTTTCTCGATCTGTGACGTCATGATGAGGTCATATGGTCACGTCACCACGCGATGATGATTTTTTGCATCCCTCGTGTTGACGCTGCCGATGCCGACGGTCAAATGTCGCGTTTGATGATGCATCTGAGGCTTCAGCCTTAAATAAGCTCCTTAAAGGCTCTCAGTGTGCCAAGCACGAACACAACTGCGGCCTGTGTTCGGTACGTCAGCTAAATTTCAGCTTGGAAGGCATCTTGGAGGCCACTAACGTAAAACCTGGGGAGGTGCTAAGCACCCGTGTTTCCCATAGGGACACGAAAATAACGATGAGAGGCCAGGGTCCTCTCGTTGCTACAGACAGCGTCGCAGACAGCGTCCATCGCAGAAACAAAGCTTTCCTGAGCCAACGCGCCGTCTTATTTTTCACTCGGAGAAGCGCGTGTGGCGTTGTCTCTTACGGGCGAGCGCGCGTTCTCGCGAGCTTTTCCCGAGCGAACGCGCCGTCTTTATTTGCCACTTGGTTTACCCTGACGGGCTACGACGACAGGAGACGCCGACAGCCCGAGCGCATAAGGTGCTTCTTACCTAAAACTACGGACTTTGATGTAAGTTTTCAATACCAGATACGCCAGCTTTTGTCGCAATGCAAGATTAAATACAAACGTTGATTGTGATAAAAGGTTACTTGCACCACGAGGAACTAGCCCGTTTACTGCACAGGAAAATGAATCTTCAGCTTTAGAGTCAAAGGAATGTATTGAATCAACTTCCCTGAAGCTGTTACGGATTCGAGACTGTCAAACGTTTTGACCTGGTAGTCTGTTGTACGCGCCTTGAGTAAGGATATACTTCAGAACCACCTTCAACATTTGTTTATGCCTTCTTAAGGCGCTGGCACACTCGGTGTTTCGCATCACGTGGGGGGCAACTGGAATTTCCAGCAGCGCCATACTGAGTTCAGAAAAAGAAACAAGTTACTCGACTCCCCGTGCTACACCTCCCCCCTCCCGCTGTTTTAGGGGCGAAGCTCCTTAAGGCGGCACCCGTTCGTCCCTCGTAGTCGTAGTCGTAGTGCGTAACGAGTCTTACGCTTTGACCTCCAAGGTGGTGCCGGTGGGAGATTTTTCCTGTGCGTTGTTGAACAATAAAAAATTCGCAGCGTTAGCTAAAAGCCGACTTCTTCTGTCTCTCATTCCCATTAGCAGCCATTGTTTACCTCCAAGGTAGTGCCTGGTGAGATTTCTCCTGTGCGTGATTAAACAATAAAAATTTTGTTCAAAACGCCGTTGATTGATGAAATAAACCTACGAAAGACGCCAGATGTTTTGTAAAAGCAAAACGAAAGAACGCCAGATGTTTCTAAAGCAAAGCGAAAAGACGCCAGATGCTTAACGAAAGACGCCAGATGTTTTCTAAAGCAATGGTTTTCTAAACAATGAAAATTCACAGTGTACATGTAAAATTAAAGTGAGCTGCAAGTCGTCATAACTCATCGAACCTTTAGTAGAAACGCGCCCGATCTCACGTCGGTGATGATGTACTGGGCAGAATTCACGGAAGATTCACGGTTTACCGATGAACCTCCGCAGCTTCGCCCACTCATCATCATTCACTCCGTGGATATGCTGTGATTTTTTTCCCCTTTTCTTTCTTTTTTTCCCTTCCCCCATCTCTTTGAGAAGTACGATGCTTTTAGTTAGCATGTTTGCTGTTGTATAGTTGCATGGTAGCGTAGAGTGTTACTGCAGTCTGCATAAGATTGCGTCTAGCGTTTGTGTAAGTTACACTGACTCAATTTAAAAGTATTTAGTTTATACGCGTCTCTAGCGCTTGCGTGTACCGGTTCAATAAACTTTCCTTTGTGGCATTGCTTTGTTTCTTCATGTACAAGTTTCATGTACAATAAAACTTCCCTTTGTATGCGATGATATAATTTTTGTAGCGGATGGCTTGCTGATCTCCCATGGTAGACTACATGTAGTAATCTAAATCGCTCAGCCTTTTGTAGTGAGCACAAGGTATTCTTGAAAACTTACTCGCCTTTGAGTATTGTCACTTGGAACCGTGCGGCACTGCTTAACGCAGACAACCTTCGCATTTTACTTGAACTTACGGTGCTGACGGTATTCTTGGTATTCTCCCTATCTCTTACATTACAAACGAATTCACAGAGTGACCCATGTATAAGTGCGACACCTATCGACACCTATTAAACTCAAGAGCAAAGTCTCAAGTGTGAACCGTGATGTGGGCTGCAGCCCTATATAATAAAGATTTACACGTGGACTGGTCGAAGGACGAGCTATAATTAGGCCAGTTTCCTGGCGCGTTATGCAGGCAGCCTCACTATACTCGGTGACAACTTTCTGTGGCAATGAAAGGAAAGCTACATAGCCACAATGCGCGTATCCTATCGCTAATGAATGTAGTCCCACAATTGCGTCCGTATTTTCTGCGTGAGATATATAAAATACTCCTTCATTTTCTACGTGTAGCTTTTTGAGACGGAACGCAGCGCACATAAGCGAGATATTTGTATTTCTTTTACTTTATACGTTGTCACTTTGCGTTTTTGCGTGCTTGAAAAAATTTCACCATCTCCCACTAAAGGGAACCGTGTGGGGATGCGAAGGAGCGCATGGGCCGACTTAAAGTTCCGTTCATCACGGGCACCTTGCCCGATGTTAACGCGTCCTTGCATGTGGAGCACACCATGAATTCACTGTAGTTGCTGTTGCTGTTACTCGTCCCTAAACTCTTGTTGGAGCACGCCACGCGGGTTCATCGCGCGTCTGCAGAATCTCGTTCCCCGACGCCATCACGTGATTGCTAAGAGAGTGTAAGGGGGAGAGGCCACGTGGCCCAGCCCCTTACCCAGCCCCTTACCCAGCCCCTTACCCAGCCCCTTACACAGGCCCGAACGCGTTAGCGCGTGCCAGCGCGTTCTGACTAGGATACAACGCGTTGGTTCATCGCGCCTCTGCAGAATCTCGTTCGCCGACGCCATCACATGATTGCTGAGAAAGTGTAAGGGGAGAGGCCACAGCGTCTTACCCAGCCCCTTACACAGGCCCGAACGCGCTAGCGAGTGCCAGCACACGTGGTTTTGTCTGCGTTACGCCAAGCTAGGACTACATACGGCAGCCCGGGCCCCTAAAGTGCTCTGCACGTATCATCATCCAGGTGGTCGAAAAACAAGACGAAGAAGACGGCTCCGTGAGGAGAGCGCGTGCTCTGCACGTATCATCATCAAGGCGGTCGAAGAAAAAGACGAAGACTTCTCCTTGGCGCGAGCGCGCGCTCAATGTGTTACGGATGGCTATGGTAGGTTTTAGAAAGCGGACGGTCGCCAACGGAAGTACGGACAAAGCCCAGCGTAAAAGCTTCTTCGCATCTAAAAGTCGCGCCTTTTACCCGTACCTTAGCAATAAGCAGCGTTTGCGTCGAAATGCAACGCTAGCCATCACTATCCACGGCGTTACGAGACGCGCGCCAAACCGGACTACTTCGCGTAGCAGTACATGTGCAGACGCTCCGCCCCCGTAGCTTTCTCTTCATTGCCACAGAAAGTTGTCCCCGTGTATAGGAAGGATTTTAGGGGCGAAGCTCCTTATAGCATCACCTGGTCGGTCGTTGATCCATGCGGCGTCTCCCCGCCGTCGCGTCTCCCGTATCATTCAATAGATGGCGCTGTCCCATAGAGATGCATGCAAACTGCAGTTGGGTGACGATATACTAGATGGCGCTGGCTGAAAGCCGTAGAAAAGTGCTTACAGGAGAGGGAAATACCAGACAGTTGGCGAAAAAGTAGAATGAACTTAATCTATAAAGGCAGGGGAGAAAAGGATAAAATTCGCTCGTATAGACCGCTAACGATTACATCGGTGCTATACAGGTTGGCGATGCAGGCAGTAAAATTAAAAATAGAAGCGTGGGTAGAACAAAATGATATTTTGGGAGAACTTCAGAATGGATTTCGAATCGACAGGCGGTTAGACGATAATCTGTTTGTTCTTACCCAGTGTATAGAAATATCGAAAATAGAAAACAGGCCCTTATACGTAGCTTATCTAGATATTACCGGGGCGTATGACAACGTTAATCAGGAAATTTTGTGGGATATACTGAAAGAAGTGGGCATAGGTGAGGACTGTATACAGCTTTTGAGGGAAATATACCGAGAAAATACAGTTTGTATAGAATGGGAAGGAATAAGTAGCAAGGACAGCGTTGAAATTAGCAAGGAGCTGAGACAGGGATGTCCTTTGTCCCCGCTGCTATTCATGCTGTACATGGTGAGGATGGAAAAAGCGCTAGAAGGTAGCAACATTGGATTTAATTTGTCACACAAACAGGTCGGCACGATGGTTGAGCAGAAGCTTCCAGGTCTATTTTATGCTGATGATATTGTCTTATTTGCGGACAGTCAAGATGATATACAGCGACTGGCAGATATATGCGGAAGGGAATGTGAGGCTTTAGGACTAGGATTTAGTGCAACAAAATGTGGATTGATGGTATTCAATGATCACGAAGGCCATGCGGTCTTTATACAGGGCCAAAAAATACCGAGGGTAAGCGAGTACAAGTACCTCGGAGTATGGGTAAATGAGGGGGATAGATATATGGAGGTACAAGAGAAAGCATCGGTAGCAAAGGGAAAGAGGAATGCTGCAATTATGAAGCACAGGGCTTTATGGGGGTACAATAGGTACGAGGTGCTTCGAGGGCTGTGGAAGGGTGTGATGGTCCCGGGGCTTACATTTGGGAACTCAGTGGTGTGCATGAAGTCAGAGGTACAATCAGGAATGGATGTAAATCAAAGGACGGTGGGCCGCCTCGCGTTGGGCGCTCACGGGAAGACGACAAATGAGGCTGTAAAGGGTGATATGGGATGGACAGGCTTTGAAGTGCGGGAAGCTCAGAGCAAAATGAGATTCGAAGAGAGGCTGAGGAAAATGAAGAAGAGTAGATGGGCAGAGAAGGTTTTCAGGTATTTGTATAGAAAAAGCGTTGACACGCAGTGGAGAAAAAGAACTAGGAGGCTCACCAGTAAATATACGGCTAGCAGTGCGGGCGATATGGCAACAAGGAGCATTAAGCGGAAGGTCAGAGAGGCGGAGAGGACTTATTGGATGGCAGCGATGGAAAAGAAGCCGGTTCTGAGTAACTACCGAAAGGGAAAAAACGAAATAAGGAGGGAAAGGTTTTATGATAATTCAAGGGGAAGTGCTTTACTGTTTGAAGCAAGGTCGGGCTGCCTTAGAACGCGTAGTTATAAAGCGAGATTCAGTAACGAAGAAGAACAATGTACATGCTGCGGGGGAACTAAGGAAACGATGGAACATGTACTGATTGAATGTGGCGATATTCACCCAGCTATACGTGTGGGCACGAGTCTACATGAAGCCTTGGGTTTTAGGGACAACAATGGAAAGCTGAACACGTCCGCGATAGAAATAAGTAAGAGACGGTTAGAGTATTGGTGGCAGAAAAGTAGAGATAAAGAACAAAAATAAATAATGGGGGGAAAAATAAGGTCATTCTGCCTTAAGAGGCAGAGAGATAGACCGTGAATTTATATTTTTTTTGATATAATAACATAGATTTAATCAATGTAAATAAGGTATTAGGCCAACATAAAACAAGGAAGCTTTTTTTTTTTTCGAGGCCTGGTGGCAGACATGTCACCGCCCCGTTACAAAGGGGACGCTCATAGCATCCATCCATCCAGAAAAAAATAAAAAAATAAAAAAATAATATTTAGGAAAATAAAAAAAGCAAAAAAAACAATAAATAAAAGAAAACAAAAAATAAAAACAAAATAAAAAAAGAAAAAATGAAAAAGAAAAAATAACCAAAGCGGCGTATCGCTTTGATTACTGCTGGGCGAAACCACTGAACATTTCACGGTGTAACCATGATTGCTTCAGCAGCTTCGCCCAAGCTCTTCATCATTCACCCGTGGATATGCTGTAATTTTTTGGACACTTGCCAAGTGTACGGAAACTACGACAAGGGTTTTCGCAGATCAACCATATTGTTCTTGAAGCGAAAGAAAGAGTTGGATACATGCAAGGAGATTTGCCGGCAGTATTCGTTCCCATTTTATTCTGAAAAGTAGGGCAATTCTTACCTGTTCGGATGTATAAGTCGTTTCCCTGGTGACATTAAATAATATGTTCAGTCAAGTGCGAAATTCCAGGAACAACGGGAGCGCGCGTGCCACAATACATCACTGCGCCTTTTGGCTGTTTCAGGGCGAACTTTGAGTGCCTGTACAGCGCACGCGCGTCCTGCAGTGGCTGCGGAAGCGCCTGAGGGACGATGTCGCGAGGAAAATACCTTGTTTATACAGTACTCACGGATTCAAACGCCACATCAATTTTTTTAATGTACCGACTGGCATGCGCAATTGCTCGAGATAACCATGTCATGTCGGAACCAATCTAGTCTCTAAAGATAACGTTGGCCCTGATCTACGCGTTCGAATCGAAATTACGCCTATATGGTCTGAATTGAAGATGGTGGGAAGGAAAGTATGTGCGTTTCCTAGCCCTGCATTGTCCTGTTTCAATCCGTGATTACTGTACAAGTGAAGTGGCCCCTTGCGCTTTCTCCCGCTAATCTGACACGCACGCGGTTGCAGCGAGTGATTGAGCATACCGGCAGGAATAAGAAGACGCGCTTTGGCTGTAAACACTCGAACTTAGCAGTGACGCCGCCGGAAGGCGCAGCAACGCAGTTTGGCACGCGCTGGTGTGGTATCTAAAATATTGCGCTCGACTGTACATAGCCAGAACGAGAGATATGCAGTGAGAAGGTCAATTGGTAGAGAAAATTGAACAATAAATCAAGTTATCGAAGTTACATTGATGATGAGCCCTAGCCGCGTGTCTTAGTGTGAGAGGATACATTGGCGCGCCGTTGCCATAGTTGTCTTCCCTGGGACATTTTCATCACTGTATGCGTTCAACATAGCAAGATTATTTACAACACCAGCTCCGGGCCGTCAAGCAGGCCCGCGGAGCGGCCGGCAGGCTTGGCCTGACGGTCCCGACGTGGGAGTCGCCCGCTGCGCGCTGACGCGCGCCTTGCAGGACCCAAACAAAGTTTTTCAACCAACCAACCAACCAATAGGCAGAAGGTTAAGGCACAGACGCGATATTATATGGAAGACGTTTGCACACTGTGATGTCCTATCAACAAGTGTCACTGAGTGTTTCGCAGCAGCAATGTACGCCAGTTACCATAGAAACCAATCTGAGTGCTCAAGTCGTTCCGATATTTTGGCTTACGTCTGCGTACATTCCAGAACAAGCACTTTTGGATCATACGCAGAGTTGGCAACTCCGTTTATAATAAGCGGATTTCGGCGTCTTTTTTCACCGAGTCGCTTGTACAATTTTCCAGTCGCTTGTCGCGCTTCTTGGGCTCATTTGTATTTCCCTAGAAAATACAGTTATTTTCGCCAATAACGCGTTTGTCATTCATTAACAGCGCATTTGTCGACGACTTTGTGTACTTGAGTGTTCAAGTCATACATACGTTGGGGGAATCACCAATTAACCTTAATCACGCACTGGCAAACGAGCCTTCAACAAAATGGAGACTACCCTCGAGGCAATGTTAAAAGTGAATATGTGCTTGCGCTCATAGTAGCGCATATTTTGGCTGTGCAATATATAGTTATTTTTTGAACTCCAATTCGTATGTTACGGAAATTTTTTGGTATATATTTAAAAATATTTTCAAGAATACAAAAATCCATTAAATTTCCGCTACTTATGGGCTTCTTTTGCGACTATTATTTGCTTATTAGCTCGGCAGCATCTGTCGACTTTGATCATACGACAGCTTTCCCGCCGCAGTGCACGTGCGTGCAATCTAACCATACACCTATTTCATTGTCAATTGTCGGCAGTGTATATGGAAGACGTTCCGGATAAAGCGATGTCAAATTGAGAAAGGACTCCAACGTAGTAACAGCGCAGATTCGAAAAAAATAACAGCCACTGCGCTCGTCACAATGCTATCATTCTCTCATATTATAATGTTGATGATTTTACGAAACCATGCGCGCATGACTGTTGCGCGGAGTGAAATGCATAACAGGAGACTATATCGAATTTGTCTGATCTTGAAAGCCTGTCCGAAACACCTCAACAACTTTCGCGTGAATTCTTCTCGATAAGGATAAACTGACGTATACGTGAACAACCACGTGTTATCCCAAGAAGCGTGAAATGCAATTCCGGAAAAAAATAATTATGCCACTTACGTCTCGAATAGATTAACTTCTGTCAAAAGTGTAAATTGCACAACTTGGCTTCCTCCTAATAACATATTACACGCTCTTTTAGCAATACTAAGACATTGGCACTTTTGTACATATTCTTTAAAAAAAAAGATTTTAGCTAAAGTGACATTCCAGGTAGAGTTAAAAAACAGTCTCTCAACAATACAAAAGTAAAAATAAATCTGACAAAATGAGACGCGGGGGAGAATACTGAGTTCAACTCATTTGCTAACCTGATTTTAACTATCACTGACAACTTTGGTGGCTGCTGAATGCACAAGTTTCTTACATTTATTGACCCAACTTCGCTACATGGATCGTTGGCAAATGCATCCCACACCGGACTGGTTGAAGGCGTCACACACACACACACACACACACACACACACACACACACACACACACACACACACACACACACACACACACACACACACACACACACACACACACACACACACACACACACACACACACACACACACACACACACACACACACACACACACACACACACACACACACACACACACACACACACACACACACACACACACACACATATATATATATATATATGGTACTACAGGGATGAGTGCAATGAGATTGATATTATTGAGTGCAATTCTAGTTTACAGAATAAAGACTACCGCTAACAAGTTAATCATTTAGGCTTCTAACTAATATTATATGCCCTTTTAGAGATACCCCGTCATTGGCACGTTCAGAGAAGTTCTTCAGCAAATGCTTCCCGTAATTTATTTATTTATTTATTTACACAAGTACCTTATGGGTTGGGCGTGCGAACATGCATTGTTATGCCTACATTTGAACAAACAACGAAGAATATTACATCTTCTGTAGCAATACCTTTTGAAAATCAGTCTACGGAAAAACGGCCTTTGTAAAATATTGTCTTATGCTGCCTGAAAGAATGCTTACAATCTGGAGTGTTTCACACACAGTAGTGCAATGTAGGCATAACTTGTGGAGGTAAGCACCTGTGTTGTGTTTACTGATGCCTAGAGAGAATGAAGCAGCAGTTAAGCTTTGTCATGATTACATATGAAGCAGCGCACGACGACAGGCACAGAAGGAACGAAATGCCTTCTGTGCCTGTCGTCGTGCGCTGCTTCATATGTAATCATGAACTATCACCAACTCGCCCAACTTTCGACATTACTAAGCTTTGTGCTTCATAACTCCCTTGAAGGTCGGAATTCCACGAGGACAGTTAGGCAGACCGAAAAGTTGTAAGTTTTAAGTGGTGATGAACATCGTTTGCGTTCCCGCTCTGTAGACACTCTAGAAGCTTCAAAAGCTTATTGGTAGGATGGGAGAGGGGAAGACAGTGTGTGCAGTGGTGGATGATTGCTGGGAAAGGCCAACAGCGTCGCACTCGATGGAAGAAACGTAATATTCGAAGAACGACGCGCAGATCACCTAGACGCGTTCAAGTTGAAAGATAACGTCTCGACGTATTCTGAGTCTGTATTTCTTCGGGTGCGGAAACTTCACGTCGGCGACAAAGATCGACTCGCAGAAGCGTTTATTTGTCATTTCCTGTTTTGTTTATACTTCGGTGTTGACGACAGCTAGGAGCCGGGTATATATAGCGTACCACTCCGTGGCAGAAAATTCACTCACTGCCAGCTGTCGATCTCCAAGTTCGTGTTTCAAAGTGTTTTGGTGGAGCACGAGAATCGCCTCAATCATGAAGGTGAGCGTATATATTTCTTCTTCAAAGCACAGTTGTTTTGGTAGTGCGCTGCAGTAAACCCAACAATATTTGTTAACTTATTAAATATAACAACGTTTGTCAAGGATTCAGTATTGTTAAGCATTCAAAGAAGTTTGTCTGCAAAATGATTTGTTTAAAATTGCAACATTGGTATTAAAAGCAATGTGAAATGGTTTCGCAAAAGAAGACACGACCTAAATATGCTTGAATATATATTTGGTGACCTTCGAAACTATTCTACACAACTGCGATGTCATGAATTGCCCCACTTTAATACTGGCCGTTTTTCGTGCCTCAGCTTTACGTGTAAAACGACTTCTTCTTCACGCATTGATACTTTATAAAAAAGAAACACATTGTGAACCGGGTTATGGCACCGCAAGCTTGAAAAATCGCGTATGCTTTTCTTATTTAGGATCTCCTTGGCCTTTGAGCACGTCAACAGATAACAATCTACGATCAGTTAGCTTGTGTGTTACGTTCCTCGACATTGTGAAAACTGTGAGCAGATTATATGACATATACACGCTTACCAGGGAACACTTGCTATAACCTCATTCCGCACACCTACACTGTGAAGTTTGCAAATCTAGCACCGCAAAAACGGTGTACTATCTCAAATAATATAACATCTGATGAAGCTCTAAGGTGTCAAAAAGTAGACCAAACAGCGTTCACTTCATTAGTGTCCTCGTATTTTACCATCAATAACAAGAAGAATTGCGAATAAAATTGGTCTTCCCAATCGAGGTAATGATACTTCCGTGCTATACTTCTGATGCAGTTGTAGCCACCATTCGGCAACACAAGAATTGCCGATTTTCGCATGGTGAATTTGCAGTGTTGTATACATGTTACTAAGTTTATTTTTCACACATTCGTTACCTTTCTTTGCAAACGCAGTTCGTTGTTGCTACCGTGTGTGCGCTTGTGGCCTGTGGAGCTTTTGCCAAGGAAGGTACCAAGAAGGAGAAGGTTGAAGGGCGCGGAGGCCTTCTGGGTGGTGGTCCAGGAGTCGGTGGCTACGGTGCTGGTGTGGGCCCCGGTCTCCTCGGAGCTGGTCTCGGAGGGGCGGGCATCGGAGGCGCAGGCATCGGAGCTGCTGGTCTCGGCGGCTACGGAGGGGCTGGATTCGCCGGTCCGGCAGTGGCAGGCACTGGTCTCGGCGGAACTGGTGGCCTCGGATACGGAAGCGGCATCGGACTCGGTCGTCTTGGTTACGGTGGTCTTGGTTATGGCGGCGGTCTCGGCTACGGTAGAGGATTCCAGTCCGGCTATGGCTCTTCAGCTGGTGGCCAGCAAGGTGGATACCAGGGTGGTGCTGCCGGACACAACCAGGGTTCCGCGGGCTTTGGCGGTGGTGCTGCCAACAGGAACGTGAACGCCTACAACAACAACCAGGGATACAGCCACACCTCGGGATTCTCGGCCAGCGACAGCAAGAACTTCGGTTCCGGACATAACCAGGGTTCTGCCGGGTTCGGAAAAGGAGCTGCTGGTCAGCAGGGAGGCTACGGGCAGTCGACGTTCGGCCACAACGCCGGTTCTGGCTTCGGTGGAGGATATCTCGGATAAAATTGGCAGCCAATAAAGCGTATCTTTGTGATATATTATTCTTGTGCTCTTTACTTGCTCTTCTAATTATAGGTTCAGGGTCAGCATCCCCAGCCGAAGAAATCCACAAAACACACATAATACAGTGATAAACAATGACTTTCCTTGGTGTCCTTCGGTTCACGCATACGGAGTCCGCAGATGTGATTACAGGGGATTTACCTCATGAAAAAAGCCAACGCCGCTTTGACTCACCTTGTGTGGATAGTGTCAGACATCTCGCACGTACACCCGAAAGGCGCCAGACCAATTTTGATATACCATAAGTATACTTGCAGTGTGTGGACCAAAGTAATGCATACTTGATCACGGAGAGCAATAATTTGACAAAAAGGAACAAGAGAGGCGACAAAAACGAGTGCTAACTTCCAACGAAGTTTATTTCTTAGATCGTACAGATATATACTCTCGAATTTCAAAAAACAAACAAAATCATTCTAAAAGCACACACTCGCCATGCGCGAACATCTTACAATCTCAGGAAAGGAAATTCTTTTTGACAAAGGCCGAAGGAAGGAGTGCTGACGCAGTCAGGCGCTAATCTACAAATCCTTTCGGCCTCGACAATTTCTCTCGTTAGTTTATTTCGGTGTCATGCAAAAGCGGCTTGTTGCTACACCAGGCCCGTAGCCAGAAATTTTTTTTCGGGGGGGGGGGGGAGGAGACACTTGCTGAAAACATTAACTATTTCAGAAAAACACCTATTTTTATTATTTATCCTTGGTAAAAACGCGTACTTCACCAAAATTCAAAATTTCGGGGGGGCCCCGGGCCCCTAGCCCCCCCCCCCCCTGGCTACGGGCCTGAGCTACACGTGCTGCAGTGCAAGGCCAAGAAATCACCGCAACCATTCTTGACGTTACAAGCATATTCCCGGAGCCTGTCATTAATACAGCGGCCAGTTTGTCCTATGTACTGCTTGTCACATGAAAGAGGTATCTGACAGATTATATATTTGCTGCACACGTGACGAACAGATTTTTGTGCCTCTTAGAACAACCTCGTTTTGCTGTTGAAACCCTCTTTTGCACAAGTACGACAGTTTTTCGGGGCAGAAAAAAACACCTTCACACTGGACCGCGCTCCCACCTTCTTCAAGTTGTGGGAAACTCCTTGCATATACGGAACAACGACAAGCTTCTGAGGCCTTACTGACTCTACTTGCGGAAGAACTTGTTGCGCGCCTTGAAGCTTCTTGATCAATGATTCTGCTACTGAAACCTGTATGTGGGAGGGGCAGCCGGCATTCGAAAGACGCTCTGCTTTCTCATTAAAACCAGCGGCCATTAAATGTGGGCGCGACTTTTGTAAGTCATTGCGGAAGCACAAATTAACAATACCTTTTCTTACGTGTTTTGTATGAGCGGAATGGTACGGAAGACGAGGTTTGTTGCTCCTAGGCTGGCATGCCCAGAAGGTACGGTCTTGGTGAAAAGTGAAAGCTATGTCTTAAAATCTGAGAGTATTGTTAGTTGGCAACTTGTGAGTTAGAGAGACGGGTTTAAATAGTTACTAAGAATACTCTCAGATTTTTAGTCATAGCTTTAACTTTTCACCAAGAGTGTACCTTCTGGGCGTACCAGCCTGGGAGCAACAGACCTCTGCCTTTGATTCCGCTCATACAAAACTCGTAAGGAAAGGTATTGTTAATTTGTGCTTCCGCAATGCCTTACAATAGTCGTGATCCTACACGTGTGGTCGTACAAGCCGCGCTGTTCGCTTCCGTGGTCATCGCTTAAGCTTTCAGCATAGCCACACGTGTAGGTCGTGCGAGCCGCGAACCAACAAATCACTTTTGCAATACAGCGTCTTCACACTGCAAGCTTGTTAAGCGGGCCATAGCCAGTTTGTGCTTTAAGAATGCCCTCAGAAAGTCTTGATGCCACGTGGTGGGCGCAGGTTTTGAGCAGCAAACTGAACGTTTGTCCTTGGCAGGCTATCTAGTGCTGGTGTCAGTCGCGGAGCGAATTATAAGAGAAGCGTGAACCTGCGCGCGAAAGCCCGTTGCTGATGCTGCTTCCGGCAAGCGCCCCAAAGAGAGAGAGAGAGAGAGAATAAGAATAAAAGAAAGGCGGGGAGGTTAACCAGGGCTGAGCCCGGTAGGCTACCCTGCACTGGGAAAGGGGAAAGGAAAGCTAGAGAGAGGAGGAGAGAAAAGTCACTCTTTCAGCCGGCGTAACAGTTCCGTGTTTGACATTACAAACGGCGAATCAGTCCGGTATCCTTGAGAAAACGCAACAGCGCTTTCGTTGCCTTTCGGAACTGCGATGGGCAGCCCCATGATCCCAATATTTTCGCGACAGTGGAAGCGCTTCCGTCCATTTGATTTAGTGCAGTGCTGAGGTGAAGCCTCTCGTTTGCGTATGTCGGGCAGTAACACAGAAGGTCGCCCCAAAGTAGGTGCACGGGACAACCCATAAATTGAAGAATATAGCCCAGAAGGCAAACGTAAAAGGTTGTGTTTTCTGCTCCCAACAAGCTCGGGAAGCTATGCAAGCTGACGGATCCAATGCCATTACGCCAGAGAAGTGCATTAAATGGTACCGAAACACGTTCGTTGAGTATGCTTAACGTGTGGTGTACAGACTCCCACTTTCGTGTCTGAAGCGATAAATTGGGCAAACCAGGCGGCGCCTCAATGACAGGCTACGTGATCACCAGGACAACGTATGAAATGGCACCTGTAGTTTCTTAGCGCTACATTGTTGGGATTGTGGGTGCCTACCTTCATTTATTCTTTGCCTGATTGTATCCCGTGGTAGAAAGCAGCTGATTCGCGAAGTGACTGAGGTTGAGACGCTTGCAAATTGGGGCGATAAATTCGTTAGTTCATCTTCACGGGCTCTGAGCGACAAAGAACATGTCTTCTTGGTGACGGCATCTTCCAACTCTTAATTGTTTTATTCAGTGTAGTCGAATGTGAAGTGTATACTGCGTCAATATATAACCATGTACACGCATTCGTAATGTATACTGTGTCAGTATATATACACAGATTCAGTGGCACAATAAATTAAGCTGAAAGTTTAGGCTGCGTGTGCCTTCTCTGTTGTCCGTGTCTTTTTTGTTGAGCAGTCGTATTGAAGTTCAGCTTTTAGTGCAAAGAAAAATAAACATATGATTACGGGGTGAATAATGGGTTTATAATAGGCATATTCTGAGTGAGGTGTCCGCTCCCGTGTATATTTGCCGATTTATTCTGTAGTATACCGCGATTTCTTGGTACGGGCGCATATTCTCTCTTCTGTTTGTAATTTCAGTGACTTTGGAAGTTGGCTCCGTAAAAAAGAGGAGGTTATGTGGCGGTAATTACAGACGGGGTTTTTCCAAACCCCCTACTCTACGGCAAGTGGCATCCAGAAGTATTCAGGTCACAGTGCAAAATTTGTGATGCGGCAGAAAATTTGGTCCACATGGTGGGCACATGTCAGACTCAGTATGATAGCTCGCACATTCTAGAATCCTGGGAGGCTCTGCTCCGCAGTCCAGACTCCAACGTCCAGCGGGAAATCATCAGTGAAGCCCTTTCTGCTGCAGCGTTGCAAGGGGTTCCGGCCGACGGCTGCGGGCGACGCGGGAGGGGGACTTTCTCCTGACGTGCATTGACTGATTTTCCAATAAAGTTTTTTTCTCTCTCTCTGAGTGAGGTCCTAAAACTGTATGGAAGACAACACATGGGGCCCGCGTTTGGGACACCTGCCAAGTATAGGGCCTACACTCTTAATCAGGTCCTGGTTAAATGATGGCTATGTCCAGGAAACCAGACGAAAAATGTCCGATTTCCTGGCTATATCTAGCACTTTAAGCGGGACATGATTAAGAATGTATATAAGAGAAGGGCTGTAGAAGGACGACATTATTCTTAAATATTAAGAACGAAGAAGAGTTATTATTTAAGAGCAAAGAGGTTTGCCGTCGTAGAAGCTTTCGCCTACGTGATAATAAATGAATTGGTGTTAATTTCCATATTGCAATACACATATTGCAAGCACTTGTCGGACTTCGAGGTAACGGCTAGTTGAAAGTGCGATGAATAAAAATCAAGTGAATCCTAATATAGCAAGGCAGGAAAGTAAACAATTGAGTAAACATAAATGAGGGTGAATTTTAAGCAACAGTCAAAAAGTATTCAAATTATATTCGTAGAAACGTACATTTTGATAACAATTATAAAGTTCAGGGTTATATACACATATACAGGATAGTTACTATCGCTATTGTAAAACGTACAATTGCATGTGCATTGTGTACCTCACAAAAGGTGCGGTGCAAATTTTCGAGCAACGCACACCTGCCTTGATGGATCATAGGTTTGAGAAATTAGCGCACATAAGGAACAATAATAAAAATATAAGACATGTTGACAATACATATAACAAAACGCACAATCTTTGCACGAGCTTTAACCATCTGCAATACGGAGTCTAAAATATAGCTCTTATTCATTTGTAAAGAGCTATATTAAGCAAGTTATTGATTCGTTATGCCATTAACAAACAAAGGAAATGGTGTTTGAGGACGTTATGGAAGTTTTAAGAGATCATAGCTTGCACAAAAGGACTACTTCGAGTATGGATGCCTGCAAAATGCATCAGGCGTTTTCCGTTTACATTGCTGCACGGCGAGAAATTAAAATGGTCTGGTTTAATATTTCCTGCGTAGCGCGAAATGTGACGAGTGAACCGATGTCAGATAATGGTATCGCCGCTACGATAGCAATGACTGACTTACGAATATTCGATGGCCATAAAAATCATTGTCTCTCCTCAAGCTGGTTCCTTCCTAAACAAGCTCAGGCGCCACTTCAATTTGTGTTACCGCACATCACTATTTTTATCCCAGTGAGATCTGACTCTGTGAACTTATGAAATTGTCAATTTGCGGCAAGATCTCATCACGTTTCAGATAAAATAATGTTGATTAAGCTGTGCAAGAGCGATAACCTGATAACAGCAACAAATGGCGAAAACTTGTCACGGGCAATAAGTAATGCAACACAATCGTCGCAGCATTATTAGGTTCTCATGGATCTTCTTTATTTTGCTTGAGGAAAATGGCACTGACGGATGTCACACCAAGAACAAAAAACTACGTGGCAGAGAGTTCACGGCAGCGTATCTAACGTCTTAACCAACGCACTCAATATCCCTACAGAAATGTTGCATAGATGTCCCTCCACAGGTTCAGTTCACTTAAACGTGCACATATTGTCATTACCGCACCACAAATTTCAAAATGCAGTTACCTCTAGAGTTTGCTAGACTACACCTAGAGAACGCCAATTTAAACATTTCACTTGATAAATGTCTACCCACCTGTACAGTAAAAATACGAAATAGACGCGTTTTGGCACGCTTCTAATGTGCAGATATATACACTAACGTTCAATGTTGAGTCATTTTACTTATAAGTGTTATTCTCTCTTATTCTCATAAATAAGAATAAGATGGTATTCGGACAAATAGACGGTTAACAGCTCTTGTTGGCGGTAATAACCTAAAGTATGTAAAATTCCTCCCATTCTAAGGATTGTTGTCAGATAAGACAAGTATTGAAAGCGCGACATGCTTCTAATTTTAATTTTCGACTCTGTTACAAAGCTATCTGTCCAATGCGCCGAACTTGAGAGAGCTTGAACATTTGAGGGTTTTGCGAAATACTGTCTTCGTGAAGCACGTTGTTCTAAAGGTAAAGACCCGAAACGTCTTAGATGGTGAACGAAAATTCTGACAGGAGACGAGGGACACCAGTTTGTGGCATTGCAGTGAAAGAGTCTCGAATCTGCCCTTCTCGTACCCTCCTTGTATCTGTCCTCCTTTTTTTTTGTATTTCGAAGAAACTCACCTGCCCACTTTTAGACATGAAACGTTTCCTTTGAGGCGTAGGTATCACATAAAATCTCTTTCAAGTACGTCGAAACGATCGTAACGCAGTGCGCTAGCGGACATCCTTTCTGGGATGCATTTCACGCACATACTACGAGTTTAAAGATGAAATAGGTAGAAAGGGAGAGGGGTGGCTTTTGTGCACTGAGCTGGTTGATAGGACACAGAGTGTGAACAGTGCAGCATTTGGCGGAAGAGAAGCAAGATTCTACGAACACCACATACACCGGCGAGACACTTTCAGATTGAGAGATAACGTCTCCAGTTCTTCAGCCTGGATTTCTTCAACGAGGGAAGCATCACGTCGGCGACGGTGGCCGTCTCGTGGAAACAATTATCCGTCATTTCCCCTTTTGTTTGTGTTTTTATTTAGCCGTTCTGACGACTCTACCGAATGGGGTATAAATACGGCGACACCGCCCGGCATAGATTCAGTAACTGCAAACACTCGATCATCAGATTTTTGGTTCAGCGAGGAGATTGTCTAAAGGACGAAGATACCGCCAAAAATGAAGGTAAGCATATTTCTTTCTTTTAGCACGGTAATATAGGCAATGTGCAGTGGTATCTGTAAATTTTTTTTTTATTTTCGCACAAAAAGAAAGAGCAGTTACCAAGTGTTACACATCGGCAAGGATTGCAAAAGAATATTTTGTAAAAACTTTTCTCCAGAATAAGTATTTTTCTTGAAAAGTATTTTTATATGAAAAGCCCTTTTGACACGAGATGTTACGCCTAGCAAGCGAATAACTTTGAAGGAAGCATATAATCTAAGTATAGAGGATAAAGAAGACGCATACTGCTAAAGATGACCGCTGTACATTTGAGAATTATTTGGCGACGTTCGAAATGATCGAAGGCAACAGTGATGCGAACTAGTTTAGAGCTTTGGTACTATAACTTCGTCATTTTGTTTCCCCTGTCTTAAAACAACAAATGCGTCCATTCATCCAATTTCCCTGAATCACTGTTCAGATATGCCTTTGACGAAAGTTCATTCATGCAATAGAGCTTAGAGTCTTCTCAGGGAGGATCACACTGAGGAGTGCAATGATTAAAAAAATACAGAAAAGCAACCACCGTACACGTCGTATTCTGTGTATTCAGGAGGGATACACGTACGTAGACGCAACGATGCCCAGTCCCACGAATTCCAACCACCACATGTTTTTATGACACACTTGGAAGGAAGGAAGGGACCAGAAAGGGAGAGGGCAACTAGGTTAACCAGAAATACTTTCTGTTTGCTAACCTACACTTAGGGATTAGAGAAAGGGAATAGAAAGATAAGAAAGAGAGAGGAGGCAAGAGAAGGAATAAAAGGCAAAAAGACAAAAAAGAGGAGCAGCGAATTCACTGCAGCGTGCGGGACTGCACCACATGTCAGAGGCGTTCGTACAAGCCCGTCATCCTCCAAAAGCACAAAAGTGACCTTTTCGATTATGAAAACATCTGTGTGAGTACCGTCAATGCGAACATATAATTTAGGAATGTTTCGTTCTAGTCTAAGAACTTACATGCTTCAGGATCTCGACAGAAGAAATGAACTCCCTCTCATTATTATTCCTGACACAATGATCTTAATATTCAGCCATGAAGGCCTATTTCAATCATGCCCGTTTGTTTCTTCTCAACAGTTCTACGTCGTCGTCGCTATCTGCGCCCTCGTGGCTTACGGAGCTTACGCCAAGGAAGCTGCCAAAAAGGAGAAGGTCGAAGGGCGTGGAGGCCTTCTGGGCGGTGGCCTCGGAGTCGGCGGCTACGGCGCCGGTGTTGGACCCGGTCTCGTCGGCGCTGGTCTCGGAGGTGCAGGCATCGGAGCAGCTGGTCTTGGAGGGGCTGGTCTCGGAGGTGCAGGCATTGGAGCAGCTGGGCTCGGTGGCTATGGAGGAGCAGGTTTCGCTGGCCCTGCTGTGGCAGGCACTGGTCTCGTCGGAACCGGTGGTCTCGGATACGGAAGCGGTATCGGACTCGGTCGTCTTGGTTACGGTGGTCTCGGCTATGGCGGCGGTCTCGGCTACGGCAGAGGATTCCAGTCCGGCTACGGATCTTCGGCTGGTGGTCAGCAGGGCGGATACCAGGGTGGCGCTGCCGGACACAACCAGGGATCTGTGGGCTTTGGCGGTGGTGCTGCCAACAGGAACGTAAACGCCTACAACAACAACCGGGGATACAGCCACACTTCAGGATTCTCGGCCAGCGATAGCAAGAACTTCGGTTCCGGACACAAGCAGGGCTCTGCTGGATTCGGAAGTGGAGCTGCTGGAAACCAGGGCGGATACGGTCAGTCGACGTTCGGACACAACGCCGGTTCTGGCTTCGGTGGAGGATACCTCGGATAAAATTTACAGCCAATAAAACGTTTCTGCTCTGTGATATACCATTCTTGTGCCCTTCACTTGTTGTTCTAATTGACAAAAATAGGGCAAGCATCCCCAACCGAGCAAATACACCGAACACATATAATACAGTGATGATTAAGGGCATTGCTTGGCTTTCAAGTTCGGTTCACGTACATGAAAGCAGCAGGATTAACCACGGTCGGTTTACCTCGTGAAGAGTGCCAACGCCGCCTTGTCTCATTTTGTGTGGTTAGTGTCACAGGTCTTGTATGTGCGCCCGAAGGAGCACTAGATTATTTTTGACATACGACAAGTATACCTGAAGCACGTAGACCAAAGTAGTGCATTCAAAATATTTGACGGCGTGAATAATTGAGTCAGTGAAATATTCTGATACACTTGAAAAGCTCTACAAACGTCTGCATAAGAGCAAAAAGAATTAGATATCTAATATATACTGGCCCTATGTTCTTCTATTATTTTTTTTCTGTTTCTATCGCGTCGCAGTATTTCACAAGGACACCCTTACAACTCTAAACACATACTAAACTGAACACATTTTTATCTTTATAAAAAATTATGCAGAACTACTTCAGACTCATCCTTGAGTAATAAATGAGGCGCTTTGCGAAAAAAAAAATGCGGAGAAACTTATTAGTGCGATGGTGCCACATACAGCGACACATTTTTTAAAAAGTTGATCTCGTATTTAATATTCGTTTTTAATGATCACTATGACACTTCGTCAGTTATGACTATATATTGCATGTGAGGTGTTATTGTGACAATTTATTAAAAGATATTGCCATCTCTGGCTGTTTTCAGTCGTGCTTCTTGTAAGCTCGAAATACTTTCGCATAGTCTTGAGGCGCATAGTCTTGAGGCTACACAACCCTCATGTTGCGTTTTTCCATTTTTGTACACTGGTGCCGGCATTTTCACCAAGTATGTTTACAGTGCATGTACAAGAAAGTTTCATTTCCTATCTCAGGAGTTTGCTTCGCAGTCAGGTCAAATTTAAACTTCTGATCTCGGCTCTAGCAGCATTACTGAGGCGCATAACTCCCAATACTCCCGAAACACGCGCACCGATTTCTCCAGCGTGGCCTGTAATAACCCTGATGGGAGAGATGCGAAAGCGAGTACAGAGAGAGAGAGACATAAATAAATAGTGAAAGAAACAGAGAGGCATAAAAAGGGATATAAAGAAAGAGAAAATCATGGCGAAAACAATTCTGATGAGGCGGCGGGATTCGAACCCGCGTACCTACGATCCAATGGCGAATGTCCTGGCTATCCAGGCATGCTAGCAGAGCATAGCATATACTTTTAGAGTATTGTATAGCAAGATGGCGGGAAGGGGAGGGAGGGTGAGGAGGAGAGAAAGGAGGAGGGGAGATAGTAAAACATAGCATAGAGAGAAAGAAAGGGAAAAAAGACAGAGAAAGTGAGATAGAGGCAGTATGAACAGAGAGAAACACATAGAAAGAAAAAGGAAGCGATAAATCTAGAGAAAGAAAGACGGGCAAGAATGAGAAAGATAGAAAGAGCGAGAAAGACAAAGAGATACATAGAGAGAGAAAGAAAAAAGTAGAAATAAACAGAGACAAAAAAAAGGCATAGAATAAACAGAGATATGAAAGAAAAAGAAACAAGAGATGAACGAAGAAATAGAAAAATAAAGAGAAGCAAAGATGGCCGTCCCGCTCCGCGTTTCCTTGAGGCTTGGCAACACTAGTGCGAAGCATTGCGTAATAACAGTCAAGTGACTGATTTATCTAGTCACGTGACTACAATCACGTAACATCACGTAACATCCAGTCAGATGAGTAAAACCACGTAACACTCACGTGACTAAAATGACGTAACATGACGCAACTAGCCACATCACTAGAATCATGTAACATCGTGGGACTACTCGCGCGATTAAAAATAACGTAACATCACGCAATCTTTGGTCAAGTGATTAAGAATCACGAAACATTTTGTCACGCGACTAAAATCACGCAACGTTGCGTAATAGCTAGTCACTTGATATGTCCCCACCATAAACTGCCTAACAGCTAGTCGCGTGACTAAAATCACAACATCACGTAACACGTAGTCACGTTACATGTCTAGCCAAGTCTAGACATACTTATGCTACTAGCGAAAACTTAGCCTCTCACCAAAAGGTTGGCCTTACTAGCAAAACTCAGCTAGGTCGAACACTAGCTCCGCTGATGGTTCCAGCCTTGCGCCCCTAGTGCATGCTGCGCATTTTTTAAAATATTGACAACGCAAAGGAGCTTTTCACATAAGAGCAAAGGGCCTTGCCGCCGTAGAAGCATTTGCCTTCGTGATAATGAATGACTGAGCGTTTTTGTTTCATATCACATATTCACATATTTCCATGTTCACATTTCCATATCACATATTTACATATTGCAAACACTCGTCGGACTTGTAGCCAAAGGCTAGCTGAAGCTCCGATAAACGAAAAGGAAGTAAATCCTAAAAGACAACGCAAATAATTGGGTAAACATAAATGAGGGCGCAGCCTCAGCAGCAATCAAAAGGCAAAATAAATTTGTAGAAGCGTACTTCTCGATACCAATGATCAAGTTAAGGGTTACATACCAATACATGATAGTTCCTCTCCCGAATATAAGGAGTACAATTGCATATTCGTTACATACACCAGGAAAGGTGCGGGGCAAATTTTTGAGTAATGCGGAGTTGCTGTTGTGTATCATAGGTTTGAGAAATTAGCATATACAATACCAATACCACAAACAATACTACACATTGTTAAAGCATATTAACAAAATACACAAGTACTACACAATAAAACACAGAAAAATACGCAGAATAAGCTGTGCGACAGCGATAATCTGATAATAATAATACTGAAGAAGTGGTCATGGGGAGAAACTAATACAACGCAATCGCCAAGGGTTATCAGCTTCTCGTATATTTGTTTATTTCTTTTTTTTAGCGAAAATGACACTGGCGGTCATCAGAAAAAAAAAATGAAAAGAATGCGCGGCAGAGAGGCGACAGCCGCATATCAAATGTCCTACCAGTGCACCCGATATTACTATAAAAATGTTGCATAAATGCACCTCCACGGGTTCACTTCAAATAAACATGCACGCATTGTCATTAGCAGCTCTAAAAATGATAAAATCCCGATGGCCAGCTAAATATTTCAGCTGCAGTTACCACTCGAGTTTGCTGGACTACACCAAAAGACTATCCGCCTTAACAGTAATAATCCGAAAGCGACACGTTTTGAGACGGTTCTATTATGCAGGTACATACGCTAACGTTCAAAATAGCTTCTCTTTACTTATATGAATAAGATATTCGGATGTATGGACTGTTGTTACTACTCTTTTTGACGGTAGTAGCGTGTAGGTATGGAAATATACTCAAAGTACAAAGCTGAAGATATGATATAACAAAATGAAATGATAACTGTGCCATTGCAAAACATGTTATCTCACGATAATATTGAGTTGAAGCGATTCGGTCCTTCCCATTTTAACGATCGTTGTCAAAGAAAACGAGTATTGAAAACGTGACATGCTTCTCGTTGCATTTTCCTGCATTGTTACAAAGATTTTTGCTAAATGAGCCCAACATCAGATAACTGAAGGCTTTGAGGGCTCGACGAATTAGTGCCTTAGTGAAGCACGTTGTCGTAACGTTAAAAGTCTGAAACGTTTTACACGGTCAACAACAATCCCGATGGGATAACACAGACACAAATTTGTGCTATTGAAATAGAAGAGGTTCAAATCTGTCCTCTGCGTGCTTTTTTTGTATTTCGAAGAAAATCAACCTCGAAACCTTTGGGTATTCTTACTATGAGGGTAGGAAATTACTCGACACCGCTTTGAAGAACACTGAAGAGATCATAACATACTACGGTAGTGGATATCCTTTCTGGCAACATTCCGCACATATATTACGAGTTAAAGAAATACGAAATAGATAGGAAGGAAGAGGGGAAGACTGTGTGAATTGAGCCGGTTGATAGGAGGGGAAATGAGAGCACTGCACCATCCCGGGGAACAGAAGCAAGTTTCTACGAATACCACATAAATGACCAAGACGCGTTGAGCTTGAGAGATAACGTCCCCTACTTTTCAGCCAGGATTTTTTCGAAGATGGAAGCAACGCGTCCGCAACGCTGATCGCCTCGTAGAAACCATTATCCGTCATTTCCTGTTTTGTTTGTGTTTTTATATGGCTTTTCTGAAGACTCTTTCGAATGGGGTATAAATAGGACGACCCCGCACGGTAGAATTCAGTCACTGCCAGCGCTCGATTCACAGGTTTTTGGTTAAGCAAAGAGATTGCGTAAAACCCAAGAACCCTCGAACAATGAAGGTAACAAGATTTCTCTGTTGTAGCACGCTAATGTAGGTAACGTGCACTGATATTTGTGGCAGTGTTTCTATAATTTTCGCAGCAAAAGAAAAAGGTACATTTCAAGAATTAGACTTCGGCAAGAACTGAAGAAGCGTACTTTATAAAAAAGCCATTTTCCTAATCTTAATATTTTTCACTTTCAAAAAAAAAAATGAAAAGCCATTTTGGCACGAGATGTTGCGCGTGGCCAGCGAATGAATTGAAAGGAAGTGTACAAGCTAAGAGTAGAGAATTATATGCTGGTAACGATGACCGAGATACATTTGAGAATTTTCTGGAAATGTTAAATATGATTGCAGGCAGCAGTGATGCGAGTTACTTCATCGCTTTTCTACTACATCATTTTATTTGTGTAGTCTAAAATCATTAATGTATCATGTGATCCTATTTCCTCAACCAATTGTTAACATGGAGCTTTGACGAAAGTGTATACACATAACAGTTGGTAGAGTTGTCTCAGTTAGCATCACACTTAGGAGTGCAATACTAAAAGAAAAAAAGCAACCATCCTACAATTTGCATTTTGTGTGGCCATAAGTGATACACGTACGTATAGGCAACAGTGCGCAGTCCCACTGAATTTAAACTCCCATATGCTTCTAGGACAAACTTGGGACACAAAATAATACTGTGCCTTTTTGGATTATAAAGTATCTGTGAGCGTTCCGGCAATGCGAACATATTATACCGCAATGTTTAGTCCTGCAATACACAGAAGTAATATATAGAAGTATATAGAAGTAACAATAGAAGTAATGAATTCTTCGCCATTATTGTTCTTGATACAATGATTTAATATTGAGCCATTACAGCCTATTTCAACTATACGCATTTATTTCTTCGCAACAGTTCTTTGTCGCCGCCGCTCTCTGCGCCCTCGTGGCTTGCGGAGCCTTCGCTGAGGAAGCCGCTAAGAAAGAGAAGGTCGAAGGGCGCGGAGGCCTTCTGGGCGGTGGTCTCGGAGTCGGTGGCTACGGCGCTGGTGTGGGACCCGGTCTCATCGGCGCTGGTCTCGGAGGCGCAGGTATCGGGGCAGCTGGTCTAGGAGGCGTTGGTCTCGGAAGTGCAGGCATCGGGGCAGCTGCTCTTGGAGGTGCTGCTCTCGGAGGGGCAGGCATCGGAGCAGCTGGTCTTGGAGGTGCTGCTCTCGGAGGTGCAGGCATCGGAGCAGCTGGTCTAGGAGGTGCTGCTCTCGGAGGCGCAGGCATCGGAGCAGCTGGTCTTGGAGGTGCTGGCCTCGGAGGTGCAGGCATTGGAGCAGCTGGTCTAGGAGGTGCTGGTCTCGCAGGTGCAGGCATCGGAGCAGCTGGTCTAGGAGGTGCTGCTCTCGGAAGTGCAGGCATCGGAGCAGCTGGTCTTGGAGGTGCAGGCATCGGCGCAGCTGGACTCGGAGGCTATGGTGGAGCTGGCTTCGCCGGTCCTGCAGTGGTTGGCACTGGTCTCATTGGAACCGGTGGTCTAGGGTACGGAAGCGGCATCGGACTCGGGCGTCTCGGTTACGGTGGTCTAGGCTACGGCGGCGGTCTCCGCTATGGTCGAGGATTTCAGTCGGGCTAGGGCTCTTCGGCTGGCGGCCAGCAGGGTGGATTCCAGGGTGGTGCGGCTGGGCACCCCCAGGGATCTGTGGGCTTTGGCAGTGGTGCTGCGAACAGGAACGTGAACGCCTACAACAACCGGGAATACAGCCACACCTCGAGATTCTCGGCCAGCTACAGCAAAACCTTCGGTTCCGGACATAACCAGGGTTCTGCCGGGTTCCGAAAAGGAGCTGCTAGTCAGCAGGGAGGGTACGGACAGTCGTTGTTCGAACACAACGCTGGTTGTGGCTTTGGTGGAGGATACCTCGGACAGAATTGACAGCCAATAAACATTTCTTGTCTGTGATATTCCATTCTTGTGCTCTTTACTTTGAGTTCTAATTGACATATAGGGTTAGCATCCCCAAGAGAATAAATGCACAAAACATACACAAAAACAATGACGATAAATGGCTTTTTGCCTTCAGATTCGGTTCGGGCAAACGGAGGCAACAGAAAAGAACACGGGGTGTGTTCAGGTGAACGAACATGCTGTTCTGGTCACCATTTTTATTTTTCATGAAATTTTCTTTTGGCGCATGCTGTAAACCCAACAATAATCTCAAAGTTAGTTCTGCGAAAATAAATTTCACGGCCTAGAAATATACAAATTTTGGCCGAAAAAAAAACTTTTGCGCCCCTTTCGCAATTCTTGATCATTGAGCGCACCTATAGAAAAAAACTTTGGCCGCAATATTTAAATTCATCAAAGAGCAATTGAAATGCAGTCTGATGAGTATTTTCTGCTCTTTGCAGTGGAAGTACTATTGAGAAAAATATTACAAACAAGGTAAACTGAACAAAATGCCTGTATTTCAGGAATTTATTGCTGCAGGCAACTCAAACTTAGAGTAATAAAACCCGGTAAATATTTACTTTGATATCTCAGCTTTTTTGAAAATTTCGTGCTTTTCACACTCACCGTTATACTTCAAAATTTTGCGGAAAAGTATGGCGTTTTCCAATAATGCCGAAGTTAGTAAATAGTTTTCTCAAAAGGACCATCTCAAAAGGACCATTTTTAATTTTCTTAGATGTCTCTCTGATTGAAGTCAAGGACGTTGTCTACCAATATGCGTAAAAATTCGGCAGATCCCTCGCCTTGTGAGAATCAGTTTCACGCGAAGCAGCTTTATATGACTGCTGTCAAAAAGATTCCATTTTTTGGCTTTGAGGCAAGCGTTACGAGGTGGATCGACGTGCCTTTTGTAAGTGTCGTAGTTGTGCGCACATAGTCTGCTTACCAGGCGTATTGATAACAGTGGCGTTTAAGGGATAACTTATGGTCTGACGTAACGTCAGTACTGTCTGCACTCAAGTTAGAGCACGTACGTCAGTATCATCGAAACGAAGTGCACTTTACGGTGGGGTGATGTGAATATCATACGTAACTTCCGTTAGCTTATTCCTCCGTGGTCGAGCAACGTTTGAGTATAGCTTGTTGAATCATAGGCATATATTTCGTGATGTCTATTAGACTGCTTATAAAAGCAGAGCAAACACTGGAACCACAGACGTTAACCTGAAATGACGCCTGTATCGTAGGAGTATATATGTACAGTTTATTGCGTTGTGATAAAATTATATAGCCAGCACCACAACCACAATTGACGTTGCACCGACACTACGCCTGCATAGGGTGTTTTTCCAAAGCAGTTTTTGGACCTGGCGTGGCTCTGTTGTAGAAAACCTCACTGTCAAGCAAAATGCTTGGGTTCGATTCCTGCTGGGATCCTAGTTTTTATTCTTCGCATTGGTCGGGTCGACGCTGCCGATGTCTGTCTTTCTTAACGTTCTCGCATTTAAATTACCAACGTCAGTTCTCGCCGTTCCTGGGTAGATATAAAATGTGAATCACCTGTGGCGCATACCCCTACACCACGGCCCGTGGTAAACGGACATGTGTCACACGTGTCTAAGGGAAAGGGTTTTACGGCGTTCGCGAAAGGATTTTCACGTTATTCATGCCATGAGCAGACAGTCATATTCGTCAAGTGCTCTTACGCTGCCATGCCAATTTTGGTCTACACCGAGTTAAGGAGGCGATCACCCAGACGTAGGCGGCTAGATAGATAGATAGATAGATAGATAGATAGATAGATAGATAGATAGATAGATAGATAGATAGATAGATAGATAGATAGATAGATAGATAGATAGATAGATAGATAGATAGATAGATAGCCATCTTAACACAGCGCACACACACGAACACAGAAGAATAAGGAAACGACGACACGAGCGCTGACTATCAACTGAATTTTCTTTTATTCACCACACACATAACACAATACACAAGCATAGATAGATAGATAGATAGATAGATAGATAGATAGATAGATAGATAGATAGATAGATAGATAGATAGATAGATAGATAGATAGATAGATAGATAGATAGATAGATAGATAGATAGATAGATAGATAGATAGATAGATAGATAGATAGATAGATAGATAGATAGATAGATAGACTCAAAGGGCCTTGGGTTTCAGTTGAGCTGCTAACAAGTTATAATGCGTAGAATATGACTAAGTAAGCCTAGCGGCCACGCCAACAATAGTGTGTTGCAAATCGAGAGCGAGCTGTTCAAAATAATTGCGCGCTGTATAATAACATAGCCGCTGTCCCAAAACAACAAATGCGCCGACAGATTGCATGGTGCGCCACGCTTTGTCTCGTGATCGGCTGCATGGCAAGCTTGAGTGACGACCCGTAGCAGCGGCTACCCGACGCTGCAGGCGCTCACATTACCAGTGCCGCTTCGATTGCGGGCGAGCTTCGTTATCGCGATGAAAACGACGCTCAGAGGGTGAATGAACTAAGGAATTTGTCATTACTATAAGTAAAAGCTGTTAATTTCTAACAAGGTTGCCACCTGATAAAGTTGCGTGGCCACCTTCACTCAGGCGGCGTACCAGCTCTCACACTTGGCGGCATCGCCAAGTGAATAGTGCGGGATGGATTGCAACGCAGTCTTTATAGCTTGAAGACGGAGCGGCGAGCTGAACGGTAAAGCCCGTAAAAGCGTTGTGGCCTTCAGCTCTCAATCAAAAGCAAAATATGCGTATGACTACGAGACGAATAGAGATTTAAAATAGCTATATTCAGCGCAATATATTCACATGCTACTAAAGTAAACGTATGGGACCCGCGTTCGGCACACACGCCAAGTATAGGGCTTATATAAAGCTTCAGAACGATGACATTGTTCTTAAATTATCATTGCTCTTCATTTAAGAGCGAGGACGTTTTCTGCCGTATAAGCATTTGCCTTCGTGATAATGAATGCATGAGTGTTTTTTTAAGTTATTACAAATGACACATTGCAAACACTTGTCGGACTTGCAGCCAAAGGATAGTTGAAGGTCCGATAAAGAAAAAAGCAATGAAATCCTGAAATAGCAAAGGAGAAAATAGATTATGTGGGTAAACAAAAGTGAACACGAATTCTCAGCAACAATAAAAGAGGAAGTCAATTTGACTTCGTAGAAGCGTACATCTCAATAACAACGATCAAGCTAAGGGCTAAATACAAGTGCAGGATAGTTGCTATTGCGATTATAAGACGTACAGCTGCATGTGCGCTACACACCCCGGAAAAGTTCTATGGTGGAAAATTTTGAGCAATGCGCAGTTGCTATGAGGTATCATAGATTTTATAAATTAGCATATGTAATGAGCTATACCAAAATTATTAGACATATTTTTAATACATATTAACACAATACACAAGCATTTTACTAGGCAACTTCACTAACCTTTGTTGCACATTGCTGCACGGTGAGAGATCGAATGGTGCGAAGTTACATTTGTGGTATAGCGCGAAATGTAACCAGTGAGCATACCTCAGAAAAGAATACGAACGCCCCAAAAGCAATGACTGACTTCAGTATATTCGATTGCAGCACCTGTGCGCTACGTGCCATGAAAGTGCTGTTGACTTTCTTGCGGCCCACGAGCCTGAACGACACTTTCTTAACTTGTGTGGCTGTATGTGTTATGCTAATGAGCACTAACAGACAATAATGCCAAGGAAAGTATAGGGGATGTTTTTACTAGTAAATGTAAGGTAAATGTGAAGAAAGAAAAGTGGACGAAAGGATAGCTTGCCGCGGGCAGGGACCGAACCTGCGACCTTCGAATAACGCGTCCGATGCTCTACCAACTGAGCTACCGCGGCGGCCATCCCCCCGTGCACTTTATAGGGTATATATGTACATTTAAACGTGGGAGCGTTAGCGCCGCCAGTAGCCATGACGGCGAGTGTGGCACACCCTTTTTTGCCTGTTGGCGTCACGTAGCACGTGAACTTATTACGAGCTGGCAGCTGACCAATAATCCCTCGCATACTACCTGAAAGCATCAAGTCTGCCAGAACGAGACCCTCGCTATGAATGAAGGAAAGAAGTGTTAATTTCAAGGGCTCGTTTTCTTTGTTATGCGTTTCAAGGGCTCGTTTTCTTTGTTATGCGTTTATCAGTGTATATATCATAATCGTCACCAAGCACCTGGAGTAGCATGTCAGGCGAATAGCCAGACGAACATCATATCCACCTTTCCATTAAAATGTTCTCTCTCTCTCGATTGCCATAGAAATCAATGTCGCTGACCAAACTGATTCATTCCGAAACGAGCTCTTGCGTTCACTTCGATTTGTGATATGGCACATCAGTATTTGTGTCATAGTGAAATTTGGCAATGCACTTATCGAAATTACAATTTGCGGCAATATTCACGACCTTTCTCATAAAGTGATGTAGATTGAATTGTGCATGTGCGAAAACCTGATAGCAGCAATAATTCGGGAGAAGTCGCGGAAAAAGTAGTACAGAGAAATACTCGCCGTATTATCAGGTTCCCGTGAATTCCTGTTATGTTTTTTCTTGAGGAAAATGACCCTTGTGGATATCACTCACTCACTCACTCACTCACTCACTCACTCACTCACTCACTCACTCACTCACTCACTCACTCACTCACTCACTCACTCACTCACTCACTCACTCACTCACTCACTCACTCACTCACTCACTCACTCACTCACTCACTCACTCACTCACTCACTCACTCACTCACTCACTCACTCACTCGCTCACTCACTCACTCACTCACTTACTCACTCACTCACACGCGCGCGCACGCACACGCACACGCACACACACACACACAGACACACACACACGCGCGCACGCACGCACGCACACACACACACACACACACACACACACACACACACACACACACACACACACACACACACACACACACACACACACACACACACGCGCGCGCACACAAATGCGTGGCAAAGAGTAACAGTCGCATATCAAACCTCTCAACAACGCACTCGATATTACTACATAAATGTTGAATAAGTGCCCCTCCACAGGTTGAGATGACTTAAACATGCACGCATTGTGATTACAGCACTACAAATTACAAAAGGCAGTGTGCCAGTTGAAATATTTCCGGTACACTTATCTCTTGAATTTGATGCACTACGCCAAGAGAACGTTAATTTAAACATTTCAATTATAGAAGCACATCCGCCTTTACGGACATAATAAAAAATAGACCCCTTTTGAAGCGGTTCTATTATGCGGATACATACACCACAGTTCATTGTACATTTGTTTATTTATGTGAATAAATACGACGTTCCAACATATATACGGTTTTCGCTACTCTTGTTGACGCTATTAACGTGTAGATGCAAAAATTTCACATTATAAAGCCAAAAATAGGAAACAAGAAAACTTAAATGAGAACCGTGGTAAAATAGGGTATTTGACAATAGTATTGAGTTCGAAGAATTCGCTTTATCGCCTTTTTAACCGTTGTTGTCAAATATTACGAGTATTGAAGCGCGACATGCTTGTTCATCTTTCCTGCACTGTTACAAAACTCTTTTCTAAATGCACCCAACACTACATAGCTTAAAGCTTCGTTGGCTCTGCGAAGTAGTGCCTTAGTGAAGCACATTGTCTTAAAGATAAAGATCTGAAACACTTCACATATGGCGAACAACAGTCTCGACCGGACATGGCAGACAAAAAACTGTGCTGGTAAAACGGAGGGGACCCCAACATGTGCGCTGCGTACTTTTTTTTCCTATTTCGAAGAAAACCGATCGCAATACCTTTGGATGTCAAATACTTTCTTTGAAGTTCGGATATTACTAGACATCGCTGAAGTGCACTGAAGAGATCATGACATACAACAGTAGCGGATATCCTTTCTGGCGACATTCCGCGCGTATAGTAGGAGTTAAAGAAAAACGATAGGAAGCGAAAGGGGAGGACCGTGCGCACTGAGCTGGTTGACAGGACGGGAAGCGAGAGCACTGCACCATGGCAGGGAAGAGACGCAAGGTTCTACGAACACCAGATAGATCGCCGAGACCCACTGTGGTTGAGAGATAACGTCTCTAATTCTTCAGCCTGGGTTTCTTCGAGGAGGGACGCCTCACGTAACTCATGGTGATCGCCTCATAGAAACAATTATTCGTCATTTCCTGTTGGTTAGCCTTGCGACTAGAAAGGTACCCACTACGCCATAAATCACAATTTTTGTGAAGTTGGGAAGCACCTACTAAGCCAATATTCGTCATTCTGCGGAGAAGCGAGGCACCAGCTACACGTCTGTAAGGCATTATGTGCACTTTGTTGACGCTACGACTGATGACGATGAAGAATTATGGCTCAGCCCTTTGTAACGGGTTGGAATCTTTAAACGGCCCACCAGTTAGGTAATTTGCATTGGGTGACGCCCGGTCGCTATTTCCCTCCCCATCATGCTGTATAACATACGTTGACGTGGGAGAGAGACGGGGGGGGGGAGGGGGGCGAAGAACTTTACTGAGACTCCGAGGAAATGAATCATGTGCTTATGGGCCTCCTTGGCAACCAAAACAAGTGCACTTGCGAGGAACCCACTACGCTATAAATCATTGTAATTTTACTGAGACCCCGAGGAAGTGGATCATGCGCTTATGGGCTTCCTTGGCAACCAATACAAGTGCTCTTGCGAGGAACCCACTACGCTATAAATCATTGTAATTTTTGAGAAGTAGGGCAACAGGCACTGTGCCATTTTTCGTCATTCTACGTAGAGCGTTGGTACCTGCTAAACCCATGTAAGGCATTATGCGCACTTTGTTGATGCTGTGCCTGATGACGATGAAAAATTATGGCAGAGTCCTCTGTAATAGGTTGGAAGCATTCAACAACCTACTCGTTGCGCATTTCGCATTGTGTGACGCCTGGTTACAGAATTCGCGTTGTGCGATGCTTGGTGCTTACTTTACTCTTCTACCACGCTATATTGCATATGCTAATGTGGTTCCTTCCCGACATGAAGCCTGTATAGGACCTTTTTGCAAAGCAGTTTCAAGCACCGGCATGGCTCAGAGGTTGAATACTGGGCTCCCACGCAGAGGGCCCAGGTTCGAACCTCGTTCCATCCTGGAATATTTTTCTATTTCGTTTTTTTTTCTTATTTCGAGCGATACTGGTTACGGACACCGGCGGCGGCGGCGGCGGCGGCGGACAACGCGCCAAAAACGGCCGGTGAAATGATCTCATAACAGCTTTCGCTGTAAAATCCGCCAAGAATGAAGGTAAGAATATTTGTCTGTTGTGGCGCGGTAATATACGTAATGTGCAGTGGTATTTGTGAAAGTCTTTGTTTAACATTTGTGTTTCAAACAAGAGAAACAACAGTTCTCAACTGTTAGACATCGGGAAAGATTAAAAGAGCATTTTGTAAAAACAATTTTCTTTAAAATAAGTATTTTTCTTTTTGAAAAACTATGAAAAGCGCTTTTGACACCAGATGCTACGTGCTGGAAGCGAATTACGTGCGCAAGACAATACTTAGAAGTGTATAATCTAAGAGTAGATGAGTACAAAAAGTTTACCGCTTACCATGACCGACATACATTTGAGAATTATTTGGCAAGGTTTAAAATGTTTGAAGGGAAAGATGATCACGAGCTCCTTCGTCACTTTTGTATTACAACTTCATCGTTTTCTTTGTTTAGTGTTAAACCCATTAAAGCATCATTTCATTCTATGTCTTCAAATCAAAGTTCAAATATGCCTCTGAAGAACGTGCATAGATATAAAAGTTCATGGAGCTATAGCTGTTAGGAGCGCACTCGGTATTGCCATATTTCAATAAAAGCAACCGTCGTACACTACGTATTGTGCGCACCCAGGAGTGATATACATACGTAGATGCCACAATGCGCAGTTTCACCGAGTTTTCAAGTGCGATATGTTCTTTAAGGCGCACTTCGGATAAACTATAACACAGTGCCTTTTTTATTACCAACACAACTGTGAGTTCCTGCAAGGCAAGCAAAAAATTATTAATGACTTGTCCTCGTTCACAGTGTTACATTAACTGAGAGGATGAATTATTAATGACTTGTCCTCGTTCACAGTGTTACATTAACTGAGAGGATGAAAAGCACTAAACTGGCTTCACCTTCTCGACTGAAATAATGAATTCCCTTTCATTAGTAGTATCATGCATAAATTACAATAGTTAGCCATGACCACCTACATTACCATGTAAATTTTTTTCTTCTAAACACAGTTCTTCGCTGTCGCCGCTCTCTGCACCCTCGTGGCTTGCGGAGCTTCCGCCAAGGAATCTGCCAAGAAGGAAAAGGTCGAAGGGCGCGGAGGCCTTCTGGGCGGTGGTCTTGGAGTCGGCGGCTACGGCGCTGGTGTAGGACCCGGTCTCGTCGGTGCTGGTCTCGGAGGTGCAGGCATCGGAGCAGCTGGTTTTGGAGGTGCTGGTCTCGGAGGTGCAGGCATCGGGGCAGCTGGGCTAGGCGGCTACGGAGGAGCTGGTATCGCCGCCCCGGCAGTGGCAGGCACTGGTCTCGTCGGAACCGGTGGTCTCGGATACGGAAGCGGCATCGGGCTCGGTCGTCTCGGGTATGGTGGTCTCGGTTACGGGGGCGGTCTCGGCTACGGCAGAGGATTCCAGTCCGGCTACGGCTCATCGGCTGGTGGTCAGCAGGGTGGATACCAGGGCGGTGCTGCCGGACACAACCAGGGATCCGTGGGCTTCGGGGGTGGTGCTGCCAACAGGAACGTGAACGCCTACAACAACAACCGGGGATACAGCCACACTTCGGGATTCTCGGCCAGCGACAGCAAGAACTTCGGTTCCGGTCATAACCAGGGTTCTACCGGGTTCGGAAAAGGAGCTGCTGGTCAGCAGGGAGGGTACGGGCAATCGACATTCGGACAGAACGCTGGCTCTGGCTTCGGTGGAGGATACCTTGGTTAAAATTCACAGACAATAAAACCTGCTTTTGTTTGACATGCTGTTCTTGTGCTATAGTTTTGGTGCTCGAGTTGGCAGAAATATAAAAAGTTGCATCAGCCAACTGGACCGGAAGCGCGCAACGAGTGTCATTTACTGCACTTTTACTCAAGTTCATCTAGAGGATAAAAAGTTATTATTGTCGATATACCCTTCAGCACTGAAAATGACAGTTGTCTTCCCTTTAAGTTACTTGAATAGGTCCTTTCCATTTCAAGATTATCCATGGACCATAGCTAACCATTCGCTGTAGAAAACCCTACACGCACGTTCCACATTTAGGCCACCCACTAACTATCAGGCCTATATAGGCAGCGCGCTGCAAAAATGATTGTTCAGTTCTGCTGTGTTCTAACTCGCTTGCTGTGGAGAGGTTGAGGTTTATAGTACCTCTGCTGCTCCGTTTCGATAAGTTATGCAGCGAAAAAAAGAAAGTGGTTACCGCAAAAACGAAAATGAACAATACAATACATATAGCAAACTGAAACAAATAAGAAGTACCATGGAAATATGTAGTTCAGTTGCAGGCGTTGACTTTTCATTAGGACGTTCACACGCATTTCTGTAGAAGTTCTAGCCACAGTACACGATCTAAGACATCACTTCGCATATAGCTACACATAGCTGCTCAACACAAACGCTTATCTAGTTCAGTGTCCACTAAGGAATCTTTTAAGATGATCGCCTTTGGCCAAAGTTGCTTTCATGCCAATACCACGGTTCAAGTAATTTTTGTAATCTGAGGGGGAGCCTGCCCATACTTGCTAGTCTATTATCTAACTTCTTCTTTTCATTTACGTACTTTACGCATTCCAGAAGAATGTGATCAACATTGCCATCTTCATGACCACAGCAGAACTCATGGTAGTTTGGCCGGTTCATTTTCTACAGGAAACTTTCTGTGCGCTAGTTCCAGTCGAAGTCTGTCAAGTAGCGTCTCTCCGTGCCGTGGAGATCTTCTGCTACTGATAATTTTCTTTGTGAATCGACTTCATGTAGTAATGGTTGCTTTGATTTAGTACTATCAACCCACGTTCCCATGGAACAGTCGTTAAATCCTTGCGTTATAATATTTCGGCTATCCGCACTAGACATTGGAATTTCGCTATCCCATCTTTCATTCAAGGCTTTTTACAGCGAAAGCTGTTACGAGATCAAAACAGTGCCGTAGTTGTCCACCGCCGCCGCTGTCGGTGTCCGTAATCGCTATCGAACGAAATAAGAGCAAAAAAAATAAATAAAAAATACTCATGATCAGATGGGATTTGAACCCTGTGTCTAGACTGAATGAAAGCTTATTTTGAAGGGAGGCCAATTGATTTATGGGAAACAAAAATTGTATGCTTGACCCCACATTGACACAGAGCCACATCAACTTAGTATGCTCCTTAGTGTCAGTGGGGTTCGATCCCGGCCGCGGCCATCACATTTCAATGGAGGCAAAATACTAGAGCCTCGTGTAGTTTGCGATGTCAGTGCAAGGTAATGAACTCCAGGTGGCAGAAATTCTCCGGATACCCCACTGCGGTGTCTCTCATAACCTCAGTCTCTTTGAGACGTTAAATCCCAGAAACCAAACGGTAGTGTCTGTGGGTGTTGACAAATTGTTGTCATAGTTGTCTTCTATGTCGCCCCGTAACAACGGTATACAAGCTCTACGGTCTAATAGTATTTGTAGAAGCAACAGGCAGCACACAAAGTCATGCAACCAACATTTGAAGGGTGCTGTTCGTGTAGCTTCGTGGCCTTCTATTTGACTAACGCACTCACTAGCAACTTTGTACTAATGAGTCCATAAACTAATCTTTGTCTACGCGAGTTTTCAAGATATAAAACATTCAAGAACGGGCAAGAATTGTAAGACGTATTATGCAATCAAACTTCTCATCAAGCGAACACAGGTCAGTAAAAGGAGTAAACACTCCCCTGGTAATTAGTTTGTTGAGCATATTCTGCATATTCTGTCATCCTCGAATTCAACATCGCTCCTCGAACAGGGTCATCCCCAAACAAGCCCTGCTTTTCACATAGATTTTACGTATGATACGTCAGTGATCGTATCGCATACAGTTTGACCTCATGCACCTGAGGGACTGTCAATTTGCGGTTCGCTATGTTTGAGTTAAAGTTAGGCAGCACAAATTGCGCAGGTGTGATAACATGATAACAGCGATGATCCAGGAATGACGGTCACAAACAAAAATAGAACATAATCGTAGCAGCACTATACGGCTTTCAAAAATGATTCTTTCTTGCTTGCACGAAATAACACTAACAAATATAACGAGGAAAAATGTGCACGGCAAAGACTGTAACCGCATAAGAGGTCTTATCAGCGTGTCTAATATTCTTTTTTTATAACTTTCGCATAAGCGATTTTTCGCGACTTCAGCCGATCTTACTAAACACGACTGCGCATCATTAGCTAAATGAACAAAATTACAAAATGCATTCATCCAGCGAAAGAAAGTCTGAAACAGTCTGCAGTTGGGTTCACTGAGCTACACAAAGAGCGCACGGTTTAAATTTCTAACTGATGAAAGGCAATATTGCAAAAGCAATATTCCGATACCAACGCATGTTGGAAGTTTTTAAGAGGTGTGAGTTATGCTAACGTTCCATGTAGGCAACTCTAACGACGTAATTAACCATGAAGATATTGGCCTTTACGGGCGCTACCGGCTGCTCTTGATCTAGAAATCTCACAACATACATCAAAAAGGTAAATGTAACGAAATTATAATACAATGGGGGATCACACGCTCTCTCGGGGTAATAATAAGTTCAGTTCATTCGCTAACTTCCCTTGCTAACCACCACTGTTAAGTTAAATGACTATTGAACTCAGAACAACCTTTCCATCTCTTTAACACGTTGTTGCACACTATGCTCAGCGCATGCCTCACCCTATAGTCTGAAGCTGTCACAGCCAGCTTTGCAAAAAAATATTTTCTTTTAAAGCATGCTACACCAAAGTAAACTAACTCGTAGTGTTTCAAATGATCAACAACGCCCAAGAAGGGCAAAAGTAGACGCGCGCTTGTGTCATTCAGACAGGAGAAGACGACATCTGTCACGTATTTACTGATTTCGAGAGAAAAACTAGCGACGAGTTGAACAATTTCTAGCGAAAAACTGAAGTTCCAAAATTACACGACATCTCCCAAAAGTGCACTGTAAAGCTGGAAGCCTTCGGCAGAAGCGGACATCCTCTCCCTTCCCACATACTACGAGTTTTAGAAATGAAATAGCTGGGAAGGAGGACAAGGGAAGGAGGAGGGGAGAGTTGTTCGCGCTGGAGCGGTTGACGCGCGGGGAACGCGAACACCGAAGCACTGAGAGGAAGAGGCGTAAGTTTCTGCGAACCCCAGGATAGATCGTTTCATAGATAGTGCCTTCGACTTTTTCAGCCAAGATTTCTTTGAGGATGGAAGCATCACGACGGCCTCGTAGAAACAATTAGTCGTCATTTCCTGTTTTCTTTGTGTTTTTATTTAGCGCGTTTGTACGGCACTTCTAAACGTGGTATAAATACGGCGGCACTGTACTGCGGAGATTCAGTCACTGCTAACGGTCGATCCTCAGGTCCGCATTTCAGCGAGGACTTTCTGAAAAGTACGACTATTCCGCCAAATATGAAGGTAAGAATAAGTCTGATAGCACTGCAACGTAGATAAAGTGTAGCGACGACTGTAACCATGCGGAAGTGTGGTTCGTTGAGCTAGTTGGTCACATATTTGTAAGTGGGAAAAACAGCGCAAAAGGACGAGCGCAGCGCTCGTCCTGTGTGTTAACTTCGCTTGTGCTACGTCTCCCTTTGAGCTGTTTTTTCTCATTCACAAGTTTGTAAGCGTGTTTGTTTAATATTCGCATAAAAAGCATTTTTCAAGGACCTAACATTGAGAATAATTAATAAACAGTATTTTCTAATAGGAATCCCCTTGTTCAAGAACGAGGAAGAAGTGATTGACAAGAAAAGTTACCGTAACGACAGAATGGCTTGCAAGGAAGCATTAAACGAGGGTAGCGGAGCAATAAATATAACGCTAAAGGTGATCGATATAGGTTTCGTAATGTATTTGGCAGCGAGAAATTTTGTAAGTTGATGTTGACACGAAGTACTTGATGAGCTTCATACTACAACATTTTCGTGTTGTCTGTTTAGCTTTAGATCTGTTACTAGATCACTTCGTCCTAAATAATAAAAAAAATGTTTACATGCGGCTTTCAAAGAGACTGTATATGTAAAAGCGCATGCAACTTTTCCGTTGAATAGGAGCACTTTGAAGCGTGCAACATTCAAACATATGAAAATTGACCAATACTGAGCTCTCACTCCGGGTGTCCTTATAATGAGTCACAAAAATAATACACATTCCACACACTCACTAAAAAATTATAAATTGTGAACTCATACTTTTGAGAACTTTTTGTTGGGCAAGTTGGTGTACGTTCATAATTGATTTTTGAGGCGCAAAGCAGGACATACACAAGAAAGGACACGGGACGGGCGCTCCGTCCCGTGTCCTTTCTTGTGTATGTCCTGCTTTGCGCCTTAAAAATAAATTTTAATAATGCTTTTGAGGTCGCACATCGTACACAGTACAACATTGTACATAACTTCGGAGTGTTAAAACATCCGTAAGGGTTCCTCCAAGGTGAACATGTGATTTAGTAATGTTGCGTCCTTCTGTGTTACGCTCGTCAAAACAGTGTGGCTGGAGAACACTAAGCAGATTTCACCATTTCGGAGGAAGTAATGAATTCCCATCAGAAAAGTGTTGATTCAATTATTATCAAAAAGCATGACCACACATTTTAACAATGTCCATTTGTTTCTCCTAAAAACAGGTATTCGTTGTCGCCGCTCTCTGCGCCGTTGTGGCTTGCGGAGCTCCCGCCAAGGAAGCCGCCAAGAAGGAAAAGGTCGAAGGGCGCGGAGGCCTTCTGGGCGGTGGTCTCGGAGTCGGCGGCTACGGCGCCGGTGTGGGACCCGGTCTCGTCGGCGGTGGTATCGGAGGTGCTGGTTTCGGAGGTGCAGGCATCGGAGCAGCTGGTCTTGGCGGCTACGGAGGGGCTGGCCTCGTCGGAACCGGTGGTCTCGGATACGGAAGCGGCATTGGACTCGGTCGTCTTGGTTACGGTGGACTCGGCTATGGCGGTGGTCTCGGGTACGGCAGAGGATTCCAGTCTGGCTACGGCTCTTCGGCTGGTGGCCAGCAAGGTGGATACCAGGGTGGTGCTGCCGGACACAACCAGGGATCCGTGGGCTTTGGCGGTGGTGCTGCCAACAGGAACGTGAACGCCTACAACAACAACCAGGGATACAGCCACACCTCGGGATTTTCGGCCAGCGACGGCAAGAACTTCGGTTCCGGACATAACCAGGGTTCTGCCGGGTTCGGAAAAGGAGCTGCTGGAAACCAAGGAGGATTCAGACAGAACACTTTCGGGCACAACGCCGGTTCTGGCTTTGGTGGAGGATACCTCGGATAGAATTAACAGACAATAAAACGAATTGTTTTATTTCACATTTTCCTGTGCTCTGTTTCGGTGCTCGAGTTGGCAGGAACAGAAAAAGTTGCATCAGCCCGCCGGATATGAAGAAAAGAGGAACGAGTATCTTTTAGTGCACTTCGACTCCATCTCACGTACATGTGAAGGAAAAGTTACCATGAGAAATTTAACTTTCAAGCGCTCAAAATGCTTGTTTTTTTTCCTAATAGGTTATTTGAATAACAGGTCACTTGCGATCCAAGGCTACTCGCATCTGCAAGAGCATTACATGAATTTTGACGCCGTAAAAGTGTACCTCCTGTTAGGACTGGCGAAACATCACATTGAAACAACATCGTTTAGGTTGTTCCATATTCGAGGCTGTCAAAAGTCTGATTGAAATAAAGCGAACGTGTTCGAATAGGGCTTGAAAGCCAACATCGAACGTATGATCTCAAACCGATCACTGTCATTATTTTTGAACTAGCACTAGAAATCCACAACATATTCAGAATGTCTTAGGAAACACAGTGGTATCGTTGACAGTTCTCATTTGTGTTTTTGGAAAGCTCCGAATAATTCGTTATCTTGAATTCACAGACAACGTCACTATGTGTTACATCCAGGTGATATGATTATTTTTTCACCACTGAGTGTTTCAAGGCCATTCCTTTATCAAAAATATTTATCTTGTATGAAACAATGAATGGTTCTTTTTTTGTGTGTATGTGTGTGTGTGTTTGGGGGGGGGGGTGACACACACAGCCAAATAGGCTCCAACCATCGAATCTTGGCCATCGCGTTTCAGCGGTCAGTGCAAAGCACAAAACTGGCGCAAAGTAATTACCTTCATTTATAAAAGAGCAAGCCGACGTTAACAGCAGACGTCACGCTAGTGTTCACCAGCGAGAAGTGTGAGACGGATTCCAGCACATCCTGCCGCACCCGTGAAATCAAGGAACGTAATAATTGTAAATTATAAAACTTAGAACTTCCTCGGACGCGCCTATGTAAAAAAGTGAAAATACGTACAAACGAGGCGAATAGAATGTAATTAGGTGTTCGCAGGAGCAGAATTTTTAAAGAGTATGAAACAATTCTACACCGTGCCCTATTTTGGCGCTCCCTGTAAATTTTCAACGCCTGTACGAGGGCTGTTATTGAACGATCATATTGTTTCTGAAATATGCTCACCCCCCTTTTCCAGTGTATCACCCATGAAACATACTATGCGACTTCCTGAGCTTTCTGTCTGCGGGAACGTGTCTGATTTATCATTTTAATAGGATTTTTCATAATCCACACCTGAAGAATGAACTTATTAACGCAATAGCATTAAAGAGCTCGTTTCGCAGAAATTCTGGTGTGGGCGTCGACGTCGGTGTCGGTGTCGTTGGTTGCGAGCGAAAAATCACCGCTGCCCATGACCGAAAAATTGATAGAGATGCCAAAAAATAAACAATAAAACAACCTTCGAGATCAAGTGGGAATCGAACCAAACCTTCTGTGTGGCAAGCAGGTGTTCTACCGCGGAGCCACGCCCGTGCTCGAAATTGCTTCGGGGAAAAAAAAAAGTCACAGTTTCGCCGCAAGGGCGAAGCAATGAATGCGATAGCAAGGAACTAATGCTATACGAAGTGAGGCTCGCCAATGGATACTCTCAGTTTGAACATCGCTTCTGTTGCAAAGGCGGCCGAAGCAGCGAAGGAAACTAGCGTGCTTCAAGTGTCGAGCTGTGCCACTTGATAGTTCGCGCTCATCTTCTGTTTCTTCGTTTAGCGGCGTCCCTTGAGATCGAGTGACTTTCGTACGCTCCGTAACATGAGCGCGGACATCACGGTGAAAGCGTGAAACATCCCTCTTCCCCTCACCACGAGAAAACCGCGCGAGCGGACAGCGGAAGCGCAAGCTTCTCCCATGCGCAAATATAAGAAGAAGAAGCGAGCGAGCGAGCCGACGACTTTTAAGTGCGCCCGTCGGGCTCCTAGCGCCATCTCGCTGGTAATGAATAAACGCTTATTATCGCCTGCTGTCTCCGAGTCCGTCCAGCGCTAAAGGGTGTGTATATAACGCTCGCCGTTAGCTACGTGGAGGATCTGCGTTTCGTGGCGTAGTGGATAGCGCCGCTCGCTGCGGAACAAGAGGTCCCTGGTTCGATTCCGCGCTTCGGAAGCATTTTTCTGAATTATTTTTCTTTGGCGCTTTTATATATATATACATACTTATACATATACGGTGCATGACGGCGGCGACGGCGACGGCGACGGCAAAATCCAGCCGAGACTGTCCATATAATTGCTATCGCAATAAAACACTATATGAATGTTAAGTAGTGTGAGGAGTGCCATTAACACATGTAATAATGCATGGCCGTAGCGTAGAATTTCACCAGGACTCAAACATATGAGTTGCGCAACGAGTGGCTTGTTTAAAGGCCTGCCCATGACAAAGTGCTCAGGCATAATTAATCATCATCATCAGCAACAGCATCCACGAAATGGGTAGGTGCGCGTGTTTCCTTACGGAGGCGTAGTGGGTACATTGCGAATTTGCAAAAGGAAGAATTATGGCGTAGTGGGCACTTCGCAACTGTACTTGCAATAGGCATTCTAGGATAGCTTGAAAGGGCCTATGTTACGCGCACAGACTTTCCTTTCATTTCGGCACGGCTGAGTTGTCCACCGAGAAACGAAGTCAGGCTAACGATTAAGAAGCTGATGCGAGCGGGGCCCGATTACACTATCGCGTTCTAATCTTGAAGGCGAAGCTCGAGAGTCCCTCAGATTTTGCTGAGACATCATATTTCTCGGGTCGTACGAATCAGCGTCATAAAGATGAAGTCCCTCTTTGTCGTACTGACTTATTTTTCGATTCTTTCATGTGCGAGGCTGCCAAAGAATGGGACCACCTGTCCACCTACAGCGTCATCACTCCAAGTGTTCCTGCTTTTAAATCTGCTGTTGAAGATTATTGTTTGAACTAGCCGATAAGAAATGTGCATTTTTTGTTTTAGCTACCACTCCCTTCTGTGATGCCTTTTGGCATTTATTGTATTGAAATAAATAAATTAATTAATGAACGTGACAGAGGCAGAGAAAAATAAAGTTTTTTAAAAAGTAATACACGTATTCCGGGGCAGAGTGGTCATGTATACATACTACTGGGAAAGGGAAGAAAAAAAATCACAGCATATCCACGGAGTGAATGATGATGAGTGGGCGAAGCTGCGGAGGTTCATAGGTAAACCGTGAATCTTCCGTGAATTCTGCCCAGTACATCATCACCGACGTGAGATAGGGCGCGTTTATACTAAAGGTTCGATGAGTTATGACGACTTGCAGCTCACTTTAATTTTACATGTACGCTGCGAATTTTCATTGTTTAGAAAACCATTGCTTTAGAAAACATCTGGCGTCTTTCGTTAAGCAGCTGGCGTCTTTTCCTTTTGCTTTAGAAACATCTGGCGTTCTTCCGTTTTGCTTTTACAAAACATATGGCGTCTTTCGTTGGTTTATTTCATCAATAAACGGCGTTTTGAACAAAATTTTTATTGTTTAATCACGCACAGGAGAAATCTCACCAGGCACTACCTTGGAGGTAAAGAATGGCTGCTAATGGGAATGAGAGACAGAAGAAGTCGGCTTTTAGCTACCGCTGCGAATTTTTTATTGTTCAACAACGCACAGGAAAAATCTCCCACCGGCACCACCTTGGAGGTCAAAGCGTAAGACTGGTTACGGACTACGACTACGACTACGAGGGACGAACGGGTGCCGCCTTAAGGAGCTTCGCCCCTAAAAGGTCTTGCAAGGAGATCGGCAGGAGAAAGCGAAAAATACAAGAATTCAGAGCCGTGTGAAGATGCACGCCGGCGAATGTGTGACTATGTTGGGTCCGCTATAGTGAATATTGCCATAGAAAATTTATATAATATGATTATTAACTAAATCGAGGGTGCACTCCCGTTCGAGGAGCTTGGACTGACGTGGCGAAACACGCACGAAAGGGCACGAGGGTTTCTACACGATGTCCTGCAGACGTCTTTCATTCCACTACCACAAAATTCAAGGTAGCCTTCATAGAAAGTTATAAACAGATATGCAGGGTTTGTATAGTACGTATCTCGAAAAGTTGCGTAAAAATATATTCATTAGTGATATCGCTATAATGCCTCAAAAGTCTTCAATGTACATCCCCTGAGCTTCGACACGGTATTACCAACGGCTTTTCCAAGACTAGAAGGCCCCCCCGTCGGTTGATCTTGGAAGGTCTTTTAAGGGCACACGTACTAGCTTCTTTGACGGCACTTAGGGTTCCATGGTGGTGTCCTTTGAGGGCGGATTTTCACTTTTGTGAACAGGAAATAGTCGGCCGGTGCCAAGTCGGGGCTGTAAGACCAAGGACGCGATCTGCCAGAGCCTAGATAAAAACATCTTCGCTGTAAAGCAACACCATTGACATCGTTCTCAATTTCACTTTGGAGTTCTACTTGTCTGACTACACAAGTCATTTTGACTTTATTTGTCGTTTTTTTATTAAGTATATTTGTTCAGAAGAGCGGTTAATTTGAGAGGAAGTTAAGGGACTGAAGGCAATTGCAGAAGTCGAATGTTTCCCGTCGCATTCATGGAGAGTCTCTGAAAACTAATGTGTTCCTTAGTGTCAACAACGAGCGTTGACAGGCCACTGGCTACAGTTCAAATGTATATGGCGCTTTTATCACAACGTTCACCATGTAATCTAAGAGTATTCGTAGCAGTGACAGAAAGGACATTCAGGCCCACAAGTGACGATTGAACGCACTGTTTATGAACTTACGTGTTCCGTCTGTTTTACATCTCACTATTTGCAATCAATGTACCGGATAGTTCGCTAACTAATCATTTTGTGAGCGTCATTTTCAAAATGCTCCAATTTTCCTGCACAGATCAAAACAGTATTTGAACGTGCATGCCTGCGTACAGATTCGTGAACAACAAGCAGCGGCTCTCGTAGTTTTGTGGTGGTAGGCCGCTATGCGCGCCTAGCCGCAATTATTAATATTTATTCATTTTTCGGGCAATACAAGGCATTGCTTGCGGTCAGGATAAAAGGAGTTGATTAACCTCCTGACGTGGTCCTGCTCGCGCTAGGCGTAGCAGCAGCAATTCGACTATACATCCCCCAAATTGTCAATCTGTGACAATTTTCACGACGTTTCAGGTACAGCAGGCTCAAATTGTGGAACAGCTGTAAGCTGATAACAGCGCCCGTTCGGGAGAAGTGGTTACAGGCAATGAGTGACAAGCACCGGCGCTACATTAGTAGCGGATTACAATAAATTGTTTCTTGGTGCTTCACAAAGTCAAACCGAGGAATATTGCTAAAAAATGCATACGGCAGAGGGTATAAATTCGTACCATAAGTCTGGTCAGTGCGCTCATTATTCCTCGCAAAATTTGCATAGGTGTTGCTGTGTGTGTTCAGCTAAGTCGCCTAACAAGCGCACAGTAGTATTTACATCAAGAGAGAGTGAGCGAGAGAGAGAGAGATCGAGCGATGAACCGGGAGGGTGGGATGTTAACGTGATATTAGTATCCGGTTTCCTACCCTGCACTGGGGTGCGGAAATCGGGGTCGGAGAGAGGGTGTAGATAGACAGAGAGAGAATAAAAAAAAACGCACACGCAATAGTTACAAGTGCAACAGCCCAGCTAAAATAGTTGTGCTAAATAAATTTGAATTGGTTACAATACACTATAGGAAATATAAGCCGCTCACTGATCAAAAGACTATCTGCATATTTAGCAACTGACACAAGGGCACAAATCAATTTTGAGACGTCCTTCCAAAATGTCGCGCAAGGGTGGGTTACAGCAGAGCTGGTGCGCGCCTAGCTGGTCCTAGCTTGGCTAGGCTTCTACCCTCTCACCTTCCTTTTTCGCACCCCTTGCCATGCTATAATATGCATAGGTACGCTTGCTCTCGCCAAGAAATCTTTTCGCCAATAATTTCTCTCTTTCTCTATCTTTATTTCTCTTGTTTTTTATCTCTTTTTGCATTCGTTTTCTCACCCATCAGAGTTATTGCATACCACGCTGGAGAAATGGGCACACGTGTTCTGGGAGCGAAGCAGAAGACGGCAATGAAGAAGAGAGCGCGTTCCGGTTCATGATGATGATGATTTTCTATCTTCGACACACGGTCAACCTCGAACATAACGGCTCTGTTGCAAACTCCTAGCGCGTATGTGCTACAGGAATTGCGCAAGCTCCGCTACTCACCACCTGTCAACTAAAAACGAAGAAGCCGTCGGCGGGCAAGAACGTGTCTGCCACAGAAATTGGTCAAATCCTACTTCGCCGGAGAAACGTGCGTACGTGTTCTGGGAGCGTCACAGAAGAGGAAGAAGCGGAAGAAAATGAAGAAAAGAGCGCGTGCCGGTTCATGATGATGATAATTTTCTATCTTCGACACACGGCCAACGTCGAGCATAACGGCTCTGAATGTAAAACTACTCATAACTATATTGACGCTCAGGCTAGATTTCAAAGCAAAGATGTTAGTCTCTAGTAGTTTTGGTGGCCGGTTCAACTTCCTTGCTAAAAAATGTTGGCATATAGTAATAATAATAATAATAATAATAATAATAATAATAATAATGGCGTATATGTATATGCGCGCTATTCTCATAGCACAAGCGCCCATTTGTTTTAGCTGTCATTTCGAGGAAAAACGAAGTCGCGCTGCCTTGAGCCGGAAACAGCTTCCGAATTGAGAGTCTCACGACACTTTCACGAAAACCAAGATCCTGAAAACCTGCAGCGAGAGCGGATATCCTTTCCGTTTACACTCAGCGCATACTATGTAAACTTCAGAAACGACGAGGTAGGATGGAGGAGGGGAGGATTCCGAGCGCCGGGATTCTTGACAGCCGGGGAAACGCGAGCGCTACAACGTTGGCCGGAAGGGACGTAAATTTCGCAGAACACCGAGTAGCAGATCGCCGGGACCCCTCAGATTCGAAAGATAACGCCTCGATTTCTTGAATGTGGCCCCTTCGAGGATGGGAACACGACGTGGGCGACAATGATCGACTCGTAGAAACAATTAATACGTCATTTCCTGTTTTGTTGTTGCTTCCATTTACTGGATCACGACACGCTTGGGTCGACTATATATGGAGCGGTACATTGGGGCAGAAATTCAGTCACTGCCAACGGTCGAGCCTCGAGGTCCGTGGTTCCGCGGGGAGATCGGAGAGAGGACGAATATCCCGTCAACAATGAAGGTAAGGGTATTTCTGCGTTGTAGTCTACGCTAATGTCGACAAATGGCAGCTGTAATTGTAGCAGTATTTGTCTTATTTTCGTGTATCAGGACACAAAAAACCGTTTCTGAAGGATTGACCATTGGGAAGCATTGAAAACTCTAGAGTGCATTCTAAAAAGGCATTTTGCTCAAGACAGCAATTTTCTTGTCGAAACACAATGATGAACACCTTCGCATGATGTGCCATGTGTAAAAAATGTGTGAACAGAAATTTCGGAAATATAAAAGGGACCGCTAAATATGACCGGCATATGTGTCAAAACGCACTTATTTGGAAATATGTTTGGTGACGGTCAAGCTTCCTGAACACATTCGTCACTTCAGGTGCTGGTTCAATGTTATACTAAACTTTGTGTATTACATTTTGTCTTACAGTTCAGTTCAGTGAGTAACTCATATCATATGTCAACGCACACTGCATGCGTCCTTGGAAGTAGGACTAAGAAATAAAAAAATGCAGGGTTTTCTTGCTTCGGAGCACTTTCATGCGTGCAACAGATGAACAAAGAACAACCAAGAGTTAGCGCTTATTCTACGTGCCCTTTAATTATATACTCATTAAAAAATATTATAAGATAGGCAGGTCAAGCAATATACAGTTGGAGCAAAATTAACATGCAAATTGTCTCTATGAACTGGCAATTCAGGCGTAATACTGTGCATTCCTGCTAATGTCAAAGCTTTACCGAGATCAACGTACCTTCAAGGCAACTGTCCCACCAAATGAAATTTAATCTGTCCCTCCTATAATATAGTTAAGAATAGACAAACTTGTCGACAGCGAAGAGCCTTTCCTTTTCTAACGAGTTATTCAATTCCTTTTTAGTCGCGCTGTTGCAGCATTGTAGATAACGAGGCGTTACTAAAAATGTAAATGATTACGTTGCATTGAACGCAACTGTACTATCAAGTCCACAATAAGCACTTAGGTTACTCTTTGCTAAATGCAGTTCTTCATCGCCACTGCTGTCTGCGCCCTCGTGGCTTGCGGTGCCTTCGCCGAGGAAGCCGCTAAGAAGGAAAAGGTCGAAGGGCGCGGAGGCCTTCTGGGTGGTGGTCTCGGAGTCGGCGGCTACGGCGCTGGTCTCGGAGGCGCCGGCATCGGAGCAGCTGGTCTTGGAGGCGTTGGTCTCGGAGGTGCAGGCATCGGAGCAGCTGGACTTGGCGGCTACGGAGGTGGACTTGGCGGCTACGGAGGTGGCTACGGCCCGGTAGTTGCTGGCGCTGGTCTCATCGGAACCGGCGGTCTCGGATACGGTGGTCTTGGATACGGCGGTATTGGATACGGTCGTCTTGGTGGGTTGGGCTATGGTAGCGGTCTGGGTTACGGTGGCGGCTACCAGTCTGGATACGGTGCTTCGGCCGGTGGCCAGCAGGGAGGATACCAGGGTGGCGCTGCCGGACACAACCAGGGGTCTGCTGGTTTCGCGGGAGGAGCTGCCACGAGGAACGTGAACGCCTACAACAACAACCAGGGGTACAGCCACACCTCAGGATTCTCTGCCAGTGACAGCAAGGTCTTTGGAACCGGACAGAAGCAGGGATCTGCTGGATTCGGAAGTGGAGGCGCTGGTCACCAGGGAGGATACGGACTGCAGAATTTCGGACATACCGCCGGTACCGGCTTCGGTGGAGGATACCTCGGCTGAAAGAGCGTAGTGAATAAAACCGATCTCACTATACATATCGTCCTCTTTATTCCTTTCCAGAACTATAGAACTAGCACCGTTTTCTCAAATGCATGTGGTGTGTTATCGCAAGAAAAAGATTGTCGAGTGGACAGTTCGAGTTGGTATTCTGCTATAGCTCATACTTGTCAAGGCTACTATATCAATGTATTATATATCCGCCCGCCTTTCTCCATGGTATCTCTCGTTTTGACAAACTTGGCGTTTAGGAGTGTGTCTGAAACGGAAGTTTTCACCAAAATTGCCATATTGCATAAGAAAGTTTGAGTCCAATAAAGCGATAAGGAATTTAGTAAAGAGAAAAAATAGAGAAAGCGCGCAAAATCGAGAAGAAAAGACAGCCCGAGTACACAGTTATAAAATCAGAAATGCCATAATGCAAGTAGACAACACTGAGGTACGTATCTTGGAAAGCCACCAATACAGCCTTAAGTACCCACTAAAAACGCGTTGCGCGCACGTTGTCTATATGCATCCCACGCCATTCATTCTGACACGCTGACCATCACGAGTTAAATCCGAGTTAAAGCTGGGCTTTGATTCTTGTTAAAAAACATTAATATGTAGAAACAATGCCCTGATCGAGGCCCTCCCGTTGATCTTATCAAGGAACTCGGAGATTTTGCTGAAGTTTTACGTCGCAAAACCACAATATGATTACGAAAGACGCCGTAGTGGAGGGCTCCGGTAATTGCGACCGCGTGGGGTTCTTTAACCTGCGCCTAAATCTAAGTAAACGGGCCTCTAGCAATTGTGCCTCCATCTAAATGCGGCCACCAGGCCCGGGATTCGATCCCGCGGCCTTTGGGTCACCAGTCGAGCACAATAACTACAAGTCCACCGTGGTGGTTAAGTAACTTAACGCTCCTTATAAAGTGGTAAGCCTCCATGACGTCCATTACCTCGTTTACGCTTACTGGGCTCATTCATGTCTCTGTTCTGTGTCGTTCGTGTGCATGTTATATGTGACTGACCTAGAGCCTGCTCATTCTGGGGATGAAGTGGCAATGCCGTTGAGTCAGACTGTACCGACGTTCCGCTCTCCCAAATAATGTCCAAACTTTGATCTCTATTGCCGCAACGTTATGAGCAGCCGACGGTACCTGAGTGTTGTGGCAGAACAGCGGAGACAACGGGACGAAGAACTTAGAGGAGGACACAGCGCTACTATCAACTGATTTCTTTATTGGAAAGGCAGAGAATATATAGGCAGGTGAACAACAATCTAAAAATGGCACAAGCGCCATCGAGTGATTCCGCCGGCCGGCATTACTATCAATTTGTATAAGCGTTTACAAGATGCGGTAAAAGCAGGTTTCATGAAACTGTAAACACGAGCAAAAAATGGCAAAAAGGACCATGACTTGGCGGTCGGTACAAAACTCATTAAAAAGAGCTAAAACCGGACATTAAAAAATCCACAACAACCAAGAGTCAAAGTCTAACGAAAAATGCTTGTAAGCAAGCGACAACAAAGCCAGAAAACTGCAACCATGAACCATATAAAAAACCCAAGAAACAAAAGCATGTGACAGCAAGCTTGTGAACACAATTGAGGCTGAAGGTAGCTAATTTCATTGTCAGAGAGTGCTACTGATGGCGCACTTATTGTTCGTGTTTGCAGTTATCTAGCCTTGTCGTAACTTGCTTACAAGCCCTTTTTGTTAGACTTTGGTCTCGGTTTTTGTTGATTTTCGAATGTCCAGTTTTAGCTGTTTTAATCAGTTTTGTACCAACCACCAAGTCATGGTTCTTTTTTGCCATTTTTCGCTCGTGTATACGTTTTCATGAAATCTGCTTTTGCCGCACATTGAAAACCCTTATCCAAATTGATAGTAATGCCGGCTGGCCGAGTAACTCGATGGCGTTTGTGCCATTTTTCATTTTTGTTCACCTAACTACATATTATCTGCCTTTCCAATAAAGAAGTCAGTTGATAGTCAGCGCTGTATCTTGTATGTTCGTCATCCCGTTGTCTGCGCTGTTCTGCCACAATGTTCATGAACCAACTATAGCGCACCTAAGAACCCTTCTGCACTTGAATGGCATCCACAGAGCTATCAGGCTCTTTGAATGCAACTTAGAGGCATTCGTGATGAAAGGCGGTAGACGTCATAGGCGTGCGCAGTGTTCCCCATCAGGGGGTGCGAAGGTTCATCGTGGCGCCCCCCTTCCCTATTAATCAATGCATGGGACAGACTTTGCCCCCCCCCCCCTCCTTTTTAGGTGACTAGAGGGGCGCCCCCATGCCCCCCCCCCCCCCACCCCCCGTGCGCGCGCCTATGGTAGACGTACAAACATGTACTCACGGACAGCACAAATGCCCTGTCCCGACTTCTCTCTCTTGTGTCCGTGTTTGCACGCCTACCGTCTTTTAGCACGAACCTCTGCCAACTTGCTCACGCTTCTGCCATTCCGAGCGTGGAGATATTGTTTTCCGTCTTGTTGTCAACAATAACTTTCATTCATAAACAGGAAAACTGAGCGCTGTTCTTACACGAGCGACCCGGCTCACAGGATTGCTTCATGATCACGAAAGTGAGAGCTGGGTTGCTAACACATTCGATCGCCATTGGCAACGGGAGCTGCGAGCTGAATCGCTAAGGAGACTTCGAGGCTACAGCGCACATGAAAAGGAAAATACAGGCGCGTGAGATGAATACAAAACTGTGATTACGTAATCGCGCGCTTCAGGTTATACACGGAGAAAGCAGCCGCACGTGACAACAGCTTGCAGTCCCTTTCAGCTAGAGACCTGTACGACAAATGTCACGGTCATCAAACTATTCTTACCCTTATTTCGTATGTTGTCGCGAAGCGCGGCAGACAATACAGCTTTGCTCACAAAAATATCCGCAGTCTCAAGATACGTGCAAACAGATGTGTCAGTCATATGTATTTATTTTATTTGGCGCGGTAGTTTGGTGTATATCCTATGCTTTGCATCCATAAATAATACTAAAACCACCGATGCAAAAATCTGTCAAGATCAGAAGCAAGTTTTTTGACAAGAGGACCAAGCCCGCTTGTCGAACGTTGGCCTCAGCGACATTTTCTGTAGAACTACGAGTATTTTTTCGTCTGTGACGTCAAACCGCACAGCGGTTACAAATACACACCAGAAAAGTGGACAACTGCGGAGAACTCTGCAGCACATAACTAGCACTCCGGCCCCCAGAAAAAAATGACATTTTGCCTACATCCCCCACCCCATTTTTTTACATTTTGTATGTGTGTAGACGCACACACACAAACCCCAAAAAATTGCTCGCTACGCCCCTGGTTTGATACGTTTGACAGGGCAAAGTGTATCCCCGCTGTTGATGGCCGAGTGCATACACGCTCAAGAAAGCTGAGCTCCTTTATAGCATTGTTTCACAATAGTATCTGTCGTATCTGCGACTGTCACGCATGCGGGTGTAAACGCTATCCTCTACATAGAAGGCAGAAGCAACCAACGTCGCTTCGAAATCCCTGGACGCGTTTACTTCGTTAATATATAGGACACGATTTCCAAGCGCGCTAGAGAAGTCAAGACCTCTAGTGCAATAGGCATTCTCTGCAGGATCTAATAAAGCCGTTTTCAATTCATTTCAATTCCGAATGTGCTAATTTTATCCTCATAGCATAAGAAATTAAGAAAAAAATGGGGACGGAGCAGGATTACGTTTGCAGGAGAGGATGATAGCCGAGAAAGAGAGCGTACGGACATCAACATTGGACGCAATAAACGTAGGTCTCATGTAACGGGGAAGGCACTTTGGAGGCTGAGACGCACTTCAATTGAGAGGGAACGTATTCGAGGCCTCCTTGCTAGTATGTAGGCTCCTTCGCAGCTGGGTAGCATCAGAAGGCACAACGAGAACGGTTGGCCATTAGAAACAATTCTGTGTCACTTCCTTTTTTGGCTTTTCGTGTTTGTTTTCTTTAATCCGCGCTTAGGTGCCAGCTTTGTGGTGCGTATAAGAAAGAAGCCATTAAACGACAAACGTTCAGTCTCAACGATCGATCCCGAGGCGTAAGGATACTCCGAGTCTCATAGTTCATCTTGAACATCGGTAGTACGTAAATCTCGACAGAAATGAAGGTAGGTGGATCATTTCGGCCTAACTTGATTATGTTAATTCAAAGAATACGTAATGACACACACCGGTAAGAAAGCGCGCCGGATTCGGAGTAACACCGGTGCGTAAAAATCAGCTATCATTAATTAAAACTTTATTAAAACTATTCACAAGGAGATTTTGCCAGTAAATGAAGATATTTATTACTATAATCATACAATGCACGTACCTGGAATACTTGCATGTAGGTTGAACGTAAGGAAAACAAAGTGCCGCTACAAAGGCTTATCTTAACCGTAGACATGCTATTTTGTTACCAAGTCAAGTCTTGAAAAGAATTTTGTGCGCTACCTTCATAATACACTTTTCTTAGTTTCACATTTGCTACTGTTCTCCAAAAAAATTTGCAAGGTCACCTAAAATTGCGCTCAGCAGTTTAAGTTCATTCTCCCGGCTCGCTTCTCTTAAGTATCACGGATCAGCTCAGTGCCACCAATTCCTAACACTGCCTCGACAATCACAGCACGAAAGCAAAACATTTTTTCTCAATTGCTAGTGCCCTGAGAGCCCTCCTTCTTCGCTTGCAGCGCTTACACTGATGGGTTGTCTAGAAGGCTTATAATACATTCAGTACTACTTTCAAAAGCGTACTTATTTCCACAATGCACACCTCGCTTTGCGGACTACTTAGCCTCATACTCAGTCAAGCGCCCAGTTGTATCTGCAAGTTCTTTTTAACCAAACTGTTTTGACCTAGACCTCATAGGCACCTTACTTTCTTCCATATGCAGTTCTTCATAACCGCCGCTGTTTGCGCCTTGATGACCTACGGAGCTTTCGCCAAAAAATACGCCAAGAAAAAAGCAGGAAGTTACGGAAGGCTTCCGGGTGAAGATGGTTACGGTATCTTGGGCCTGTGGCCTAGATACCCCATCGGTGGTCTCAGTGGTGCGGCCATCGGAGATGCTGGGATCGGAAGCCTTAGAAGGAGTCTCGCCGGGCCGTCATTTTTCGGAACTGGTCTCATCGGCACCGGTGGTCTGGGATACAGTGGTGTTAAGTACGAGCCCCTCGGCTACGGTGGTGAACGCCAGTCTGGGTACGATTCTTCGACCGGCGGCCATCACGGAAGGGCTGCAATCAGCACTGGTCTCATCGGCACCGGTGGTATCGGATACAGTGGTGTTAAGTACGACCCCCTTGGCTACGGTGGTGGACGCCAGTCTGGCTACAGTTTCTCGACCGGCGGCCATCATGGAAAGGCTGCAATCAGCACTGGTCTCATCGGCACCGGTGGTATCGGATACAGTGGTGTTAAGTACGACCCCCTCGGCTACGGTGGTGGACGCCAGTCTGGCTACGGTTCTTCGACCGGCGGCCATCATGGAAGGGCTGTAATCGGCATTGGTATCATCGGCACCGGTGGTATCGGATACAGTGGTGTTAAGTACGACCTCCTCGGCTACGGTGGTGGACGCCAGTCTGGGTATGGTTCTTCAACTGGAGGCCATCATGGAGGGGCTGGTATCGGCACTGGTCTCATCGGCACAGGTGGTCTAGAATACAGCGGTGTTAAGTACGACCCCCTCGGCTACGGTGGTGAACGGCAGTCTGGGTACGATTTTTCGACCGGAGGCCATCTTGGAAGAGCTACAATCAGCACTGGTCTCATCGGCACCGGTGGTATCGGATACAGTGGTGTTAAGTACGAGCCCCTCGGCTACGGTGGTGAACGCCAGTCTGGGTACGATTCTTCGACCGGCGGCCATCACGGAAGGGCTGCAATCAGCACTGGTCTCATCGGCACCGGTGGTATCGGATACAGTGGTGTTAAGTACGACCCCCTTGGCTACGGTGGTGGACGCCAGTCTGGCTACAGTTTCTCGACCGGCGGCCATCATGGAAAGGCTGCAATCAGCACTGGTCTCATCGGCACCGGTGGTATCGGATACAGTGGTGTTAAGTACGACCCCCTCGGCTACGGTGGTGGACGCCAGTCTGGCTACGGTTCTTCGACCGGCGGCCATCATGGAAGGGCTGTAATCGGCATTGGTATCATCGGCACCGGTGGTATCGGATACAGTGGTGTTAAGTACGACCTCCTCGGCTACGGTGGTGGACGCCAGTCTGGGTATGGTTCTTCAACTGGAGGCCATCATGGAGGGGCTGGTATCGGCACTGGTCTCATCGGCACAGGTGGTCTCGAATACAGCGGTGTTAAGTACGACCCCCTCGGCTACGGTGGTGAACGGCAGTCTGGGTACGATTTTTCGACCGGAGGCCATCTTGGAAGAGCTACAATCAGCACTGGTCTCATCGGCACCGGTGGTATCGGATACAGTGGTGTTAAGTACGACCCCTTCGGCTACGGTGGTGAACGCCAGTCTGGGTACGATTCTTTGACCGGCGGCCATCATGGAAGGGCTCCAATCAACACTGGTCTCATCGGCACTGGTGGTATTGGATACAGTGATGTTAAGTACGACCACCTCGGCTACGGTGGTGGACGACAGTCTGGCTACGGTTCTTCGACCGGCGACCTTCATGGAAGGGCTGTAATCAGCACTGGTCTCATCGACACCGGTGGTATCGGATACAGTGGTGTTAAGTACGACCCCCTCGGCTACGGTGGTGGACGCCAGTCTGGCTACGGTTCTTCGACCGGTGGCCATCATGGAAGGGCTGCAATCAGCAATGGTCGTATCGGCACCGGTGGTATCGGATACAGTGGTGTTAAGTACGACCCCCTCGTCTACGGTGGTGGACGCCAGTCTGGCTACGGTTCTTCGACCGTCGGCCATCATGAAGGGCTGTAATTGGTATTGGTCTCATCGGCACCGGTGGTATTGGTGTTAAGTACGACCCCTTCGGCAACGGTGGTGAACGCCAGTCTGGGTACGATTCTTCGACCAGCGGCCATCATGGAAGGGCTGCAATCAGCACTGGTCTCATCGGCACCGGTGGTATCGGATACAGTGGTGTTAAGTACGACCCCTTCGGCTACGTTGGTGAACGGCAGTCTGGCTACGGTTCTTCGACCGGCGGTCATCATGAAGGAGACCAGGGTGGCGGTGCCGGACACAGCCACGGATCGGCTCGTTTCGCGGGCGGAACTGTCGACAAGAATCTGAAAACATATAACAACAACCGGGGTCACAAATCCAGCTCGGGATTCACGACGACCGACTACAAAAAGTTCGGCTCCAGACACACGTGGGGATCAGCTGGATACGAAAACGAAGTTGCCAGTAATTAGGGAATGCGCGGACAGTCATCATTCGGAAAGAATGCTAGATGAGGCTTCGGTGATGGATATGTCGGCTGATAGCTATACACTGTAAATAAATACTGTGTTAGGTGCATCTAGTACTTCTTTAGCTACTTCCCCGCCACTTTGAATAAACAACCGACCAGGCACCTATAGGACTGGATGCGGTTTGAATGCGCAAAAACGCGAGTGCTTGGCGTCAGCGTTGCGCATATCTACACAGGATAAAACACCAATAAAGCTATTAAATGACATCCGACGGCGGCTGGATGTGACCTGCAGGACTCTGGTACCCAGACCTGCTGCGAGATTGAACGCCTTTAAGAATGTACCACACGCAAGCAAACGTTTTGAAACGTTTCGCACATCTTCAACAACACTACAGTTGCCTCCAGAAACTCCTTCTTTTCAAGGTAACGCGTGGAGGTGTTTGTCATGTTTCCCAACGCAGATGGAGTGTCGTCAAATCGCCATCAAATAGAATGCAGGTGCCGACGGGTACCTAAGAAACTCTTCAACAAACACAGTGCGATACGCATCGACTGTGACAAACATCGATAGATGGGTGGTGCTTAAAGATTTATAAACTGAACTTTCTTTTATATCTTCTCACCATTTTGCGGATGCTATTTGCTGCTGTCCTGTGTAGTAAATAACGTAGCTCGCAGTGCATGTTTTAGTGCGTATGTACCGGAATCGACGTATTGTTTCACCAGGCATGTACAACTGGGAATGGTAGCACGCATCTTGGAATAAAGGAAACGCCAGATTGGATGTGTGCCACTGGTTTTATGGCTGCTAGAACAGCAGAAAAACATACAAGAGACCGGCAGCAAAAAAATGTGGAAGACGTGTGCTACAGAAAAGTGATCAAGTCGGTTTATTATGTGACCCATTGATGGGAACAGTTAAATGTATAAAATGGGACCAAATCCATAACATGCATTTGATAGAAAGCATTAGATTTAAAAGTTATCAGGGGAATGAGTACATTTCAGTATATGTCAGATATTATGGTCACCAAGGGTAACAACGCTGAAAATAAGTTATAACCGGTTTTCGCAAATATGTGGGAAATACTAATATTTCTTTTCTTCGAAATAGATTCCTCGGTTATGTTAATTGTCTTATTTATTGACGTTCGAAACGAAAAATATGATTGCGATATGGCAAGATGATTGCCAAACACGACTAAAATGACAACAGGAATCAAAATTGAGGCCATAGTCTTTCAACAGAAGTTTGCAAACCGGTCGCTCGCACCAGGTTAACCTACCTGCCTCTTCCTTTTCATCTATTTCTCTCTCTCTTGGCGACGCGATCATTGCTACTGTTTTTAAACTCGACCGGGTTAAGCGACCGCTTGTAGACGTGCAGTGGACAGGCGCACATGTACCCTTACAGTGCTTTCTTTCTTTCTTTCTTTCTTTCTTTCTTTCTTTCTTTCTTTCTTTCTTTCTTTCTTTCTTTCTTTCTTTCTTTCTTTCTTTCTTTCTTTCTTTCTTTCTTTCTTTCTTTCTTTCTTTTATTCCCTTCGTCCTTTACCCCCAGTGTAAGGTAGCAAAAGCTTGTCAGGCGAATAGCCAGGCAAACATCTCCAGCTTTTCATTAAAAGATTTCTCTCTCTCTCTCTCTCTCTCTCTACACTGGGGGTAACACAGCGCGTGTTTGTAAAGTTTTGTCAGTAAGTGTGCTAGCGCACAAGCAATCATAAAGGGATACCCGCTAGCCTCATATACAGCAGCTGTCGGCATTGACTTTTTCAGGTGCTAAAGAAATCTTGGCAGCATTTCAGCCCTACGGCAGTTTATTTGACAACCATCAGACGCAGCTATGGAAGGAACGGGATGTGACGCTGTGTACGTTGAAAAAAAAGTGAAATATACTTTCGTGACTCCTACAAATATCTGAGCCCGTATACGTAAAAACGCGTTACGCTGAGGATTTTCGTAAGAAAACATTTGAGCTAATCCCGACTCGCGACATATCATTAGCAAAGCCTGCTGACCAATGGGACAACACACTTGTGAAAGAGAAATTTTGCGAATTCGGTTCCAGATTTTTTTTTCTTCTACAAATGTGCAGCTTCACTTTGCAACGTACTATTCAGTCATTCAACCTGCAATGTTCTGACTGGATCAATATTACGCACAAACGAAAAGTAGATGAATTTTTGGTCATTCAGTACTGTTCTATGATGTATGGGCCAATTTTTTTTTTGCGTAGCCTCATAAACTAAGCTCCTTGCAAAATTTGGCAATTGAACTTTTTTGGGGGAACACAATGCGGCACTTAATGAACAGGGCATACCTGAGAATTTGACTGTGACTGGTAGTTTTCATACTTGCATTAAACCTAGTAGTAGGCTATATTCTACGTAGGGAATGTTTCTAATAGCCACATCAACAAAATTTCTACTCTCGGAAGCACATTTATGACGCAAATTTAGCACATGCCTTGTAACGCATTAAGTGCTAACTTAATTTTCTCTCGTTATTGTATTCAAAGTAAAAGAAATGTATAGAAATTGAGCATGAGACGCAGACCTCCGAAGTATTTTATCCACTGTGCGTCATGGCGACACGCATAGCTCACGCAGTGGACGAGGCTCTGAAGCGGGTCCACATGCGTAATTCTTTCGAAATTTTATGTAATTGCCTTTTGCCTCATGATGGTGTGTCCTGCATAAATTTAATATTTTAATGGGTGCATAAAATGCATAAAATGGGGGCACGACGGATCTCAACAAGAACAGCGAAATGAAGTGTGATTCGGACTCGAATGATACCAACGGAAACCAAAAGAGTGATTAGGCGGCCCGCATGTATGTGTGTTCCTATTTCAGACAATGAACGAAAGAGAGGGAATGGATCAAGGACTCGTTTTTATGTTAGACTCAACGTAACTCGAATCCCGGCCGCGGCGGCCGCATTTCTATGGAGGCGAAACTGCTTGATGCCCGTGTACCTAGATTTAGACGCACGTTAACGAACTCCTGGTGGTCTAAATATCCGTATACCTCCACTGCGGAGTCCCCAACGATGACATCCTGGTTTTGGGAAGTTAAATTCCAACAATTATTATAGACTGAACGTAACGAAACCAGCAGACAATGAAGCCAAGGACATATGGAACTGTCTTGTCATACGGTCATATGGCACTTTATTGTTCATCGGTAATGGAGCCGAACATCCTGGAGGACTCAGAACGCGAATACGCTGGTTCGATTACAAGCCTCGGCGGCCACATTTGTGACGGGGGCAAAATACAGAGAACAACCGTGGGCGTAGAATAAAGTGCCCGTAAAAGAACCCCAGGTGGTCGAAATCACTGCGTAGTCCTCCATTACGGCGTGTCTTAAAATTATATCGTGGTTTTGGCAGGTAAAACTCCAGCAAATATTTTAATTATTCGGACAACGAGTACGCGAAGGCTCTACTTACAAGCGCACACATGCTTGAATACATGCACGTGCATCGTTATGCATAGATGAGCGTACCTGCGTGCTTGTCGTTACGATAAAAAACTTCACCGACGATTACTATACTGCCTAATGTGAATTCTGAGCGCAGCTTCGTGTTGGGGCAAGCCCAACTGTGTTTTAAGTTTTCGCTTTCCGCAAGGTATCGACTACGCCATAAATCATAATTTTTGTGAACTAGGACAGCACCCACTGCGCCATTATTCGTCTTTCTGTCGATAAGCGAGGTACCCGCGCTACACATCTGTAAGGTATTATGTGCACTTTGTTGATGCTGCATGTGGCTGATGACGATGAAGAGTTATGGCTGAGCACTTTGCAGTGGATGGAAAGCATTAAACCACACACTCGTTGCGCGATTCGCATTGTGTGATGACTGATTGTTATCTTACTCTTCTGCCACACTATATTACGTAGGTTAACGCGATTTCTTGCCCCACATGACGCCTGTATAGGGTCTTTTCGCAAATGAGTTTGAAGCACCAGCGTGGCTCTGTGGTAGAATACTCGTATGCCACTCAGACAGATCGGGTTGAAGTCCCATTGGATCCTGGGTATTTTTTCTCATTTTATTTTTTATGTCTATCGGTTACTTTTTCACGTCTATCGGTTACGCCACGGCGACGGCGACGCCGCTCAACGAAGGAACGGGCGCCTAAGAGCTGCGCTATAAAAAAAGCTGGTACTGAATGAGATGGACAACAACGGTAACATCCAACCCGTGCGAGTAAACCGAGGGCCACAGGCACTGAGACTCGCGCTCGCTTGTCCAAGAATTTTGACTGACCCTTCCATGCAGGTTTATGTCGTGAATTTCTATCCAAACTGTCGTGACTGAAGTGCATTTTCTTATCATTTCTTGCCTCAGCTGTAGCCCACAGCTGACAATCGAAATTTTTTATAACAAAGTAGCAATGACATCCAATATTCGCTGTTACATTACGGAGAGAAATCAGCTCCAACAATTCGGTAATCTGGCTCATGTAAAAATTCTTGCTACAAAAACGCATTATTCTAGGCTTCAAACTCACTATAAACGAGGTAATCCTCACCTGTCTTCTAGTGGCATTTCAAGCTAAAATAGACGGGAACACGCGAAGGCGAGATTACAACAGAGCAAAGTTCGGTTGACAAAACAGGCCTATGTTGATATTTAAGAAGGGTGTAATCGTCACTTTTAACCAGTTGTTTAATGTCAGAACCACATTAAATATCTATGGTAGTGAAATATCTGTTAATATTTTTTTGCTTCTTATGCTACCTTTCTGAGACTAGCCTCCGAGTTCCGAGACTCGCCTGAACTCAATCTGTCTTCGTTACAGCCAATATCACTGCGCCTCTCCAGCTTTTGGTTTCGTTTTGAAACGACAAGTGTCACTGCAGTGAAGCGTGAGCAACCGAAGTTCGTGTTTAGTTCGCTAGAACAAATAATTCGCTATACCGGTGTTCGTTATACCGAGGTTCAACTGTATATCTTATGTATCCCTTTATCTGTTTCCTTAACCTGCCTTTATATCACGACGTAACCTGAAAAAAGAAAAAAAAAAACGCCCGTTCTACCAGCTTGTCAACCTGCGTCTAATTCACCTGCGTCAAAGATCAATGCCCGACCAGCGATCTAAGGCAAACTCTTAAAGAGAAACCATCCTATGTTTAAACTTGCTACTCACATCTAAAGCTTTAAAGCGTACGCATGTGAAACGCGTAGCTACACTGGGCAATGGAGGCCAAAGAAGAGCAATACTACTGGGTTTTACGCTAAGCCTGCACGACATCGCCACCTATTGCCCTCTTTTGCCACGTTTTCCAGGAAAGAAAAATCAAGGAGCGAGGCCATTTGTTCGACAAGGAATCTTAATTCGCGCGTCTTTCATTTTAATGCTTTCTTATTTATTAGTTTTCTTTCCCTTGCAGCTTAGGCTTAATCACTTCGGACGAAAAGCCAATGGCTCCTTTCAGTTTCAATTTCCCGATGACGTTGTGGAAGGAGCACAAAAAATAACTTGAGCGCAGGGAAAATGAATAAGGGTGATTTTACTGGATTTCCGTGTGCAATGTGATATCGGTTGGCATCGGCCTTCGTGTTCTGCCAAGATTCTGTTATATTGTTTTCTTGTGAATACGCCTCAAAACGGTGCACTTCAACCGCATGATTGTGTATGCATCGTTTACCGTTCTTAGCTGCATAATGAACTATACTATAGGCGAGAGGATGCACATAGCCTAATAATTCTTCCATTTACAACAACAGCTTCATTCAACTTTTGGAAGTACCAAAATATTTGCACTTCAATATGACGCTGCCTATGAAACGTAAAAGCGACAGCAGACACGTCACTGACACGGGATGTTAGCGAATGAGCCGCATAGCATAATGAACATGATATAACACTTGAGCGTTCGTAGCCGCTTCACATTCTAACTAAAGCACATTCCCAAACTACCATATAAGGGCAACCAGTGAACGCGTGAACTAGGTGCCCATCACCATAATTTTTAGGTTGTCTACTGCAGGATGAATGCCCCTCGCAATGACCTCCAATTTACCCTATCTTTTGCAAGTTGATTCCATTTTGTGCCATCGAGTTTCTTAATTTCGTCATGCCATGCATAAGAAATTCGTCTTATAGCATTTTGTTGAAACTGTGGACCGAAGCTAAAAGCGAAGTTACCCCACGTTACAGCGCAGGCTTTTCGCAGCGTAACCACCCAGCATTTTTGCTTTGCAACTCACGAAATTAGAATAGAATTATTGTAACAACCCACTCGCTCATGTTTCCAACTAACGAAATGCAAAATCGGAGATTATACACGAACCTTCGAAACATTGATGAGAGGGGTGCAATGGGCCGAAACTGGCCAGAGAGTTAATAAGAAAGCCACCGTGAGGAGGAAGTAATTATAAACCACTTGATCTAGTTTGACTCGATGAAGATATCAGAGCACCTCAGGTTTTGCACATTAAAGTGCGCCACACAGAATGACTTCTTTCCTCTTTTTTTCATTTTTGTTTTGCTTGAAAGAGAGTATGCTTGGGCATACTAGTAATTCATCTTTCACTTTTTGAGCGCACAACTGAACAAGGACGAAAAGCGAGGCGGGCGCAGCGCTGTGTCCGCGTCGCTTTTCGTCCTTGTTCAATTGCGCGCTCAAAAAGTGAAAGATTTCTTTTTGCATTCCGACCCATCTGAACATGACCCATCTGAAGAAGACGACTAACAGCGCTTAAGACTGGACAAGATGAAAACTTGTCCCATCTTAAGTGCTGCTTCATTCGTCGTCTACAGTGCAGCAACCAGCCCAATCATGCACACTACTCGACCCATCTGAATATGTTTTGCGGGCGAAGGGGGCCAGTGAAGCTGTGAAATGCATCTTTTTTTTTTCTTCCCACCTGTACTCTTATGTACCTGCCTGTGGTTGAATAAACTGAACTGAACTGAACTCGACCCGCGACTTCGTGCTCACCGACGCGTCGCCTTGACCACTCAGCCACCGCAACGTGGGTAGGCAGACCGAAGCTTCGCGCCCTTGGACAACCCTCACATAGTTTCCCGTATTCGCGAGAATTAAAGCGGGGCTTTTCGTACCGACCGGTTCTCGAATACTTTTGCGCGCGTTTCAGAGCCTCTAATGCATATAGGCGACGCCGCATCTAATTCGCAATGTGAAAAAAAAAGCAAAAGCGAGATTAAAGAAAGCTCCGGGAAGACGCCTGTGCGGAAGTGTCACTGAAATTCGTACGAACACATCGCTGACCGTAGAAGAAGTCGCTTGCATAGAGATCCGTGTTGTTCACGTAACCTCCGTTATTGCAAAACCAAACATTAATTAGAGAACGACGCACTAGGAGAAAGGTGTTGCAACGGCATTTCCTTTAGACCAACGGTTTCTCGGTTGTTCTCTTTTGAACTTTCGCATTTGCACAGGACGCTTCCGTTGCGTCGGGTTATAAAACGGGAGCCGGCCGTAGGCGTGGTATTCACTTACTGTCCATCGTTGTTGGTCCTGGACAAGGCGGCTCCCCACACACAAGGTTCAGCTGAAGTCGCCAACATCTGCCAACAATGAAGGTGAGACAATGTTTACACTCTGTATGATAGTCCTTCATTCTTCCTAAATTTGATAACTTGAAACATTCGTAGTTCCTTTTCACGGTGCTTATTTAGACTGCGACAAGTAATTTTTGCATATTCTTTGTATATATGCTAACTAATGTTCAATGCTGTTAACCCGAGAACATTGGAACATAAGAGGCCGCTAACCAGAGGCTCACCGTCTAATCTATCGATTATCGAAACTGTAAATGCGCGCCGAAATTCTATGAATGCGCTGTTTTGTACAGGCGCAGGAATGAAGAACCGCGTGTAATAGTTAAGGCATGGCATATCGATAGTAGTGGCCGTACATGCGTGAGCCAACCGCCAATTAACTTGCTTAAAGAAGAAATCAAATGCATGAACAGTTACTTCCGACGTAGGCTACCACGCGTGTCCGAGTTCGCCTCTTGCCTAGGTTCGCTACTGTGCGCCTTTTCATTTGTCATTCGACGTTTCTGGTGTCTTTACTTCTCCCTTGTGTCTATGTTTGCACGCCCAGTCTTTTAACATGCTGCGTTTCTTTACACAATCACTGCGAGACATGCCATATCTGCATGTCTATCGGCCAGCTTCGCCAAACGGCACCCATAAATCGCAGCTAATTTCGAGTGTAGACTGGCCTACCATTATCTCTATAAGCATTATTACGTCAACTTCGCAGTAACAGGTAAAATTTTATACGGGAAACAAAAGTCAATCTAACAACATTTCTTCTTCAAGCTTTCGAAGTCAGTGCGTCACCGTGATATCACGAGTTTCAACCGATAATATTTTCTCGCATTCTGGCCGTGCTAGCACTGTGAAAGTTTTCGAAAATTTCCCATGGTCACTTTTCGGTTCTATGCATCGACATAACACTTACTAGACGCTGGGACAAAATCCTCAATTTAAATCGAATCATCGCAAGCTATTGCGGGGACACTAAAGCTAAGCAACGCCAGTATGATTTCAAGTTTTTGACAATCCGCACTTGCCAAACCTTATTATTATTATTTTTTTGCCGCAGAAGTCTGCCAACTGTCAGAGAGTAATTTACTGAAGAAGCTCCTTTTCTTTTTCTCTCTAGTCTCTCTTTCAGCCTGAAATATTTTTCAAGCGCACATGAGTGACTCTTAAGTCAAGATCCGTTTAGAAAGAAAAAGTATACAGCTAGTGCATTCCACTCTTATCTAAATGGGGCAAAGAATAGTAAAAGTAGATAATGAAAATATCGAAACATGGATGCTAGAGCAAATTTACAGAACTGATTTTAAACCAAGAATAATATTAAAATATGTGGTGGTTCCTACTATGTATGTAATGCATCAAGAGGGCGAGAGATTCTGGTTAATGAAGCTTGCGGAGTTTCGACAGTAATGCACAATGATGATGTTGGTCAGCCTATATTATTGTAACATGCGCCTGCCAAAAGAATAGAAACGCTGAGCCGAGTAGCGTGAGAGTTAGGTGATAGGCTGGGAATATGAAGTTTGTAGAAATACGACATGACAAGCTGAGGCAACACGGGTTGTATATGAATTAGATGGGTCTTTGTCCCCCGATTTTTATGAACTACAGTGGTAATGATGATGATGATGATGATGATGATGATGATGATTCCTGTTCTTCCAAGCGCAGTGCTTTTCCGTGGCTGCCGTTTGCACGCTCGTGGCCTGCAGCGCCTTCGCTGAAGACGCCGCCAAGAAAGACAAGGACATCGAAGGAAGAGGCGGTATTCTAGGCGGTGGTCTCGGTGTCGGCGGCTACGGCGGGGGCGTAGGGCCTGTACTCGTCGGCGGGGGTCTCGGAGGCGCTGGACTTGGTGGGCTTGGCGCCGGCTATAGTGGAGCAGGTCTCGTTGGTCCTGCGTTGGCCAAAACAGGACTCATCGGAACCAGTGGCCTCGGATATGGTACCGGCAGTCTCGGCTACGGTGGTCTTGGATATGGTCGTCTCGGATACGGTGGTCTCGGATACGGAAGCGGTTATGGTGGTCTTGGATACGGCGGCCTGGTTAACGGCGGTCTGGGTTATGGCGGTCTGGGTTACGGTGGCCTGGGTTATGGTGGTCTGGGTTACGGAAGCGGTCTTGGCTATGGTGGCGGCTACCAGTCAGGCTATGGCTCTTCCCTTGGAAGCCAGCAGGGAGGATACAAGGGCGGTGCTAGTGGACTCAACCAGGGTTCCGCAGGCTTCGCTGGTGGTGCTGCTGTCAGCAAAGTAGACTCGTACAACAACAAGCAGGGTTACAGTCACAGCTCAGGCTTCTCGTCGAGCGACAGCAAGAGCTTCGGCTCCGGACTTAAGCAAGGCTCCACTGGATTCGGAAGCGGCGCTGGCGGACTCCAGGCGGGATATGGCCAGACGTCGTTCGGGCAGAACGCCGGCTTGGGCTACGGCGGTGGATACCACGGCTAGAGGTGGGTACAAACCACTGCTTCCGTCTAGGCGTGCATATTAGTCGTGCGGTGGATACATACATACATACATACATACATACATACATACATACATACATACATACATACATACATACATACATACATACATACATACATACATACATACATACATACATACATACATACATACATACATACATACACCAAGAAATGCTTTCAATAATATAGTACAGCGTTACCACTACTACGACCCTAAAAGACACCAAATGTTGCAGATTTACGACAGATATTTACTGAAAATGCGAAATATGCAGAAATAAAAGAAAAGCTATTGAGCAAAAACATACCATTGAGATAATGGGCGAAGTTGATTTGGTCCGATAAAGAAGTGCGCAAAACATAAAAAATAGAGATATTCTCATATTTGTGCTTTGTCAATACAACCAGCAACGAACACGGTGTTCCGACATCTCTGAGCGATAATACGGTCCGCCTCCGTGATACAGCGGTTACGGTTCTCGGGTGCTAACCCGAAGGTCGCGGCTTCCACCCCGGCCGCAGCGGCCGCGATTCGATGGAGTCGAAGTGCTAGAGGCGCGTGTAATTAGATTTAGGTACACGTTAAAGAGCACCAGATGGTCGAATATTTCCGGAGCCCACCACTACGGCGTGCGCCTCATAATCATATCGTGGTTTTGGCATGTAAAACACCAGGTATTATTATAATATGAGTGATCATGCGAAGGTAATCTTTTCTTTTTCTTTCAGATTGAAACTTTGTCATCTTTCCCAGCCTTGCTTCGCAGATACTTGTGGTCACAAATGGTTTCTCGCTGCTTCCCAGAACTGCCAATAAAGCTTGTTGCTCCAGAGCACATTTTCGGGGCGGCAATACTTCCTATTTTTATCTTTTGCGTTGCTTAACAGGAAGCCTCCTTACAGCCTTACCGGCTGAGATCACTCTGCCCTTACAACACCTGTTCACATGTAGACCTGTGCGACTTCATGTCTAACAAACCAAATGTAAGCCTGAAGCCTGTCATCTTTAGCACAAGAACTCGCGTGGAAATATAAGGGACGCATTATAAGGACGTTATCTTTTTCAGAAATAGACGTTCGCGAAAACCCAAATCTGGGAACCTTCTAAGATAATGCATTTGCTTTAGATTCGCAGCTAATATAAAACACTACAGCCATGTCTCGATGCTGACTTTCGGTGACCAGCGCTAGATGCTTCGACTATGCTACGATATGTTTATTCCCCCGAGGTGACTAAACTTGTACTCTAGTACGCATTACAAAGTAAAATTGTTTGCCTCCTTGAGGTTGCCTATATGTATCATGGATAGGCGCCCTTACTCTTAACGTGACACAATTTTTATTGCATATAAGAGACATTCTTAACTACGCGGGCAGTGAAAGAAGCCACAGTTGTAATTCCATTCAATTTGCCCGGTTGGCAAGGGCTTAGGTTTCTGACTGGATCAATAGGAGTGGTAACGAATGAAGTAGTATGTACGGATTTTATGCCAACCCAGTAGGCTTTCCCCTTGGGCTCGGTCATTTTTAGCACGTATATCGCTGCGCGTAGGGGACACAGACAGCGACACACACATTGACACACACAGAGCACCCCGCATGTGTCATTGCGTTCCTTATTTGTCTATGCCATTTACGCGCTACAATACACGTGTTATACCACCTGTCGCAGTTACCAACATGTCTACAAGCCAGAAAAACTATAAACCACAACCCCCCCCCCCTGGGTTCACAGTATAGATGGAACTCTGCAGTCGCTGTGTGAAAATGGGCATGCCTCCGGATGCAGGTGTGGAGGCGAGACATAACAGGGCATATTCTCACGCAAAATGACACGAGGCGTGATTAGCTACGAGTGTATTTACACTGATGTGCACAGCATCGACCAAGATGGAGAACAGCACGCACACCCGACAGGCCAGTCCTCTTCAGTAGCCAGAATATCTGACCGTTGATGTGATAGCTACGTAACATTGCCCCCGGCGGTATAAGCACCGTCTCGGTGCTTTTACCACTTCTTAACAGTTCTTTGCCTGTTGCAAAACGATGATCGGGAAAGGAGAAAGTACACGTCTCTATATTACCACGGAAGTAGACAAAGTCCAGAACAGAAAGATTTCGTCATTGTGAAGACAAAACTATTATAACCTGTAGTAACGCACTGGTTTGCAACGGTGATATGCCCTATCTATTCAATGCATCCTTATAGAATCATTCACCAATTTTCGCGACGTCACGACCAAGTCAAAATTTGTTCAATACCTGCGTCTCCTAAAGTTTTCGTGCTGCAGACCTACCTATATTGCAGGTGTAGTATGGTTGTATTAGTAATGCTTGCATGAAAATATACTAGGCTGCAGGCCCGTAGCCAGGGGGGGGGAGGCCCAGCCCCCCCCCCTCTAACTTTTGGTGAAGCAGATGCTTTTACCAAAAATAAATAATGAAAATAGGTGTTTTTCTCAAACAGTCGATGTTTTCAGCAAGTGCCCACCCCCCCCCCCCCCCCCGCAAAAAATATTCCTGGCTACGGGCCTGCGCGGCTGTCTATGAGCGCTGATTTCTCAAATCACAAAAGAATCTAATAGAAGCGCACTCCGTGCATTAGGTGCGTACTTTTCAACTTTTCTCCCAAACCTTTCTTTCAAGGAATTCTCCCGTTATATTCACTTGTTCTAACAGGTGTGGCAAGTTGGGCAGGTTGTATGACTTCGAATGGGTAGCGCATAAGACACGGAGGCACAAAATAAAGACACAGGCGTGACTCAGCGCTTTTCCAGTCTAAGTCTCTTTAATTTGCCTCCGTTTATTATGCGCTACTCATTCGAGGTCAGTTCGCTTCTTCTATTTAACTTCACACCCGTACGTTGTTGCATGATTGCCAAATACAATTTTGAAGATTTTCCCCAGTATTCGAGTAAATCATGACGAATCGTGGCTTCCGTCCTAGAATAACCGGCAATTACCCTGTGAAGTGGAATGTGTTGTCACCGGAGCTTCGTATGAATGAAAACTCGCCGCCGATGCCGTTCAAAATTTCCTGCTTTTTCTCCGCGTAGTGATCGCCCCGCCGCCCGCGGCGTGGCGTCAAGGTCGGTTTCTTGTCCCTCTTCGCGAGATATTATCTTTGCCGCACATCACCCGGCATAATTCAATTCCTTGTTAAAGCGACGTGCAGCGGCAATAGCGGTGTTACAAGTAGCTCAACAGCAAAAATTAAGGGGGAAAAGACGCTTAAAAACACCTAACCTTTCTTTCTAGCACGGCCGGTATTAACACTCTTTCTTCATTCTTTATTCTTTATTCAATGATTACACCGCTTAACCCGAAGGCGCTGCAGCAGTGGGGTTACAATGTCGACAAAAACACATCTTCATTGCTCCAGCACACCTGTTCACTTGATAAGCGATTCCATTCGCTGATGGAAGGAACCAAAAACGAATTAGCATACAAATTAGATGTTGCGCGGTATTCTCAAATCCTAAAAGAATGATCATTGCGCCAAGAGGTACATTTCCTTTCCAATGTCTATTTTCCCATGAAATATTTGATATAAGAGCTTAAACCGCAGTTTACTTCGACAGGGTGAGAGTATTTCGCATACTAGTTCATTTTTCATCTTTGTACAACTGTCATTTCTTGAATACCGGCTTAGGACAAACCTTGCAGCTCTGTTCTGTATTTTTTTCAAGTTTCTCAGTTAAAGTAATTTGCCAAATATAAGAAAAAATAACTACTGACCTGTCGCCGAATCGAAGAAAGCTTTGAGCGCAATTCTTCTTTGATCAATACCGCAAAAGTTAAACTGAATAATAACACTTACTCAGTGTAACATGCCAAAATACGGGGTATGAATTTAGGAAAGTAAACCTTACAAATACACATCCAAAGTCCAAAGCAGTGAGATTAACGCCAGTTATCGCGAAGAACGAAAGTGAAATCACGATATGCTTATGAGGAATGTAGTGTAGGGCTTCAGAAATGTCGACCATCTGCGATTCTTTGAGTGCTCCTATATATACGTACACGGGCCTCTACCATTTCGCCTCTCTCGAAATACCGCGGCCGCCGCGGCCGGCATCGAACCACGCGACTTTCGGGTCAGCAGCCGACCATCGCAACCAGTGTATACCACCGCGGTGGCTACGAAGAACAAGACACTACGTTGTCTTGCTTAGTGGAAGTATAAACGTTTCAACAAACTGCAGAAGATAGCTCCGACCTACAGTAGCTGTCATATCTGTCACACGCAACAAAACCGCCTAACGCATGCTCAAGAGTCGGAACGATCTACATGTATATTAGCACTGGTAGTCAGACTCTTGCATACCAGCATTTATGCTATGAGGAACCCTGGGCATAGGTCGCGCTTCTTCATTTTAATAAACGGTGTCCCCATTTGGAGACGCGGCTTACTTCTGCATACTATTGGCAAGGAAGAGACCACATATACTGAGCTAATGCTAAATTAAGCATTCTTATTACCTTAAGTTCCTTAACATAACGTCTGGTTGAAATGTTTTACTACACACGATGGCTTTGGTGAAGGCAGTAGCATGTTTACCGGAACGTTGGGCGTGGGCTCGTTCGGTAAGAATTTCAAATTTTCTTTTTTGCCTTTTGAGGAATGCTCGCAGACAACTATCGCGTGTGATATGCGTGAGTCGTTGAATTCTGTTTATGACTGAATATAGCAAGACTGAGTGTACAATATTTACATAATTAGTTGCATTGTAATTCATATAAATTGCTTCAAAATACACACCTCATTTTAAAACTTCCACTTACTTTGAACTTGGTGTTTAGAAGCTTGGCATCAAAATATGTAAATTTCAGGCATTTAAGGACAGTCGATCGTAATGCGTGTCGCAAAGGGTTATAATTGCAGCTTTCACCGCTACTTTCTTGTTGCTCAGCACCTAGTCAGTGGTGGTAGATCATTCCTATTTAATTAGCATGTTCGTATCCCTCACAGCCTTTTATTTCGGTTATTCAACGCAATTGTTTTCTTCGATGCGAACGTAACAGGGCAACGGATACCCAGAGTTCAACACTTTGCTAACATACTGCGGCACCCACTTCGGGCCTCGTCGGATATCCTACGCGCGTCCGGACCGTCGCCAGTTCCTTCGCGAGGTGCTGCGGATGGCGCGCCGAACCGGAAAACGGCGGTGGCCGGAACGGAAGTGGCGCAATCTTCTGGAAAACACGGCGTTTAGCGACGCGCCCTGAACGTGAGGCGGCATCTCAATACTTGGACTATGCTTCGTTGCGCTTTTCGGAGCTCTACAGGTAAATAAAAATGACCAATGGATCGTCTAAACCGCACCTCCACGTTAGTGCACCAAGTGGCTTGTGCACCGAGCGGTTTGCGAGTTTTTGTTTGGGAACAAAGACCCGCCGCTTCCGCTGCACTTGGTATAAAAAGCAATCTGGCTGCTACACTGAGAGCTACACGCATCTCGGCTCTCTTCTCTGTTACGAAGAATTCTGGGAACTCCAGAAAGGAAGGCTCCACGTTTTTACGCGGACCAAGGCAGCTATGAAGGTAAGAGTGCACCTGCGAGAAAGGTATTCTTTTACAGTACGGCGCGGTGATCAGATGAGTGTCATTAGAACATATTATTGTTCAAACGAGAACGGCGCACACAGCAATATGCGCTCAGACGCTTAAATCTATCGCCATTTCTGCACACAGGAGTAAAGAAGGGGAACGAGCAGGTAGAACTCGCTGCTCAGTTTTTTTTTTATGTGAGCCCCGCCACGGTGGTCTAGTGGTTATGGCGCTCGACTGCTGACCCGAAGGTCGCGGGATCGAATCCCGGCCGCGGCGGCTGCATTTTCGGTGGAGGCGAAAATGTCTGAGGCCCGTGTACTTAGATTCAGGTGCACGTTAAAGAACCCCAAGTGGTCGAAATTTCCGGAGCCCTCCACTACGGCGTCTCTCATAATCATATCGTGGTTTTGGGACGTTAAACCCCAGATATTATTATTATTAGTTTTTTTATGTGAGTCATATAGAAATGTATCAGACAGTGTGTCGAATGCCAAACAAAGTACATAATACGACAAATCATATAAGCAAGGGTACTGCGTTTGCGCACAGCACACATACAAGTGTTATCATCCAGGAGAAAAATGCTTGTCATAATAAACTGCAAACGTCTCAAACACATCCATGCGAAATATGGATAGCTGAAATGAAATGTCACCGGAAAGAGTAATATACACTGCATACAGAACACACTACCATGTGCATGATATTTTCACCGTGGGAAGGCAGTCTTCATTTATTATAAGCTGGCCTTGACGGTCTTCATTTATTGTGGTCTGCTTGTGAAGGCTCGTTAAACTGTGCTGCAGCTCTCAAGGTACACTAGATTAGGAAAGAGGCACGGAATGAGGACGACACAACAAGCGCCTGTGACTATCAAGTTCGTAGTTCGCGCTTGCGGTGTCGTCCCCGTTCCGTGTGTCTTTCCTTACATAGTGTGCCATGTAAATGTAGCACAGTTTAACGAACATACAAAGCGAACTAGTCCCAATACCTCACCCTTCTGCTTATGAAACAAGATCAGTAACGATGGCGTTGGCTTATTGCCACAAATTCTCTTGAGCGCTTTCTAGAGCCCATCATCGCGTTCATGCAGCATTCTCAGCAAGACGAGTGTTGAAAGATGAAAACCGAATTCTCAATGCTTACGCAACATAAGTGATAACAGCCGGCTCAACTTTCCCTCCTCACTGCAGTTCTTCGCCGTAGCCATTGTTCTTGCTCTGGTGGCAAGGGGCGTTCTTGCTGACGGACGCCCCCAAGAAGGACGTTGCCAACAAATTGGACGTTCCCAAGAAGGACGTTGCCAACAAGTTGGACGTTCCCAAGAAGGAGGACGGTACCAAGGAAGGACAAGGGACATCGAAGGACGTGGAGGCTACTTGGGTGGAGGTCACGGATACGGCGGCGGATACGGCGGCGGCTATGGCACTGGTGTGGGCGGTTATGGCGTACCTGGTGTCGGCGGCCCCGCTGTTGGCACTAAACTTATTGGAGGCGCCGGCGGGCACGGTTACGGAGGCGGTAGCGGCTACGGTGGTCACGGTTATGGAGGTGGCGCCGGCTACGGCGGAGGCTACCAGTCTGGCTACGGCAGTTCTTCAGGCGGCTATCACGGAGGCTTCCAGGGTGGCGCTGGCGGCTACAACAAAGGATCATCGGGCTTCGCCGGTGGTTCTTCCCACAAGAATGTCAACGCTTACAACAAGAACCAGGGATACAGTCACAGCTCGGGATTCTCGTCAAGTAGCAGCAACACCTTACGGCACCGGCCACCAGCAGGCATCGTCCGGATTCGGTGTCGGTGGTTCTGGGCACAAGGGTGGCTACGGACAGTCGTCGTATGGCCACAGTGCCGGTGCTGGCTTCGGAGGAGGCGCTGGCGGAGGATACCACGGCTAAAGGTAGGCTATGAAGCATACCAACCAAGCTCTAAGGGCACGTCTCAGCAGCTTCAAGTCTACAACTAATGCACTACTTTCGGGAACTGCGAGGACTTTACCATGAAACAACGCTGTCAGCCCCATTCACTTCGTTACTTTCCGGCTTTTTATGAGATATATATGCATTTCGTTCCATAGAATAGGTTTCCTTCTAATTGTACACGAAATGCTTGCGATGGAGACCAACGGGAAGCCTCCCCAAATATTCACGCGTTCAGTGGTATCCACTCAGTGAACGCCTTAAAACCGCTAAAAGTGCATAATTACAAGTACATTAAGGACTAATAACTCTATGCGTGCCATGTACTTGCCGATTAGCCCTACACATCTCATTCTACTCGCTTCATGATTAGCCAAATGTGGATATCTTTCCGTCCTATTTGAAGGTCTTAAATGCAATTTTGACATATACTTTCATTAAAAGATAGAGTGGGAGATGTCGAAAACAGCTTGCATGCGCACCACTTCTTTTTAAATGTGCTCGACACATTTGCAGCGTCAAAACTTTACGAAGCCAAAGAAAAAAGCCTGAATATTTTCTTCACTCAGACAAGAAGCATAGATTTGGGTTTTGCCAGGGGCATCACTGTACGCGACATACACGATGTTGTATTGTTTAACTGTACATGTACAGCATGTAGTACGGTTTTCCTGACTGCTTGATCAAAGTGGGCTGAAATGCAACTTTTGGTGCACTAAGCCAGCAAATTCCTGGCGCGACTACACAGTCACTATGCGGTAAGAAGAACTACCGGTAGAGGTATACGCAGTGCTTATTACAGGGCTGCTGCCTATGTATGCAGGACAATTTACTGACAACTTTTGTGACCATCGATATTTTTAGCGCAAAGGGATGATGCATATCAACCTAACAAACAACTTTTTCTTTTCCAGTTTTGCTACGATCTCTACGCAGCTGCGTCGTCGGTGTCACTGCCGTAATTTGGTTTCTTGGAGGCATCCAAGCATACAATAAAGCTTGTTTCATAAAATACAGTTATCATGTCTTTCGATAACAAGACCCTGGACGCGAGTCGATGGTGCTAAAATATTGAAACACCGTGGACAAATTTAAAGCTACTCTGATATGTCGTTTCCAGGTTTTTCTTCATTAATTACCACAGCCTAATTGATACTCCGAAATGCACAGTGGCACGCTCAATATGAGTTACAAAACGGTGGCCATGGCTCAAGGGGCCATACTGTAACACCGGCAAACGTGAAATTGGTTTCGGAAATACCATAATCCGAAACAGTGTTTACGTCACTGATTGATTTCCTTGCCGGCGCCCCCGTGCAGTGTTGGCGCCACTTTGGTCACGGGTAGCATGCTACAACCAACTCATGTTGGACACGACAGTACAGTCCATACAATTACATGCTTCAAAATCTGTTACAGAGCCAATAAACGTCTCACTTTCATGTAATTACCTATAGGTTAGCTGTTGCTGATCAGGACATGTTGCTAATCAGGACATGTTGCTGTTGCTAATCAGGACAGATAGATTAAGAATGTCAGGGAGCGTACGGACTGAAGTCACTAATGATGGCAGTCGACGCCGGCAGATGGTACAGAATGAAGAATTTTCATCAAAACTGAAGGGTCTTATTATTCAATTAATGCGCGTGAGTGTAGCGATTTGCATTGCAAGCTGTCCGAGAAAAACTGGATAGAAGATTACCTAAGAAGACAAATGCAGCAATAAATCAATGCAGTAACACTGACTGCACTAAAACATTCCAAAGTCGATTAGAATTTCCCCACAAAGGTTCGGATCCTGTCGGCTGCGCCAATAGTGCTTTCATTCAGATAATTTTTCGTGATCGATTTAGCGACATTTGCTTTCTTTGGTCGTCGTCTTCCGCGTTCTTCTCGGACCGTGAGCCTCGTGGATCATGGCATTGTCGCTTAGATCTCGGATTGCATACTTGAGCAGGTAGCGCAAAAAACTAAGACACAAGCGAGGAACGGACACACGAGACGAGACTCGTTTTTTGCGCTACCTGCCCAAGTACGCTATCTTACAAACTCGCCCAGATTTCAGTTCTCGTAAGATCCCGCATTGTAGGCGGCAATAGCAGCTCTACACAAAACGATCGCGTGATCACTCTGGTGACGTCAGTTTGAACCTTCGAAAACAGAACAGTAACATAAATTGGCAGTTCACTTTAGGATAAGACTCGCTTAGTTAGCAACACAGCTATTTGGCCTAGTTAGGAATCGGTTCATACTTAAGAAGTGCGAAGAACACGGGGACGTAGGGGAGATACACCCAGGACAGGCGATTTATAACAACCAACTTTATTACCTAAACACTGCGACTTCTTATCCGAACAGAACTGCGCAAAGCACTTCTTGTGCAACATCGCTTAGTCTAATCTGGCAAACTATTTTTTAAAGTTACGACTTGTTAAGTGTACTTCTTTTAGAGACGAAAAGGTGTTCATTTGCACAAAAACTGAGCAGCCAATTTTTTTTGGGGGGGGGAGGAGGGGGAGGGCTTCTCACGCGACTGGTAGCGATGGCACTTTTGCATGAAGTCACAAACTAAAAAGATATTCACATGCGCGTAAGGATCGGCTCTCACACAAGAAAAGTTAGAAAAATTCCTCGTGCTGCACCTCTTTCTTTCCCTACCACGTGACTCGTAATTTTTGTAATGACCGTTCAGCGGTAAGCCATTACTTATAGTATTGAGCAAGTGCTATGTGTTGACACGGCAACACGAAGAGATGCAGCGTGGGAACCTCATGATAATGAGAAGACAGACTGAAACTCCATTCGCAGTCACCCTGTCACCTAATAAGAGTACACTAACAATGTTCCCGCGATAATTTACTAAGTTTAGATTATCATGCCACAAGCGACAGGATAAAAACACAGCGGAATCTTTTCCTTTTTGCGTTCTTTCTTTTGAAAGCATTGCACGTGGGCGCTCCATTGAACCCGACACTTCTTTAGAGATACTAGGGCGGCGAAATTGCGAGAGCCAGCTGGCATTCATAAAATCTACAAAGGTAACATTTTTTCAGATACTTATGTATTTAGACCTGTGTTTTAAGCCTATTCATGGAGACCCAATGACTAGTGAATTCATTTACTCTACAGAATTACATTTCGTAAAGGACTTGCTTTGACGAAAACAGGAACTGCTGCACTGGTGTGCAAGGCAAGGTCATCGTTTGTTAAGCGGGAAAGGCTTACCGGACTAGATACAGCGAATGCACATTGAATTTTAACGAATGCGTAGCTCAGTTCGATGCCATCCACTTTTCCCGTCACTTTGGCAAAGAAACATATCCCTGCTGCGCAGCCACAAGAGCGTCACTAAGGGTTTGCCACATTTTTCTCATGTGTATTTGTTGCTAAAGGACGCCGCAACATCTACTGTTCATTAGAACAGCAGATCGGCTCTTGAATTTAAGGCAGTTCTTCGTATTTAGCAGCGACGCCTTGCGAAAAATGGAAAGTGGAATTCGCTACATGTTTCAGAGCGTATCACTAAGATTTCTTTCACATTATTTCGAAAGAAACACGGTGCAGACACGGTGACCAAATCCGTCAGAGATACATACATTCCTTCTAACAGCGGGGAACTCCGTTCTTTTGCTGAATCGCATGCGAAGTACAAGAAATACTTGCTTAGCTCTCACGTGGCAAGGTTCACAAGCTGCAACATTTAACTCAACATTTAACTTGCGCTCAAGCAAGTGGACATGATAAGACGATGCAAGCAAGCAAATGGGTCACGACGATGCGCGCGGCGACAGCAGACGACGATGCACCGCCGACAAGCCGAGACCTGTGATCCAAACTTAACATGAAACAAAGGCTATTCAAAGCGCTAGCCCATTAATTCTTTGCGGAAATACTAAAATCTTCTGTCGATAGGCTCCAATTTGACGTCATTGTGTACGTAACTGGCGTGAAGACATTTTCAGTTGGTTCAAATTGGACAGCATTTTGTGTCCGCTAGAAATGAAGACTAATTTTCACGACTCATAATGTATGTATCAGCTCCCGATATTGTAAGGGGCGTAACAACAGACTAGTCTATAAAAATTGGAACGTAATTTTAATGCCACCTCAAATAAGGAATATACATATTCTGATGGGATCACCACAGAAATATTTTTCACTTTCTGTGAAGTTCACGTGAGCTTTTAAATTTCACCTGTTCGTGCTGAACCACTACAGCGTCATTTTGTCACCAAAATTTTCTTTATCTACTGTACCTGAGAGTATTCTGATAATGAAAATATTATTAGTGGGAATATAATTGACGGGTTATGGAGCGTCCATGCTTTTGTAAGCATTTTAGATGCGAAGTATCTTATAGCGGAGTTCAATCCGGTGGTGGTGGTGGTGGTGGTGGTGTGCGGCGTGACCGCCCTTCATGCGCATGCGCATCCCCTCTCCCCTCCTCCTCTCCACATCCCAACTCCCCTCCCCCTCTCCACTTTCTCTCTGCCATCCCCCTCTCCCCTTTCCCCCTCTCCCCTTTCTCCCTCTCCCCCCTCTCCCCTTTCCCCCTCTCCCCTTCCCCCTCCCCCTTTCCACTGTTCCTCTGAAACGCGCGGGCTAGACATGGCGAAATTCTCTCCTGCGCAACGCCGCGATGAGCACCAGCGCATGAGCGTCCCCTCCTCCTCTCTCTCTCTCTCCTACGCTGCCCCCCTCTCCCACGCCTGCCGACTGCGTTCCCCGCTCGCCCTGTGAGAATTAACGGCCACGCTAAGGGAAGACAAGACGCACGTAGCGTTCCTCTTCGCGTTCCACGACGCGAGGTCGGTAGCATGCCCAGAGAACGCCAACGGAACGCGATCGTGCAAGTGCTCCGGCTTCGCATCGCCTCATGGTCCCCTTTAGCGGGAAATGGTGTAATTTTTAATCGCGTTTCAAGTATTGTATGACCCGCTATGTCGACCACATAAGTTCTCTTGTTTGTGTGATTTTCATTCGATATCCCCAGTTCTATTTGAGATGCCTTTATTAAAGCTGAAGGCAGGAAGGGTTCGTGTGTATGCATGTTTATTGAAGAAAAAAAAACAGCACGAAAGAAACACCGAAAGTAAAGAACACAAATGCTCAAATTATGATGGGCTCGTGCTCATCATTTCCTTACTGGTCTGTGCTTCTTTCACGCTGTTTTTTTTTATTTTCGTTAAAAAGATACCTATATTCAAGCGGATTGGTTCAATTTGTTGACATGGATACAACTCTTTTCGAAAGACCAACCGAATGGATTAGTAATCGTGATTGTTGCTACAGAATTTACCCGCAACCCACGCTCTATTTTCACGAAATATAAACATTCACGCACTAAATCCACCACAGGGAGAAACGGAGCTTCATATAAATAATGGAAAACGGGACGATGCGAGGGGTTTATTTATTATTGAAACGTTCACAATCAATCCAGAAGCGTTAAACTTCGCCATACACTAAGCTTGACTGTAGCGTTAGCCATATGCGTTACGCCTATGCATACTAGGCGATCTGTGAATTTTCGCTTTCTAGTCGTGCAAAGCGAGGTTTGCCAACAGAGTAGATTCTCGAATGAAAGGTCTTTTGAACACATCGTAGCTCCCGTGTAGGCGCACTGCTCGAACGCCTTCGGATATCCTGAAAGAGCGACGAACCAGCATTCCATATCACCGTTACAACGACAAATACAAGCAAGCAACAAATGAAAGTCATGGAGATAGAAACGACAACAGGCCCGGAAACAGGGATCGGTGGAAGTAACAGAGCCGCTTCCCGCGTGTGGTGCTTATCGCCCGAGCCGATAACGGCGTCTTTTTTTTGTGGTCTATACATTCGTTCATGCTTTGGAGTTCATGCTTTGTGAAAACCCGCAACAGTGAGCTCGCAGAAATGTTACCACGTGACTTCCTCTACACCAACGGATTCGAGTTTTTGTTTTTGTTTTTGTTTTAAGTCGAAGACACGACGCTTCCCTCAAGTCCACTATAAAAGAAGAGACACCCCCTAAAGGTGCACCAGAACTTCCAAGTATCTTCACAGAAGACACCCATCTCCACCAAGATGAAGGTAAGGGTTCGACCACTTGTTTGAACTAGAGTTGCATGTTACTGTCATCTTGGCATGTTACATAAAACTGTTCACAGCTTGGTGTTAAGACAACCCATTCTACTCTTACATCGCAAAGCAATCTTTTTGTTGCGTAAATTTATGAGCACATTTTCTATAACGGTACCGGTCTGTATTTTAATCTTACTTGCCTTTTGTTCTGATTAGCTTCAGATGTAGGACGTGCACACGAGTTCCTAGTGAGCCATTTACCAGTAAGGGATGCTCAAAACCAACTTAGTACCGACGGATGACATTGAGACATCTCGTAATATAATAATAAATAATTTAAAGTTCCCACGCGCCGTAGGGAATCCATGCATACCAGCTTACAATTTGTTAGCTGTCCAGCATCATCTACCCCACTCTGAAATTTGTCGTCATCTTTATTTAGGAAGCCCCGAACAATAATCCGCGGCGACATACTGGTATTGTTTTAGAAGGGCAATAATGTATTATCTGAAAGTCAAATTTATTTATTTCATCTATACATAGCATATTAGTATTTGTTCGGGGCAGGTAGAGCCGAAAATATGGCCATCCTGACCACACTACAGGTCACAAAATACTATATTCCATATACGCGAAAGTGGCCAGAAGACGGCCCCAACTGAATGGCGTTAAACTACCTGCTTATAATCAAAATGAAGGTAACCACAAGAACGTGGTGTGTAATACAGGCTGCCCTCTAAGAACCCTTAGTGTTTCAGACTAAATCTACATGGCCTCATAAACTATCCTTACAAAGACCCTAAGGCAAAAGTCTTGGTGCCGATGCACGAGATTGAAACGTAGCTTTCCATCATCCTTTCACTCCATCGGGCGCCTGCTAACGGCCATCTGCATATGCGTGACCCTTATATATATATATATATATATATATATATATATATATATATATATATATATATATATATATATATATATATATATATATATATATATATATTATATATATATATATATATATATATATATATATACACTCACAAGCTGGCGTTGCTGCCTTCGCGAAAAGATTTCCCGTAACGCATACCGCATCGCCATCATGTGGCTAAGTGTACCTTTCACGTTCACGTTGTCACGTGACTGAGTGCGCCACCACCAGTGACGCCGGACGTCTAATTTTTCGCCTCGTCAGACATATAAGACTTTCGTCTTAATAAGATGCGTTATTTTCAATAAGGGAGGTATGATGTACAGCGTACGTGGACCTTAGGTCGGCGAACTCGCTTATGGATCGGCTCAGTCAGACACACATCGATCCTTAAGTCTGAGTCTAAGTGAGTCCGGTTGAGTAATAATGTGGTGAGATTGAGTCCCAATGAGCCCGGTTGAGAAGAACTTCGGTGAGTCTGGGTCCGGGTAAGGAAAATGTTGGTGAGCCTGAGTTCGAGTGAGCCCTAAGTGCCGAATATATTTCTTGAGCGAGTCTCAGTTAGCTCCAGATTTTTTCCAGGCCTATGACGTGGACACATAGCGCAATCGTGAGCAGAATAATTATTTCACAGATGTTAACGTTGGATGCACTTTTCAAAAATGCAGACATTCGCCGCCGCTGTCTGCGCCCTCCTAGTCTGCAGCGTTTACGCTGACAAGAAGGACGAGAAGGTCGAAGCACGAGGTGGTCTCTTGGGCGCTGGTCTCGGTGGCTACGGCGCCGGTGTCGGAGGACCCGGTCTTGTCGGTGCTGGTCTCGGAGGCGCTGGTCTCGGCGGAGGCTTCCAGTCCGGCTACGGCAATGCGGCAGGTGGCCACCAGTCTGGATTCAGGGGTGGAGCTTCCGGACACAACCAGGGGTCAGGAGCATTCGCTGGCGGTGCCTCCAACAGGAACGTGAACGCCTACAACGACCAGAAGGGCTACAGCCACAGCTCGGGCTTCTCGTCCTCTGACAGCAACCGCTTCGGCGCTGGAAACAAGCAGGGATCATCTGGCTTCCAAGGAGGCGCTGCTGGACACCAGGGAGGCTTTGGACAGCAGTCATTCGGACACAACGCCGGAACTGGATACGGCGGTGGATACCTTGGCTAGATGTGAGTACGCCGCAGAAGCAAAACTCGTAATGTTACATAGGAGCCTTCGCAATAGAGTCCAGCGCCTTAGCCAGGAAATCACTTCTATAACGTAAAGGGTTCTCGGCTTGTTAGCTTTACGGTGCACGACATTCACAACAAAGTAACCAGTATAAGAAAGTGTTATGAAGGTGCCAAGCACTTCTTCAAAGAAATATTTAACAATATAAAACAGTTATCAGTAAACGGTGGCGTAGTGACTAAAGTGGGGTCTAAAGTGGCGTAGTGACTAAATTGGGACTAAAGCCTCGTTTTGTTACACCCAACAATCTTTAAAACGTGCTTTGTGTCCTTGGTATGGGTTCTCATTAGAATGTAAGGCCGCATAGCAGTGACTTCGAAATATACATATGACTTCGTTTATTCGAACGCATCAGAATAGCGGATTCATTATTAGACACTGTGAAACTCGCGAACAAGCTTATTCCTCATTGCTGCCGTTATAACCAAAAACTACATGTAGGAAGAGCGTGGGATACACGCTATAACCAACGGCGGCCAGCCCCCGATGTTTAAAAATACCGATACCAGGTGGTGTAAAAAATGATTTTCAAACTTATATTTCATTCTATTCCTATACGATGCGCTGCATGATTGTTCTCAATATGGTCGTGTTTCATATTAGAACAGAAGGAAAATAAGGGCAACAAATTTGTTGTCGGATACTCATAATCACAGTGCATATAATTATTGTTATTTTTATCTTTCAGACTATATATGCATGGAGAGGAACGTCGATTGCCTATGCCTCGCTACAGGGTCATCAGAGGTGGAAATAAACGGTGGCCTTCTTAAACTTGAGGAATTTCTTTCTTTCTCTGTATTGATGTCTCAGGTGAGACTATATCTTTTACCTATCACTCCGTTAATAACATGTGATGGAACAGTTGGCGAATGAGACTCTTAATAAGTGAATGTCCTAGTGGCAAAGCAGGCCAGCATCACAATACACCGTATTATTGCGATAGCAATTATATGGACACTCTCGGCAGATTTTTGCCGTCGCCATCATGTTCCGAATATATATATATATACGCAACGAGCCGGACCATGTTTTTGCATATGATATGAAATGTAGTGCATCGCATTATACTTTCATGTGGTAGGTTGTATATAGGACAGACGGGGCACTGTGTGAACACGCGCCTGAAAGAACATCAGACATCAGTCACTTCAGGAGGAGGCGCGAGCTTGCCTGCGCATTGCAGAGCGTGCGGGTGTTCAGCCATTTTTAACGACACTGAAATTATTGGTAAAGGATCCTGAAATATCAGAGGGAAATAATTGAGCATATTAAATGCAAAAACACGGTCCGGCTCGTTGCGTAAGCACACCTTCCCTCTCGCTATCACGTAAAGAGGTGACGTTTTTAGACAAACGTAAGTAGAAGGTGCCACAATCGGCGTTTTATCTGCAAGGTTTTTAAAGCACTCCAGCGTTATGGGTGTGTTTCGTCGATTGTCACATGCTCACCACCGCCTTTTTCCCCCCTCCCACCTAAGATATCTTGTAGAACACATGCGCGTTTTGTGGGTTTCCTTTTCGAGTAGATGTTTTTTATTAAACTGTTGTAAGTCCCAGCGTGTGTGGTCGTCTTTGTTCTCTTCTTGTGTACGTGTCTGCTGAAGGCTGGGTTCCTTGCTTTCAAGCTATGTACCAACAGGCCCAACACCAGACTCTTCTAGAGACAAGAGTTAATGAAAAACACCTTAGTAACCTTCGATTCGCTGATGGCATTGCCTTGCTGGTTAACTTAGGGGACGAAGTGCAAAGCATGGTTACTGAATTGGACAGGGACAGGATAACTGTAGGTATGAAAATTAATATGCAGAAAACTAAAGCAATGCAACATTCTCGCTAGAGAACAGCGCGTCGCGATAAGTAGCGAGGCACTGAAAGTGGTAAAGGAATACGCCTGCTTAGTACAGGTAGTGACCACGGATCCGAATCATGACACTGAAGTAACTAAAAGTGATAAAAATGGAGTGGGGCGCGTTTAGCAGATATTCTCAAATGATTAATGATAATTTACCGCTATCCCGATGAAGAAAGGTATATAACAGATGCATCTTAGTGATATTACCTATGGAACAGAAACCTGGAGGCTTACGAAAAGATGTGAACAAAGCAACAAGATGCAGATTTACCGACTCGGCCAATTATGGCTACCGTACTAATGAAAAGGGTTCAACCTAAATTGAGGACGACACAGCGAGCCCGGGAAAGGAGAATTACAGGCGTAACCATAAGGGACAAGAACAGAACAGGGTGGGTAGGGGACAAACGTGTGTTAAGGATATCTTAATTGAAATTAGGAAAAAAAATAGGCAAGGGCCGGGCAGGTAGCGAGAAGCCAAGCGCGCGAGGGAGAGGCAGGAAGTTAAGTAAGCAGATAAGATGAAGAAGTTGGGGGGTTAACGAGGCCACAGCAAGTACAGGAGCGGGTTGATTGAAGAAACAAGGGTAAGGCCTTTGCCTTGCAGTGGGCGTAGTGAGGCTGATTATGATAATGATGAGTGTAAAGGTATACCCTTGTACAATAAACGTAGGATTACTATTCTCAATAAAAATTAAGCCTCGCTGAATGACCAAGCGTCACTCCCTCACTCAATTAAGCCTCAAGTAAGCATCTCTGAATTTCATTTATGATGTACCGATGTGCACAACAGGTTATCTGCTCTCCCCACTTTCTGCATATTCAAAAAAATATTTTCTAACGGCTCGAGATGTGGAAGGAATCCTTTGAACACATCGCCGTTGGTGTGGGCGCAGCAATCAAACACCTTCGGATATCCTATGAAAGCGACGAACCAGCGTTCCGTATCGCCCGTATACAGCGGCAAAAAAGACGCAGGCAACAAGTGAAAGTTTCGAGATAGAAACTGCAACAGGCCGGGGAACAGGGATGGGTGGAAGTGACGCAATTGCCGGGGAAAGCCGCTCCCCGCGGGTGTCCTAGACGATAACAATGCCTTCTCCTTGCGGCCTACATTCTTTCGGCTACGGCAGGTAAATAACCGCGACGTTTGGCTCACAGAATTGCTACCATGTCGCTTCCTTTACTCCAGCGGATTTGGGTTGTCTTTTTTGTTTCAAGTAGAAGACGCGGCACTTCCCTCGATTCTACTATAAAAGTAGAGCTGCTCTCGAGCGGGGCAACGGCATTTCCAAAGATCTTCGCAGAAGACACACATCTCCACCAAGATGAAGGTATGTGTTGGGCCACTTGTTTGAACTTGCGCTACATTTGGCTGTCATCCTGGCAGGTTATATAAAACCGCCTAGAGCTTGGTGTTAATTGAACAAAAAATTATAATCTCTTATTACATTGCATTCGCCTTTGCTTCTTTATGAACTGTATAATTTCTCTAATTACAATAAAAACACAACCTTATCATACTTATATTTTAGTCTTAATTATTGCTCGCATTTCAATGAGGGCATCAGATGTTCCAGGTTGTATACACGATTTCGTAGTGAAGCATTTTTCCTGCAAATGATGCTCAAAATTTAGTGGTAAGAAATTGAGAAGTATCGTAACACAAAGAAAAAAATTACACCATTTCCCGCTAAAGGGGACCATGAGGCGATGCGAAGCCGGAGCACTTGCACGATCGCGTTCTGTTGGCGTTCTTTGGGCATGCTACCGACCTCGCGTCGTGGAACGCGAAGAGGAACGCTACGCGCGTCTTGTCTTTTAGCCTGGCCGTTAATTCTCACAGGGCGAGCGGGGAACGCGGTTGGTAGGCATGCGAGAGGAGGGCAGCGTAGGAGAGGAGAGAGAGGGGGAGGGGACGCGCATGCGCTGGTGCTCATCGCGGCGTTGCGCAGGAGAGAATTTCGGCATGTCTAGCCCGCGTTTCAGAGGAACCGTGGAAAGGGGAAGGGGAGAAAGTGGAGAGGGGAAGTGGAGAGGGGAGGGGAGAGGGGGAGGGGAGATTGTGAGTGGAGAGGGTATGCGCACGCGCAGTAAGGGTGGTCACGCCGCACACCACCACCACCGGATTGAACTCCGCCATACGATACTTCGCATCTAAAAGTTGCGGAGAACCCACATACTGCAGGAATCCATGCTGTACCATTTTTTACTTTTCAGACAGTCCAGCATCGAGTCCTTTTACCGGGAGGCTCTGCTTCTATCCTTCTCTTAGAGAAGTAATTATCTTTATTTACGAAGCTCAGAGCGGCCAGCCGCAGAAATTTACTCTTATTGCTTTAGAAGGGCAATACTGCATTACCTGAACGTAAGATTTATTTTACAAGTGCTATATCTTCATTCGTGTATGCGTAGCATACCAAATATTGTTAAGCGCAGGTGGGAAAGGGAATGTGGCCATCTTAACCGTCTCAAGCCGGTCAGCATTTATATTTGCTAAACTCAAACTATCATTAAGATGACACAAACTAAAACAACGTTGCGTGAAATACAGGTTGCCCTGCAAGAACCCTTTCTGTTCAAGAATCATGTTTCCCATAAGGAAGATACGCAGTAGTGCGTGAACACAATCCAATCGTGAGGACGATAACTCTAACAGATATTAATGGCGGGTGCATCTTTCGAAACGCAGACATTCGCCGCCGCTGTCTGCGCCCTCCTAGTCTGCAGCGTTTTCGCTGACAAGAAGGACGAGAAGGTCGAAGCGCGTGGTGGCCTTTTGGGCGCTGGTCTCGGTGGCTACGGCGCTGGCGTCGGAGGTCCCGGTCTTGTCGGTGCTGGTCTCGGAGGCGCTGGTCTCGGCGGATATGGCGGAGGCTTCCAGTCCGGCTATGGCTCTTCTGCCGGCGGCCACCAGGGTGGATTCCAGGGTGGCGCTAGCGGGTACAACCAGGGCTCAGGAGCATTCGCTGGCGGTGCCTCTAACAGGAATGTGAACGCCTACAACGACAACAAGGGCTACAGCCACAGCTCGGGCTTCTCGTCCTCTGACAGCAACAGCTACGGCGCTGGAAACAAGCAGGGATCATCTGGCTTCCAAGGAGGCGCTGCCGGGCACCAGGGAGGATACGGAGCACAGTCATTCGGACACAACGCAGGAACCGGCTATGGTGGCGGATACCTTGGATAGATGTGAGTGCACTTGAGGGGAAAGCCTTGTAATATCACGTGACCTCCTTAAAGGGCCCTAAACCTCCCAGAGGTCGCAATTTAGTTGTGATGTTGCAGTCGTGCACAAGCCTTCAACAAACCCGCAGCCGCAAGAATTTTTCGAAACGGTGCTGTGATAGCGGGGCTACGCGAGTTTGATCGTCTAAAAGCGGCCCCCGCCCATTTCGCTCTTTCCTTCACTAAACTCCGTTCATCGGCTGGTCTCTCCTCCCGGCCGAGTGCTCCTCCTCGCACGGCGAGGAGGAAGACTAGCGAGCGCGCGTACCTGAGAGCAGAAAAACAGGTTCTTCTAGCGGATGACATGACCATACGCGAATATTGACGTCAGAGCCAACGCTAGGGATTACCGAAATGCCCGGAGAGAAGAAGCGATTGTTTCTCGGTATTTGTGGCGCGCTCGCCGTTGGTAGCGTTGCCGGGTTTGGCATTGTTTATCGCGACAGCATTCTGAACTGGATGCGCGTTTACTTGAAGCGCTAAAATTTATACATGGTGGTTTTGAGGCCATTTAATAAACTACAGCCTTTACAACAAAATCGCATGTATAATGAAGGTTCCCGGCTCTACAACGAGTTGACCCGTGTCATATTGTTTTGAAGGTCCCGAGCGCTCCTCTAAATTGCATTTAACTTTATGGGATAGTTATCAATAAAAGGCAACGTACTGATTAATGTGTGCAGCTTGGGACCTAGGCTGGCACTGCAAGACTTTCCGTTAATGCTTTTATTTTGTCAACTACATGAACATGGTTTGTGTTCCCTGCATGAGTTCTAATCAAGAATGGAATAATCACATAGCACTGACGCCGAAATATACATATGACTTTCAATCAAAGACGCCAGACTAGAACCATTGATGAACAGTGTCGAACCTTTGAACAAGCTTATTCTTCATTTTGACGTGAAAAAGCAGAAATGGTACTGTAGTAGGAACATGAACTACATGTTGTGATAATATCGTTCCCTTTTGTCGCGGAAAACTTAAACGAAGAACAAAAAAGGAAAAGATGGTACCTCGCATTCGCGTGCACAGTAGATTTTTGTGGAAAACAAAATATTTCTAGCCTTTTCGTAAGGGTATGAAATAGAACATAGTAAGCAAATAAATTACAGAGATTGATATTTCAATGTTTGGAAGTGCGTACCAAGAAATGTGAAGAAAGATTCGTGCACTTCTATATTGAACTTATACCCGCCGCACTTCGTGATTGCGCTCAACGAGTCTGTGTTTCATGTTGGACCCCCCCCCCCCCAAAAAAAAAAAGTACGCAAAATTATTTCTCGGATACTTCTAATCGCAGCGCATGTAACAATCATTTATTTTTTCTTTCAGAATGTAGGCTTCCCACGCGGATGAACGTGAAGGGCCCATGCGTCGCTACAGGGACATCAGAGGTGTAAATAAATGATAGTCTTGCTGTACTTGAGCCCAAGTGTCTTTTTTCTCTCTCTCAATTCAGATGTCTCGAGCGAGACTTGGCTTTATCTTGTGCCTATTACTCCCCTGACAAACTGCGATGGAACAGTTGACGATTGGGACCCGCACTCACGGATTGTCATAGTGGCCGAGTTGGCCAGCACATCGTACTGTTTTCACATCAGAAAACAGAAACATCCGCGCATACAGAGGATGCAAACACTAATTCCCTTCAGTAGTTTCAGCCAATGAGAACTACTTAGACTTACGAGAGAGCAGACAAAAAACGGCAAGTACGCGAACCGGAAGCACAGTTTCGCGGTCCCTGATTGGTGCGGGTTTCAGCACAGCCATGGCGGAGGTTTACAGTCGCAAATACAGGCTGTTTCAGCTAAGTGGGGCCAAGTATTCCTTTTAATTGCGCGCCCTCTAAAGGAAAAGCTGCAAAAATATTAAAACAGGGCAGCTTTATTAGCATAGATGAAATAATCCGACGTTGCTGAACAAACGTTACAACTTTTATATTCAGTATTTTTCGTTAAGGTTACTATTCCAAACGTTAATTAAGCAATAGTTGCTAATTACACAGCTTATCGGACTGGCAGTTATTTTAGCATGGTTGAAATATTCGGACGTTTCAGAACGAGCGCTACAACATTTGCAGTGAAGACTTTTCACTTGAGTTACTAAATAAATAGTAATTAAGCAATTTTTGTTAATTACCCACCTTGGAGGATCGGTAAAGATATCGTGACATGCTACGTACGCCTCAGAACAATACTAGGCCAATTCCACAAGCGTAGCGTATGTGTTTGTTTTTGTAATACTATAGGCGCCAGATAGCTGAAACACCCTGCAATATACGCCATGACATAGACATAGCCACCCATCTGCGGATTCTCCAGAACAGACAGAATCTATTATTTTGATCAGGAAATATGCGTCCCGTGATATGCTGTCACCAACACACTTGCATTCCTGTTGGGCAGCCAAGATTTACAGACAGCATGAACTTTTTCTTTTCTCATGTTAATAAACGCTGATAATTGCATGACATGTGCATACAAAAGGAGGTCCCGTAGTTAGAAACTGTAATGGGATGTCCTACGCATGATATGACAAGATTTATTACAACAACCAATAATGGCAACATGTAAATTTAACAATATTAAAATCAATAATCGAACGTGGGATAAATGAACAGAAAAAAGTTACATGTATAAATAATTACAGGGCTGCGGATTTATCAGTTATAGTGAAAACTGCAAAGATAAATTTTTCAAGAAAAATGCGGCAAAAAATAAAAGAGCCGCGTAAGTGATCGCAAAGGAAAAAAAACATACCCCAATGATAAAAATGAGTCTGGGGAAGTGAAAAGAAAGTACTTCAGTGTTGTATTGAACCTGGGCGCGTTCCTCAATATAAAAGTTAATGTTAAAGTGTTCCAGAACGGTAACGCTGAAAAAATGTAAATCCTCTTTGTTGCAGATAGTTTGAACGCTAGGTACAATAAAATTCAAGTTTTCAGCAAATCTAGCAATGTTGGTGTTAATAAGGGATGTCTGTGGAATGGCGGGTACTGCAATATTATAATTTAATACCCTATCAATAAAAATTGCGAGGTTATATTTAAGAACATCAGTCACGCACAAAGTATGCTCACATAATAAGTCGATCGCGCTTACGCTGCGCAATGAACTTTTATTAAACTATTTACTCGCTTTTGAATAACTTGCAGTCACGTTAGCAGACTTTTATATGTGTTTCCTCATGATTCAGTGTTAGAGTTAATAAGTCAATGAGCAAAAGCATAATAAAGCGATATCAGAAACAACAAAAATTTCATGAATGAGCTCTAATGAAAACACGTATTCCATATGCCATTTTCTTTGTTACGTTAGGAATATGAAGGTGACATAAAATAGTAAAATAGTCCATTAAATAGCCTATAGAACAAACATTTACGTAACTGAAGACATGTTGGCGTATTGTATCTTTGTTCGACCGCTGTATCTAAACGACATATGGTTTGACGCCATGTGGAACTCGATAGGGTATTTTTATATTGCCCTTATTGGATTAATTAACCGAGATTAATTCTGCAATATTTTCTAATTACACTATAGGGACAAGTGCGTTTCGGTACGTTGCAGATGCCATTCGAGAACAACCGACCCATTTTTTTTTGGCGTTTAAAGAAAGCCGCTGTATTATGACCACGTGATTGGGCTGGTGTGCTACCATACTGCAGAGCTCTCAAGCGTGCTTCGAGCGAAACAACCGGCGCGTGGACAGCGGGGAAATGAGCGGCCGCGGCTCTAAACATCGGCTTTCTAGTGCGTCAGCTTTTTGACGGCCGCACATGGTAAGGAAATGCCATCGTCCCTGAGAAGCGACAGGCTGACGGTCCACGCGCCGGTTGTTTCGCTCGAAGCACGTTTGAAAGCGCTGCAGTAAGGTAGCGCATGAGCACTGTCAGATCGTTTTATTTCGTATCTCGCGGACTTTCTTTAAAAGCCGAAAAAAATCACCACGTAGCATATGTGCCGTCATAAAAATTTGGATCAGTCGTTTTGGAATGCCCTCTACAACGCAACGAACCGCACTTGGCCCTAAAGTAAACGTTAAACATTTTGCATAATTGACCTTCGTTAATTAATCAATTAGGCGCCACATAAAATACCATAACGAGCGTCACATGACGGTAAAGCATATGTTGATTTCATTCAGCTGCGGTTAACCACCTTTTTTTAAAATACTTGTACTAGTTTTTACGTGAAACACCCTGTATACTTATTCACTGTGATTTTTTAATACAGACCCGCCTTGCTATTTTACTTAGATATATTCGTTTTCTTATGTTAGGTCACCGTAAAGTTTATTTACTGCTACAAATCACCAGGCCATTGGAGCCAAAAGTGCCAATAGTGTGAATAGCAGTGGTATCATGCGATGCTTTGTGTCACTTGAATATGTTTGGGACGTTTCTGGGCGGCACAAGCTGTCGGAGAAGAAATGCTAAAAGATTGCGCGTTAGTGGATATGCTGCTAACGAACGCTTTGCGCCAGCACTTAAAAAGAATATGAAGAGTCCTTGCCGTTTTATGTCCTCTATGTATAAACGATGTGGCACAAGAAAATCTCGCTACCAGCGTTCTTTCTGCTAGGCACCTGTCGGGTGATCCGGTATTGCGAAAACGGTAATTGTTTGCTGACAAGATAAGACTGTACAGCGGTATTTGCACCATCGCTCGAAGGCTTTTTGTTGACGTCCATGTAAGGAGATGGCAACTCGATAGATAGTCGGTAGGTAGAGCAGTGACAGCCGTCAATTAGAAAAGTGACAAGCAAAAACCACTGGCAGCCTAGCGTATAAAAGCTGTCATGTTAAGCAGCCAAATAAATCCCAATAAGTTGTTTCGGAATGAAACTCATATACTTTGACCAAGAACGACAGAACTGTTGAGATACTAACGGATATTTTGTTCAAATTAAACAAAGTTGTTCCCATTTAAGAAATTTTCAAGCAAACATTTTGTACATAGGCGTTTGCTGCTTCACTATATAGAGGTATAATAACAAATTTGGAAATGTGTCGAAATGTCTTAAGATACAATCGGAAGGTATCGTATCGGATAGGATAATTCAAGTAGTATCTTGCATCTGTATCTCAAATACTGCCTGCTCGAGTATCTTGTATCGTATCGCGATATAATTTCAAGGTATCCTTGCCCAGCCGTGGCTTATGCAAAAGAACTATTTTCTAACGGCTTGGGATTTCGCAAAAGAATCTTTTAGAGCTCCCGTATTGGAGCAGAAGTCAAACACCATCGGATGTCCTAAAAGAGCGATGAACCGGTTCAACGGCAAGAAAAAGCAAGCAACAAGTGAAAGTTTCGAGATAGAAGCGGCAACACGGCCGGAGAGCAGGGATGGGCTGAAGTGGCAAAACTGCCGGGGAAAGCCGCTCCCCGCGGGTGGTGTTTAGAAGCCTAGCCGATAACGACGACTTCTTTCGGACTACATTTGTTCATTCTTTCGAGCGTGACAGGTAAATAACAACAACGACAGGCTCGCAGAGCTGCTACTACGTCACTTCCTCTGTATACACAATCGGATTCAAGTTGTTTTTTGTTTCAAGCAGAAGACTCCACGCTTCCCTCGAGTCCCCTATAAAAGGAGAGCCACCCTCTAACAGTGCACCCGAACTTCCAAGTACCTTCACAGAAGACACCCATCTTCTTCAAGATGAAGGTATGTGTTCCGCCACTTGCTTGAACTAGAGTGGCATTTGACAGTCCTCTTGGTTTGTTATATAAGACCACTAACAGCTTGGTATTAAATAACGAACAGTATTACTCTTTTATTGCGATTCATTCTCTTTTACTGCATTACGAGGTGATTAATTTCTCTAATATTAAGCCGCTACGTTACCGCGCTGTAATTTATTACTTCCCGTCATTTTTGTTAGCGTCAAATTTCACAGTAAACAGGTGGCATACACGAGTTCGCTGTGAAGCCTTTTCTTTCTGAAATGGTGCTCACGGCCAACTCGGTAAGTGAGCAAGATATTGAGAGATCTCCGAAAACGAAGAAATAATTGTAGAAATTCCGCATGCTGTGGGGAATCTATGGTATCGCATTTTGCATGTTTCTGGCTGTCCAGGATCGGGCCCTCGTGCCATGAGGCTCTGGTTCTAGATACACCGTTCCTAGACGTGTCATTATCGTTAACTGGAAGCCCGGAGCGATGCGCAACAGGAACCTACTGTTTTAGAATGCCGAGCATGTTGTATTGTCTAAACGCAAAATTTATTTTCCAATTTCTATCTTCTAATTCATCTACGTAGTGACGATAGTTGTTGAGTATCGATAGTTATTGAGCAACGCCACAAACACTGGCCATGCTAGCCATATTACTGCACTTTATGATTTATGCTTCATATACAGGAAAGTACACCTAAGGCAGCGCTATCCGAATTGCGCAAAATTCAAATTATAGTTAAAACGATAATTACCCAAACGTGGTGTGAAGCACAGATTTCTATACAAGGACCATTGCTGTTTCAAAATCAGCATTGTTGTCCATATGCAAGATATTCTGCAGTCATTCTAAAAAGACAGGGCGTGCAAACACGGACACAAGAAAGAAGTCAGGACACCACAAACGCCGACTAACCGACTAAACGCCGACCGGACATGCCAGGAGGATATGTGCCATATTGACCGCGGAATCATGGCGTCAAGTGAGATTTTACCAGGAATGCCTCAAGGTCCGTTGCTCGACTTCGCGTGACGATCGCCGCCAGAAGCAGATGTACGCCGACTGGATGAGGGTAGCTAACCAGATTAAAAACTTTGAGCGCGCAAAAGGACGTAGGACCAGAAGAAACACACACACGTCCTTTTGCGCGCTCAAAGTTTTTAATCATGCGTTACCAACTAGCCCACCTAGCCATTTTGTTACATAGCTAACCAGCATGCGGAATTCATATGGAGGGTAAAACTTCGAGAACTTCAACCATGTAAGAGGAAGATGATTTCTACTGTTTTACCGCAGAATAACTTGCTAGTCCTTGGAGGAGCTGCCTTAGATTATAGTCACTGCAAAACCCTAGCCTTAGGTCCTAAATACTGTTTTAAGCCGAACCTGAAACCAATAGACGTTTTAAGTTTGCCGCGTACAATCACTAGACTTGTTCCTGAAGAAGAGCGTTCCAACTGCATATCAGACTGCGTTGCTAGAATCAAGGGTTCTAATATGCATCTCAAGTGTTCTGATCCTATCCGGCCTTTGGTTATTTACTGTGTCGAGAAGAAACTCAGGCCAGTAGTTTCAGATAAGGAAGGGTATTTTGTAATTATGCCGGACAGTTTGTTCTCAGAAAAAGCATTAACAGCCATAGAAAAGAATTTTAGGACGGTAAAACTTAAGCCATCCGTAGTTAGGCAACGTGCTGTCGACCTTTTGTTAAGACATAATCTTGAGAGAATAGCTTGTAATGTCAAGAAGGCCAAATCACTTACTTTAGAATTGTTTTTTTCAGCCAAAATACATAAGAACGAGATTCCGTTTCGAGCAATCGTTTCAGAGCAAGGCACCTGGCAAGTCGCTGTATCTAGTTATTTGCAGAACTGCTTAACCTCATTGAGTTTTTCAGACCCTTTTCGTATGCGTAATTCTCAGGTGCTAGTTCAGTTCCTCTCAGAGGAGAACCCCGGCTGTTGTAAGGCCTTTAGTATGGATATTGAAGACCTGTATTATTCTTTGCCGCATGATGATTGTTAAAATGTGTAAATGAATGTATTAACGAACAAGAGCACCAGACGGTTTTCACCGAAACATGTGGTGTTTCTACCGGTGCATTTATAGAAATCCTTTCCATGTATTTAAAGTCGACGCTGGTAGGTTGGAAGGAAGGCGTTTATGTGCAGAAATCAGGGATATGTATTGGTTCTAAAGTTGCTCCGGTTCTTAGTGATTTATACCTTAGCAAGATTGACAATCTTTTGGAAGGCGCCTTAGGTAATTCGGTTATTAAGGTTTTTCGTTATGTGGACGATTACTTCATTTTTTGTAGTGGTGAGGACTTTGAAAAGGTGGTAACTTCCGTGAGCAAAAAATTTGAATTAAATGGAGGAGGACTAAGCTTTACTAAAGAGGTGCCTCAGAATAATGCAATACAATTTTAGACATATTCTTAACGTTCCAGAAGAACCACGTGTGTTGGCAGTATTCTCCTAGATCTTCGAAACCGCTGTTAAATTTTTCGTCAAAGCACTCGAAAGTTGTAAAAAACGGCATCGCCATGTCTTGCCTTAAGTCAGCCCTCACCAAGTCGTGTGAGCACAAAATGAGTGATAGCTTTAACGCACAGGTTACACGTCTTTTAGATGTAGGGTATCCTCGTGATGCAGTGGCCACGGTCGCTGAACGTTTAAAGAAGTCTATTGTGTTAAGTCCAAGCATGGTTGCAGAAAGCGATAGGAAGAAACGTGTCGTAGGTATACCGTACATTCATCGCGTATCTCACAGGCTAAAAAAAGTAGGAACTAGATACGGCGTTAATGTTGTTTTCACAGCTGCCAATAAGCTAGGTAAGATTTGTGCCGCTGTGCAGAGGAAGATTGAGGGAGTAAAAGACAAGAAGCGGACCGATATTTGTTTCGTAAAACACACCAACAAATTCACTGATTGCCGTACGAGTGTGGTGTATAAGATTCCTTTCAGCTGCGGCCGCTTCTACGTAGGACAGACGGGCCGATGCATCAACCAGAGATTGTTGGAACATAAGAGAACGCTTACAGGAGGCTCACCTTCTAATTTGTCTTTACATTGTCGAGATTGTAAGTGCACGAAAAATTTGATGAATGCGCAGTGTTGTACCGGCATAGAAATGAAGAAACGCGCCTGATGATTGAAGCATGGCATATCGAGAATAGTGGTAGTGCATGCGTGAGCCAACCGTCGATTAACTTGCATAAAGATGAAATCAAATGCCTTAACAGTTATCTTCCACGTAGACCGCCACGCGTGCCGGATTGATAGGTTCGCCTGTTGCATGGGCATGCGCAGATAAGTTTTCGTGCCTTCTTTCTTTTCAGCCGTTGTGCGTCTCTTCAGTTGTTAGTCGGCGATTGTGGTGTCCTGACTTCTTTCTTGTGTCCGTGTTTGCACGCCCTGTCTTTTTAGAATGAATACTTACCAACTAGCTCAGCTCTCTGTTATTCTAATATTCTGTAGAGCGTGAAAGGGGCACTGACATTAATTTTCGGAGCTGAGATTACTCCATCATAGACCCTTTGAGCATGTGTGAAGCTCAGTAAATGCACATAACATATTTTATTTCGATACTGCATGAAGTCAATTTCCGCGTGGCACACCTACTGACATCGAATCTACCATGACGTCAAGCTACATCCCGAATTCTGGGGACTTCACGCACCAGTATGGCTAGTTTTGACGACGACGGGCACCAAAACATACAATGTGGCCGCTAGCGCGCCACCAAAACTAATCAAGATGACCACTTCTGTGTTACCAAAAGGAAACACGCAGCGGAGCGGCCGTGGAAACGTCAGGATATCTTGTGCGAACACGTAACGAGAAGTTCATACCGTGTCGTGATTTTAGGGTACCTTAAGAACCGAAACTATACAGACATGTGGTCATTAATTTATCAGGGTGCACTCATGGTTACCTGTAGATTTTCTAGGCTCTTGGGGACTTTATTGTTCTCTCAGTTGACGCAAAAAAAAAAAAGAAACGACAACTGGAAATTTTCGTGTCAGTACCCCTTGAACATAGTGCAATCGGAGCACAATAATTATTTTGCAGATACTAACGGTGGATTCACCTTTCGAAAACGCATGCATTCACTGCCGCCGTCTGTGCCCTCCTAGTCTGCAGCGTTTACGCTGACAAGAAGGTCGACGCCCGTGGTAGCCTCTTGGGTGCTGGTCTCGGAGGCTATACGGCGCCGGTGTCGGACGACCCGGGCTTGTCGGTGCTGGTCTCGGAGGTGTTGGTCTCGGCGGACATGGAGGATGCTTCCAGTCCGACTGCGGCTCTTCTGCCGGTGGACACCAGGGTAGATTCCAGCGTGGCGCTGGTGGGTACAACCAGGACTCAGGAGCATTCGCTGGCGGTGCCTCCAACAGGAACGTCAGCGCCTACAACGACAACAAGGGCTACAGGCACAGCTCGGGCTTCTCGTCCTCTGACAGCAAGAACTTCGGCTCTGGACACAAGCAGGAATCATCTGGCTTCCAAGGAGGTGCTGCCGGACAGCAGGGAGGCTTGGGACAGCAGTCATTCGGACACAACGGCGGGACCGACTATGGTGGTCGATACCTTGGCTAGATGTGAGTTGCAGAGCGCAACCTTGTAATTTCACGTGACCACCACAACAAAGACAGAAGTCCTTACGAGAAAAATTACTTGCAAAACGAAGGGTTCCCACTATACTGTGGCGACCTACTGAAGCGGCGTGCTTACGTTTTTCGACATAGGCGGGCATTGTGCAAGTCTTTCCATGCTTACAGGAAGCTTTATTTTGTCCGAGAAAACAATCCCACGAACGTGAATTTTAATCCCAGGGTGATTTCTCATCACGGAAGCAAGAATCGCATAGCGCAGATTTCGAAATATCCGTACGACTTCACTTATTCGAAGACGTCAAATAGGAGACCCATAAATGGACATCGTCAAACTCTCGAACAGGCTTTTTCATTACTAACGTAACAAAAGACAAAAAAAAACAGCACTTGTAGTAAACACGTTGAGTACTACGTTGCGGATTTGGGTACATGTCCACGTAGCGCCATCTCTCGGCTGTGACAGCGGTGGCCTGCCGTAACTGAATCAAAATAAGCGGGAAAAAATCATATCTGACGAAAAAGGCTAGCTTTCAAAAAAATGGCTCCCGGTCCTATACAGCAAACACTTATTTGAACATTCTGTTAAAGTTACAGTGTCGCACTACAAACCGCGTGGCTTTCCAGAATGTTGATTTTTTACAATGGGGCCCCATATGTTTCTAATGGGCGGTGTTCAATTCCCCTGGGAAGCCACACGCTTTCTAGAGCGATACTGCAAATTTACTAAAATGTTCCAGTGGGTCTCTGCTGTATAGAACTCGGAGTCGTTTTTGATAACTAGCTTTTTTCAAGAGATGTGATTTTATTTTCGCCTGTTTTCCATTCAGTTATAACATGACGCCGTTGCTGCCGCCGAGAGTTGGCGTCACGTACAGATGTCCCCGAATCCTCGGAATATGGACATCAGTGTGGGTTTAACTAGCATTATGACAATTTTCGTTGGTATAAATTGGACAGCATACTGAATCCACTGGGAATTAAGATAACTTTTGTTGGATTTTAATATTCCAGTCGCTCCCCCTAGGGTGGCTGGATGAAGAACTTGTGAGCCAACGAAATACTTTATGGTACTTAGGGCAAAATTCTAATGCGAGTCTTCAAAAATACTCGTCTGGTTTTCTGTGGAATCAAGAAGTTGTATTTCACTTTCTGCGAAATTAAAATGTGCCTACAAATTTGACCAATTTGTGTTCAAGCACTAGCCTAGCCCTATTTGGTCTCTAAACTATCGCTTATGTACGCCTGAGAAAGCTGCGGGAATGAAAGTGTTGATCGAAGGAATGTCGTTAAGTAAGGTGCCGTAATCGGTTCATGCGTTGGTAAGTTTTTCGAATCGAGTTTCAAGTGACGTATGACTATAAGTTGGAAGATCTTTTCTGGCTAGCTTTTCTTTCAATCGGCATCAATGATTGTACTTGAGCGTTGAGGTTGCACAAAATGTTAGCTAACGTTGCCATTTGAAAGAAAGCCTTCCCTATATTATACAGGGTTATTTCCGCATATCAATACTGATATCCAGATTAAATGAAAGCTGTACGCCGATTCTTAATATAGAGTGTTTGTTCCACGGCTACGTTTGCACACATGGTGACCGTATGGGATGCCTCGTGAAAAAATGCTTGAGACCAGCCACGTTATGTAGCTTATGAACACAATAATTCAGAAACAAAAAAAAAAACATATGGGACGAAGAGAGTCTCGTGCGGGCAGAGCCCCTAGCGAGAGGTCCGCGGGACACGCGTTTGGCTAAGGCTTTTGAAAAAAGTCTTGAGCTCATCACAGCTCCCGTATGGGCGCAGCACTCGAACGCCTTCGGATATCCTAAAAGAGCGACGAACCAGCGTTCCGTATCACCGGCACACCGACAAATACGAGCAAGCAACAAATCAAAGACTTGAGATAGAAACGGCAACATGCCGGGAAACAAGGACGGCCGAAAGTGACAGAGCCACACCTCGCGTATGGTGCTTAGAGCCCGAGCCGATAACGACACCTTCTTCTTGTGGCCTCTACATTCGTTCATTCTTTTGAGTGCGGCAGGTGTAAATAACTGCAATGGCGGGCTCGCAGGAATGTTACCACGTGACTTCCTCTACACCAGCGGATTCATTTTTTTTTGTTTCCAAGACACGACGCTTCCCTCAAGTCTTCTATAAAAGAAGAACCACCCTCTAAAGGTGCACCCGCACTTCGAAGTAGCTTCATCGAAGACACCCATCTCCGCCAAGATGAAGGTACGTGTTCCGCCCCTTGTTCGAGCTTTGACAGTCATCTTGGCATGTTATAGTATAGAACAGTTGACAGCTTGTTTAGAGAACGACCCATTCCACTTCTACATTGCAAACATTCTTTTTTGCTGCGTAAATATACGAACCGACTAGCTTCTCTAATCGTATCAAAATTCTACTTACGGTACCGTAGTGTATTTTAATCTTACTTGTAATTTGTTCTGGTAAGCTTGCTTCAGATGTAGGTCGTGTACATGAATTTACACTGAGGCATTTACCTGGAAGTGATGCTCAGGGCCAACTAATAACCGAAGGACGACTTCGAGACATCTCGTAACATAATATATAGTTGTGGAGATCCCCCAAGCTTTGAGGAATCTATGCTACACCATCTTAAATTTTGTTAGCTGTCCAGCGTCTTCCCTTTGTATCGGGAGGCTCTGGATGCATCCCTCCTTCAGACTTGTTAACATTTTTTAGGAAGAGAAAAATGATATGCCGCAGTAGCCCATTGATATTGTTTAAAAAAGAGCAACAATGTACTGTACTACAATCAAAATGACCCTAACTACAAGAATTTGATGTATGGTACAGGTTGCACTGTAAGAACCCTTACTGCTTCAGAATAACTCTACGGGGCCGCACACACTATTGTTACGAAGACTCTAAGGCTAAAGCCTTAGTGCCGATGCATTAAACGTTGACGTGTACCTTTCCACCATCCCGTCACTCCATCGGGCACCTGCTAATGGCCGTCGGCATAGGCAGGGCCCCCCCTCCCCCCATTTTTTTTATACCCACGCCGGCGCTGCTCCCTCTGCGAAAATTTTCCGCGTACCGCGTCGCCGTCACGTCACTAAGTATGCCTTTCGCGTTCACGCTTTCCCGTGACTGAGTCTCCCGTGAGGACGGACGCCGGACGTCTGGATTTTTTACCTCGTAAGCCGCATAAGGCTTTCGCATTAACAATGAGCGTTATTATACATAAAGAAGGTATGCTCCACCGCGTACGGGGGGACACAGTGCAATCATGAGCACGATAATTTTTTCACGGATACTAACTGTTCATGCATCCTTCGAAAACGCAGGCATTCGCCGCCGCTGTCTGCGCCCTCCTAGTCTGCGGCGTTTACGCTGACAAGAAGGACGAGAAGGTCGAAGCCCGCGGTGGCCTCCTGGGTGCTGGTCTCGGTGGCTACGGAGCCGGTGCTGGTCTCGGAGGTGTTGGTCTCGGCGGATATGGCGGAGGCTTCCAGTCCGGCTACGGCAATGCGGCCGGTGGCCACCAGTCTGGATTTCGGGGTGGAGCTGCCGGACACCAGCAGGGCTCAGGAGCATTCGCTGGTGGTGCCTCTAACAGGAATGTGAACGCTTACAACGACAACAAGGGCTACAGCCACAGCTCGGGCTTCTCGTCCTCTGACAGCAACAGCTTCGGCGCTGGAAATAAGCAGGGATCATCTGGCTACCAAGGTGGCGCTGCCGGACAGCAGGGAGGCTTTGGACAGCAGTCATTCGGACACAACGCCGGAAGTGGCTACGGCGGTGGATACCTTGGCTGAATGTGAGTACGTCGCAGAAGCTAATCTCGTAATGTCACATGGGAGCCTTCGCAATACAGTCGAGCGCCTTTTAAAGGAAATGACTTCTATAACCAAAAGGGTTCTCGGCTTGTTGGCAGCTTTACGGTGCGCGACATTCACAACAAAGTAACTAATAAAAGAAAGTGTTATCTAGGTGCGAAGCACTTCTCCAGAAATGTATTTAACTCAGCTATAAAACAATTATCAGTAAACGGTGCCGTAGTAACTTAAGTAGGGCGCGTGCGGCTAGGGATTTAGGCTAGCCCTACGGGGCTCTGTGTAAATGGCTTATTTTGTTACACCCAACAATCTTTAGAACGTGCTTTGTGCTCCTATGATCGTTCTCATGAAAAATGTAATATTCGTATAGCAGTGACTTCGAAATATACGCGGGACTTCGTTTATTTGAACGCATCAGAATAGGAGATCTATTAATATACACTGCGAAACTTGCGAGCAACCTTATTCCTCATGCTGGCGTTATACCCAAAACTGTACGCGCAGAAAGAACGCGGGATACATGCTGTAATCAGCGGCGACCTTCCCCGACGTATAAAAATACCAATACCAAGGGATCTAAAAAAATGTTTTCAAACTTATATTTAATTCTTTTGCTTTACGCTGCGCTGCATGATTGTTCTCAGTAAGGTCGTGTTTCATATTAGAGCCGAAGAAAAATAAGGGCAACAAATTTGTTGTCGGATACTCATATTCGCATTTCATATAATAATTGCTCTTTTTCTCTTTCAGATTGTATGCTTTAAACGGAGAGGAACGTCGAAATCCTATGCCTTGCTACAGGGTCATCAGAGGTGGAAATAAACGGTGGCCGTCTTAGATTTGAGGAATTTTCTTCTTCCTCTCTATTGATGTCTCAGGCGAGACTACCTTTTAGCTATCGCCTCATTGATAAGATGTAATAGAACAGTTGGCGAATGGGACCCTTAATTAAGGAATGTCCTAGTGGAACGTTACAATACATCGTATTGTTTTCATGGTATTTGTCGGAAATATTTATGCATGCATCCGAACCGGAAACATATATAGTTCTAGGCTGTTTATTGGTGTGGAAGCAGTGCTGACATGGTCGTCGTAAGCAGTCGCAAATCTATATGCCACGATGTGGCGCCAGCATCCCGCACGCGAAGCGTGCAGGAGAGACCGAATACCCTCTTTTGACCTGGAAACGTGTATCATGTGATATCATGCGATATTTTGTCGCCCATGCACCTATATTCCTCCTGGACCGCCACTACAGACCGCCTGGACTTCTATGAAAGTGAAGGCATGTCATTTGAAAATGAACTCGGTGGTTATTAACTCCTTCCAGCGAACGGCTTCCGTCCGAATGCAGTTAGAGATCGTATGGCGCAACAGTTAATGAGCCTACAGATTAGAATGGAGAAAATAATAATTTGAGTTGTTACACGAACACCTGGGCCCGCTGTTCGGTTAAATTTCGTTGTACTGTCAATGAAGACTTCAGGTTTAATGAGCCTAAAATAATGATAATTATAAAATAAATATGCATGCTGTAGTTCTGAAGAATTACGATTTCATAAGAATAAGAATACTCAACGAAAAGGAGGCCCAAATCGAATGGAATACCAAATTTTTAACTGACCGAAATGCAATAAAATTTCACTGGTGTCTGTCCGACAGCAAAGGTGAGAAAAGCTCATTTTACATTATTTGGCAATTTCGTGTAATGCCACTCCCAATAATTAATTACTGCCAACTGAAAAATTCGCAAACGAGAAACACCTGTCTATTGTTATACGGTACAGTGTGACCATGACACTGGCAATAACGGAACAACACGTAAGTAGATGCGCGTGGAGAGTTATCCTCCTTGGAGAAGAGGGTGGGTCTTATTACAGAGAATAGTTTCAAAGGAATGCATACGTAGGCACAGCGGCTCAGGAATAAACTTATATCTCTAAATCAGTAGAAATAATCCGTAAACAGGTGTGGGTGCTCGAGCCGACGTTTCGACAAACTTGTCTTCTTCAAGTTTCAGCTTGAAGCAGACAAGTCCACTTGTGGAAGCGTCGGCACGAGCACCCACCCCCGGTTTACGGATTTTTTTCACCGCAAGCTTCCATCTTCCACTTCCTGCCGTTTTTTAAATCAATAGACACCGTCTTACATTGGCTTCTTGGCTTCTACAATGAATTCAATCATACTGAATTGATTTTAGGAGCTTTCTTTAACAGGGTATAAAACGACTTGCGTCAAAGCAAAACCAATTGATCCGAGCAATGCTGTTCCACGAGATTCACAGAGGAGTGAATACGAACAAAGTTGTGACGTTTGAAAAAATAATGAACTCAGAGATGCGAATTCCAAGCAAATTTTTCTTGCCCGCATAAGATTTTCTTTCTTTGTCTCTAGTCGCTTTACTCAAGCTAGTTGCATAACTGAAATAAAACAGGAGAGACTCTTAAGGGATCGTTTTTCTTTATTACACACAATATTAATGAGAACTAACAGACAATAATGCCAAGGAAAGTATAGGGGGTGTTATCTGTAGTATTTGTAGTATTTATCTGTGTTATCTGTAGTGGACGAAAAGATAACTTGCCGCCGGCAGGGACCGAACCTGCGACCTTCGAATAACGCGTCCGATGCTCTACCACTGAGCTACGGCGGCGGTCATCCTCTCGTCCACTTTTTGGGGTATATATGTGCATTTAAACCCTAGGAGTGTTAGTCAGCGCCGATCGCAGCCATGACGGCGAGTGTGGAACACTCTTTTTCTGCCCGTTGGCGTCACGTAGCACGTGATCTTTTTACGATCTAGCAGCTGACCAATAATCCCTCGCATACTACCTGAAGGCATCAAGTCTGCCAGAACGAGACCCTCGCTATGAATGAAGGAAAGAAGGTGACTTTTTTAAGGGCTCGCTCTTTCTTCTTTCTTCTTTCTTTATTTCTTTCTTTCTTTCTTTCTTTCTTTCTTTCTTCTTTCTTTCTTCTTTCTTTCTTTCTTTCTTTCTCTCTCTATATTCTAAATACTACAAATAACACCCCCTATACTTTCCTTGGCGTTATTGTCTCTTAGTTCTCAATAATATTGTGAAATAAAACAGGTACATTTAGCATGAAAAAAGCAAACTATTGCGCGGCATTACTATACATACAGGGAAAACCAGCGCGAACGCGACGACACAGGACCAGCCCGAATAAAATTCCCGCGCACGCGCTGTATTTGGTTTTTCATGTGCTTAGTTTTGTGTCATCACCCTGTGTACTTCTCGTCTTGTGCCTCATCACCCTGTGTACTTCTCGTCTTGTGCCTCCGTCGCGTTCGCGCTGGTTTTCCAAATATGCATAATTCCCAACTTGACCACTTCTCTAGCTTCAGGCATTACTACAAATTTATTGCACTTTGTTTCATTCTGTAGGGCAAACCTACTATTTGGAATTTTTCACGAGGCGACAGTGAGTACCTCAAAAAGTCACAGTTTCGCCGCAACGGCGAAGCAATGATTGCGATAGCAAAAAATTGCACCATCTCCCGCTAAAGGGGACCATGAGTAGATGCGAAGCCGGAGCACTTGCACGATCGCGTTCCGTTGGCGTTCGTTGGGCATGCTACCGAGCTCGCGTCGGGGAACGCGAAGAGCGACGCTACGCGCGTCGTATCTTCCATCTAGCCTGGCCGTTAATTCTCACAGGGCGAGCGGGGAACGCGGTCGACAGGCGGGCGAGAGGGGGCAGCGTAGGAGAGGAGAGAGAAGGGGAGGGGACGTGCATGCGCTCGAGCTGATCGCGGCGTTGCGCAGGAGAGAATTTCGGCATGTCTAGCCCGCGTTTCAAAGGAATAGTGGAAAGGGGGAGGGGAGAGGGAAAGTAGAGAGAGGAATGGGAGAGGGTAGATACAGGGCGAATGGTGTGGGGGAGTGGAGAGGAGGTGTGTGGAGAGGGTATGCGCATGCGCAGTAAGGGTGGTCACGCCGCACACCACCATCGGATTGAGCTCCGCCTTAAGATACTTCGCATCTAATAAATTGTAATGTAACGCGAAGAACGGAAAGCAGCTCGAAGCTGCCAGCGCATCGCTCGAGCCCAAAAAACGCACGAAAAGAACGCACACAGGACGAGCACGAACTAATGCGTCACAGCACGACACTTGAAGCGCACTGCTCAAACATAAAGCAGGACGCACGAAACAAACGAACAGATACACACAAGACGAGGGCGAACTAATTGTCACAGTTGTTACTTATTTCTGTTTGAACAGCGCGCTCCTTTCGCAAACGCGGCCGCTGCAGCGAGCGAAGCGAAGCACCCCACCGGCCGCCCCTTCTTTCCTTGAGATAAGCGTACGAAAGCGACGACGCCCTGTAGAGCGAACAGCAAAGGCGTTCGCAGGGGCGGGGCGACGATCCTTAAAGCGCGCAATACGCGCGCACGTCGCGCCATCTATGTGGCCACTAAGAAAGCCTGCTGAATTACATGGTGTATATAAATAGCTCGCCGTTGGCATGCTGAAGAGACGGTGCTGTCGTGACCTAACGTCTAAAGGCTGTTTCACATGCCGCGATTGCAGCGAAGAAAATCGCTCGGTTCGCTGTATTCGCAACCGCCGCTAATGGCGGTTTCGTTTCACATGGACAGCGAATGGCATGCGAATGGTCTGCGATTTTCGCTCTGCGACTGGCGCGGCGCACAAAGTCGCTTGCTGCCGTTGTTTGTGGCAGACACTGCATAAATTTCGAATGTAATGTAACAATCTGTGCGTTATTATATTCTTAACTTTTCATCACCGGTAGCGAAGAGAACGCCTGCCTTGTCTTTTAAAAACACTTTACAATCTAAATTCACTTGAGAATACGCAACAACGGCCACAACTTAAACAAACTCGTTAGCGCAATTTCGACGGCTCGGCCACGTCGGCGCAATTTCGACGGGTCTCGACTGTAAAATCGCTCCGCCGCTGCGAACAGAGCGAAAAATTGCCAACATGTTGGTCGCTCGCCGCTGACCGCTGCGGCGAGAGCGATAGGCCGTTTTTTAGGGGCGAAGCTCCTTAAGGCGGCACCCGTTCGTCCCTCGTAGTCGTAGTCGTAGTAGTCGTAGTGCGTAACCAGTCTTACGCTTTGACCTCCAAGGTGGTGCCGGTGGGAGATTTTTCCTGTGCGTTGTTGAACAATAAAAAATTCGCAGCGTGCGCGTTAACTAAAAGCCGACTTCTTCTTCTCTCATTCCCATTAGCAGCCACTGTTTACCTCCAAGGTAGTGCCTGGTGAGATTTCTCCTGTGCGTGATTAAACAATAAAAATTTTGTTCAAAACGCCATTGATTGATGAAATAAACCAACGAAAGACGCCAGATGTTTTGTAAAAGCAAAACGAAAGAACGCCAGATGTTTCTGAAACAAAACGAAAAGACGCCAGCTGCCTAACGAAAGACGCCAGATGTTTTCTAAAGCAATGGTTTTCTAAACAATGAAAATTCACAGCGTACATGTAAAATTAAAGTGAGCTGCAAGTCGTCATAACTCATCGAACCTTTAGTATAAACGCGCCCGATCTCACGTCGGTGATGATGTACTGGGCAGAATTCACGGAAGATTCACGGTTTACCGATGAACCTCCGCAGCTTCGCCCACTCATCATCATTCACTCCGTGGATATGCTGTGATTTTTTCGCTGCAAGTGAATTCGCAGCCTGAAAATCGCTCTGCTTTGTGTCATGTGAAACGGCCTTAACGCGGCGGGCTGCAAAGCGAGAGGTCGCCCGTTCGATTCCGCGCGTCGGAAAGAATTTCTTAATTATTTTTCTTTGTGGCCTTTCTATATATATACATACTTATACATATACGGTGAATGACGGCGACGGGGACGGACATTTTCCAGCCGAGACTGTCCATATAATTGCTATCGCAATAAAAGAATACTGATAACGCGTTGCCTTCATTGAAATGAAGTACTGCATGATTGAGTTCTCAAGCAGTATTTTATAAATAGAAAAGAATAAAAACAGTATTCAACTGGCAGAGCTTTGAGAGTTGATCAACAGGTGTAAGGTAACCAACATAACGTATAAAAGGACACTAAAGGGCAAATCAAAAAGTGAAACGTCAATATTTGAGAACGCCTAAAACGTCAATATTATCAATAGCAGTGCTCTAGTAATAGAGAAATTAGGGTAAATGTAGGACCAGTGGCGTGGGCAGAAATTTGTTTAGGGGGGGGTTCACCCTTGATCCAACGTGGGGTCCGAGCGGGTAAGTGTGGTCGAGCGTCATTTTGTGCTCTCTATCCCATGGTAGAAAAAAAATTCGAGGGGGGGGGGCACACCAGGCCCGGTGTTCCCCTCCCCTCGCTACGCCACTGCGTAGGGTAGGACACTATATGCGCCACCAGTGGGACGTTTTAGAACCAGCCCGATGACGTCAAGAGTCCCGAGTGCAATTAATCAATAGTACTCAAGCTGCTTGTGATAAAAAAAGAACATTCAGAGCATTGGAAGACGTAATAAAATCCTGCTTGTGCCTTTATGCTTCATTCATGGAAAAAAGATCTTGACGTGACAGTGGAGAACAACGCGGTTTGTGCAAAAGTTCCATTTTCGCAGGGCTTCGCTCCTCTCGCGCGGTCACATCTCAGTGGTAGTTTCGTTATTGCGCACTGCTGCGTGTGCCTTGCACGCTCATGAAAGTCGCTCTAACGGAAACTTGGACAAAATGCTGTGTCCATGTGATGGTGTGTAATGTCCCCTTCCGAGCAGAAACCAGAGCATCGGCTGCCGGGCTGTAAAGACGAGCAATGTTTGGCAAGGCAAATGCTACGTGAGAAGGCCCGTTCAGGTGGGTGATTTTAGTGGTCCACATGGCTAACGCCATGTGGACCACTAAAACGTGATTTTCTTGCAAAATAAGCATTTCCTTGGCACGAAACAAGCACTGCGAAGTTTCTAGAACGCCGTTTCAACAATGAACGTCGACTTAAGATTTGCCCTTAGTGTGCCTTTAAATACAGGTGTGCCCTGTATTTAAACCCTGTATACGCAATGCTTCTTCACTGTGAGCGTACCAATATCTAGGAAGACTGCTAACATCATCTTATTTTATGAAAAAAAAGGCACGTCAAGGATTTAAAAAAGTTACAGGCCATCAGCTTACTATCCGTTGACTACAAGCTGTTTAGAAAGGTAATAGCTAATAGAATTATGGGCACCTTAGAACTCAATCAACCAATCATCAAGGAGGATTCTCGCGCAGCGTGCTCGGCAATAGACCACATTAGCAATCTGAATCACGTGATAAAGACATGCACGGAACATAACAAACCCCTTTATACGTAGCGTTCATAGATTATAAGAAAGCATTCGATTCGGCCGAAGCCTCAACATTCATGAGGCATTAGGCAATCAGGGTGTAAACGAACCGCATATAAAAAAACTGGAAGATATCTACAGCGACTCTACAGCCACCATGGCCTTCCATTAAAGCAACGCGCATGACATGGAGATGCGATCTTTCCGATACTATTCACTGCTTGTTTACAGGAGGTTTTCAGAGGCCTGCATTGGGAACAGTTATGGATACGAGTTAATGAAGAGTACCTTAGTAACGTTCGATTCGCTGATGGCATTGCCTTGCTCAGTAACTCAGGGGATGCATGGCAAAGCATGATTACTGAATTGGACAGGGAAAGAAGAACTGTGGGTCTGAAAATGAATATGCAGAGAACTAAAGTAATGTGCAACAGTCTCCGAAGAGAACAGCGCTAAGGAATACGTCTACTTAGGACAGGTAGTGACCACGGATCTGAATCATGACACTGAAGTAATTAAAATAATAAAAATGGCGTGGTGCGCATTTGGCATATTTTCTCAAATGGTTAATGATAACTTACCGGTATCCCGACGGAGAAAAGTATATAACAGCTGCATCTTAGCGGTATTATGAAGCAGAAACCTAGAGGCTTGCAAAAACCAACAAGATGCAGATTGCCGACTCGGACAATTATAGCTACCGTACTGAGGACGACACAGCGAGCCCGGGAAAGGGAAATGACAGCTGTAACCATAAGGGACAAGAACAGAACAGAGTGAGTAGGGAACAAGCGTGTGTTAAGGATATCTTAATCGAAATCAAGAAAAGAAAAAGGCATGGGTCGGGCATGCAGCGATAAGCCAAGCCCGCGAGGGCGATGCAGGAAGTTAGGTAAGCAGATAAGATCAAGAAGTTTGGGGTATAACGTGGCCACAGCAAGTACAGGAGCGGGTTGATTGGAGAAACAAGGGTGAGGCCTTTGCCCTGCAGTGGGCGTAGCCAGGCTGATTATGATAATGATGATTTAAAATATATACCCTTGTACAATGAACGTAGGATTACTATTCTCAGTAAAAATAAAGCCTCACTGAATGACTAGCGTCACTCTCTACTCAATTAAGCTTCAATTAAGCCTTCACTGAATCCCATTTATAAAGCACCGATGTCCAGAAAAGGTTATCTTCTCTTCCCCGCTTTCTGCTTATTCAAAAAAAAAAATATTTTCTAACTGCTCGAGATGGCGAAGCGATCCTTTGAACACATCGCCGTTGCCGTGTGGGCGCAGCAATCAAACACCTTCGAATATCCTAAGAGAGCGACGAACCAACGTTCCGTGTCGCCGGTATACAGGGACAAAAAAGAAGCGAGCAACAAGTGAAAGTTTCGAGATAGAAACTGCAACACGCCGGGGAACAGGGATGGGCGGAAAGTGACGAAATTGCCGGGGAAAGCCGCTCCCCGCGAGTGGTGTTTAGTGTCCTGGCCGATAACGACGCCTTCTCCTTGCGGCCTACATCCTTTCTACTACGGCAGGTAAATAACCGCGACGCTGGGCTTGCAGAACTGTTACCACGTCACATCCTTTACACCAGCGGATTTGGGTTGTCTTTTTTGCTGCAAGTCAAAGACAAGGCGCTTCCTGGAGTTCTATATAAAAGAAGAGCCGCTCACGAACGAGGCAACAGCATTTCCAAAGATCTTCGCCAAAGACACACATCTCCATCAAGATGAAGGTATGTGTTGAGCCACTGGTTCGAACTAGCGTTGCATTTGACGACCATCTTGACAAGTATAAAACCGGTGATAGCTTGGTGTTAGCTAAACAAAAAAATTTTAGTCTGTTATTATAGCGCATTCTCCTTTGCTGCTTTTTAAGACAATATATTTCTCTAATTCTGCCAAATGTCCACGTTACCGTACTTATGTTTTAATAATTATTATTTCTCGTTTTCGATAGCGTCAGATGTTACGTGTCGTATACACGAGCTCGTAGTGAAGCCTTTTTCTGGAAATGATGCTGAGAACCAACTTAGTGGGAAGAAACTGAGACATCTCGCAACACAGCAGATATTAATTGCGGAGATACCACGCACTGTAGGGAAGCTATGCTATGGCATATTGTTCAATTTTCTGGCAGTCCAGTATCGCGCCTTTGTACCGGGAGGCTCCGCTTCCACCTTGCTCTTGGATCTTTATTTACGAAGCACGCAGCGATAAACCGCACGAATCTATTGATATTGTTTTAGAAAGGCAGTATAATGTATTGCCTGAACGTAAAACTTATTTTACGAATTCTACCTGTTCATTCGTCCATACGTAGTATACCAAATGTTGAGCACAGCGGGGGCAGCAAACGCGGTCATCTTAACCACCTCAGTGCGAGTTACGATTTATGTTTTCTAAATTTAGACTATCCCTAAGATGACACCAAGTACAACAACGTCGTGTAAAATCAGGTTGCCGTGCAAGAACCTTTATACGGTTTAAGAATGATGTTGCCCATAACAAAGATGTGCTGTGGGACACACTGTGCAGTCGTAAGCACGCTTATTCTTCGATAGATAATAACGGCGGATGCATCTTTCGAAACGCAGACTATTCGCCGCCGCTGTCTGCGCCCTCCTAGTCTGCAGCGTTTACGCTGACAAAAAGGACGAGAAGGTCGAAGCCCGTGGTGGCCTTTTGGGTGCTGGTCTCGGTGGCTACGGCGCTGGTGTCGGAGGTCCCGGTCTTGTCGGTGCTGGTCTCGGAGGAGTTGGTCTTGGTGGATATGGTGGAGGCTTCCAGTCCGGCTACGGCTCATCTGCCGGTGGCCACCAGGGCGGATTCCAGCAGGGCGCTGGCGGGTACAACCAGGGCTCAGGAGCATTCGCTGGCGGTGCCTCCAACAGGAACGTGAACGCCTACAACGACAACAAGGGCTACAGCCACAGCTCGGGCTTCTCGTCCTCTGACAGCAAGAACTTCGGCTCTGGACACAATCAGGGATCATCTGGCTACCAAGGAGGTGCTGCCGGACACCAGGGAGGCTACGGAGCGCAGTCCTTCGGACACAACGCCGGAACCGGCTACGGTGGTGGATACCTTGGTTAGATGTGAGTGCGCTTCAGTGTAAAACCTTGTAATGTCCCATGACCACCTCAATAGAGACTAAAGTCTTTACAACCAATTTACCTGTATAACGAAGGTTCCCGCCTCTATTGTGAGCTTTATGGTGCAAAACATCGACAACGAAGTGACCAGTGTCACAATGTGTTTTGAAGGTCCCGAGCGCTTAATTAAAATTTAATTTAACTCTATGTGGTATTTATCAATGAGCTGCAACGACCTTATTAATGTGAGGCTGTGCGGCTTGGGACATAAGCTGGCACTGCAGGACTTTCCATCAATGCCTTATTTTGTCAACGAAGCGGACGTGGTTTGCGCTCCCTTCATGGATTCTCATCGGGTATGGAATAATCGCGTAGCAGTAACGCCGAAATATACACGACATATTTATTGCAAGACGTCAGAATAAAACCGTTATTGGACAGTCTCAAATTCTTGAACGAGCTCAGTCTTTAGTCTGACGTGAAAAAGCAGAAATTGTGCACGTATTAGGAACACGAGATACATGTTGTAATAATGTTGTTCTATTTTGTCGGGGAAAACTTCAACGAAGATGAAAGAAGGAAAAGATGGTACCTCACATTTGCGTGCGGAATAGATTTATGTTAAAGAAAAAACTCCTTGTAATAGGTATCAAATAGATCATAGTAAGACAATAAATTACACAAATTAATATTGCGACGTTTGGAAATGCATGCCAAGGAATGTGAAGAAAGATCCGCACATTTCTATTTAACTTATACCTGCCGCACTGCGTGATCGCGCTCAATCAGTCCGCGTTTAATGTTCTAACCCAAGTAGGATACGTGCGCCAAATTATTTGTCGCGTGCTTCTAATCACAGCGCATATAACTATATATTTTTCTTTCTTGCAGAATGTATGCTTTACACGCGGAGGAATGTCGATGGCCCATGCCTCTCTTCGTGGACATCAGATGTGTAAATAAACAATGGTCTTGTTGAACATGAGGACAAATGTCTTCTTTTTTGCTCAATTCAAATGTCTCGAGCGCGAATATACTGTACGTATCACTCCATTGACAACCTGAGATGGAACAGTTGGCGAATGGGGTCCGCACTGAAAGATTGTCGTAGTAGGCACGGCGGGTCAGCACACCGTATTGTCTTCACGCTAGAAACGAGAAATACCCGCGCATACAGAGGATGCAAACAACAATTCACATCAGAAGTTTGAGCCAGTAAGAACTAGTTACCCTTACCAGAGATCAGATAACAAGGTAAAGCACGCGAACCGGAAGCACAGTTCTGCTTTCCTTCACTTTGTGCGGTTTTCAGCAAGGACATGGCCGACGTTTAAAACCGCAAATACTACATATGCCACGACATAGACATAGCGACCCATCTGCAGAATCTCCAGGATAGGCAGAATCCACTATTTCGACCAGCAAATGTGCGCCCCGTGATCCGTTGTCCCAACACACTGCATTACTGTTGCGAAGCCGAGATTTACAGACAGTGGGAAGCTTTCTTTTTTTTTTTTTTGCGGAGCATAAGCTTTTCGTTATGCCGGTTCACCTCACCAGACTATTATCATCAGGAACGGGTATGAGCCGATGAAAGCGGGCAATCCAAGTCGAATATCCAATGAGCCTAGTGAAGCCAAGCTGAGGAAAATACCTCCGAGCCGAGTCTAATTAAGACAAATTAATTCTAGTTGGTGCTAATTATTACTATACTCCATTACGACTGGTTAAGTTGTGTGTGATCGAACCTAGCGCACCCGAGGTACTTGAGTCTCTTGTGGCCTAATTATGATAATTAAGCCTATATGAGCTAATATAGCTGAGCCAAGGTAAGTATAGCCAAATCTAAGTAAGCATTGTTGAGCATGGTGTTTAATAAATAAGCCGAGCATAATTAAGTCTAATGAAGCCAAACTTAATTAAGTCCAATTAATGCTGGCTATACAAGTCAAATACCAGTGAGGCTAGTGAACCTAAGCTCAAGAAGATATGAATTAGACTGACGAAGTCGAACCTAAATAATCCCATTATAACTAATTGTTGCTAATTAAGATTATATCTAATTAAAGCTAATTCAGTTGTGTGTGATCGAACCAAGCCCGCCCAGTAAACTTGAGTTTCACGTGGCCTAATTATGCTAGGTATGTTAATTAGGCCAATTAATCCTAACTGAAACTGAGTCAAGCCGCGACTAGCTAGGAGATCAGCAGCTCTGCTGTGACTCATCGTTGCGCCTCTATGCAAGCTGCCCACATTTTTTATCTCCACATTAACAAGCTGTCATAATTGCATGACATACATTTACATAAGGAGGTCCCGTAATTAGAAACGGGCTCTTCCCTACGCGCTATGACACCATTTAATATAACAAACAATATTGGCAACATGTAAATTTAACATTAATAAAGTCAATTATCCGACGCGGGAGAAATCAACAGAACAACAAGTTATATGCATAAATTAAAAGGCTGCGGACTTATCATTAATAGTGAAAACTGCAAAGATAAATTTTTCAAAGAAAAACAAAAATGGAGGAAGAAATTAGAAAAGCAGGGTAAGTGATCGCAAAGAAACAAAACGAAAGCACACTAAAACGTTGAAAATGAGTTAAGGAAGTGAAAAGAAAGTGCTTCTGTGTTGTATTGAACCTGGGCGCTTTCCTTAATTTTAAAATGGGCCTGCAACATTTTTTCAGTATGGTCAGAAAACGCTGCCGATCGGCAGTAGAAGCTCCTGACATCACGCGAGCCAAACAACATAGCGCCGCACGCGGCCTGGAATTTACAATTAATTCTCAGTTAGCTCTAACTAGAGCTCCGTGTTTACGGTGTTTATTTTTCTTGAACATCGGCGGGTGTTTATCGGAGTTAATATTTTTGGCAGAAATTCGGCGTTTATCGGAGTTTATTTCTCGTAAATCCCCAATTCTCCGAAATTCGGAGTTTTGCATTATTCTAGAAACCCCAAAATCTTAGGTCAATTCATATCTGAATACTAAGACATCAAAACACACGAAGCACATTTTTTTTCCAGGTTTGAATGCACAAAAATTACACCATCTCCCGCTAAAGGGGACCATGAGGCGATGCGAAGGCGGAGCACTTGCACGATCGCGTTCCGTTGGCGTTCGTTGGGCATGCTACCGACCTCGTGTCGTGGAACGCGAAGAGGGGCACTACGCGCGTCGTATCTTCCATCTAGCCAGGCCGTTAATTCTCACAGGGTGAGCGGGGAACGCGGTCGACAGGCGGGCGAGAGGGGGGGCAGCGTAGGAGAGGAGAGAGAAGGGGAGGGGACGCGCATGCGCTCGAGCGCATCACGGCGTTGCGCAGGAGAGAATTTCGGCATGTCTAGCCCGCGTTTCAGAGGAAGAGTGGAAAGGGGGAGGGGAGAGGGAGAGGGAAAGTGGAGAGGGGAAGGGGAGAAGGTGAGTGGAGAGGAGGTGTGTGGAGAGAGTATGCGCATGGGCAGTAAGGGTGGTCACGCCGCACACCACCACCACCACCACCGGATTGAGCTCCGCCTGAAGATACTTCGCATCTAAAAAACATACGCACAAGCGAAATACTTGTTTGCGATGCTTGCTTTGACATGCTTGCTTTGCGAGCGCCTGCATTCCGGCGAACAATTTTGTTCCGTGGTCATCTGCGCGTGCAGACAAACTATTTCAGCTTTCTTCAGCGTGGCATTGAAATTGAAAGATTGGCAGCGGCTGAAACTTTGGTAGAAGACGACGGTAAGGTACGCATTTTGCGCTGGTTGGTTCATGATTAACGGTAGAAAACAGCGCTGAAAGACGGGACAAAGAAAGGACACCAACCACGGCGCTGACTAACAATAAAATGTGTTTTATTCTTCCAGTCGCGTATATAGACTCCACACAATCTTAAGGAACAGAAAAGCAAAAAAAAATGATGATTAGCCTGCACAGAGGCCGAAAAGAAAATTCTCAATTAGACAGAAAAGCTAACTCCTTCGGAAGGAGGGAGATCGAGGGGAGGCTGACACATGCCTCTCCGCCGTTACAGATATGATACGCTTCAGAAATGACACGTGCGCGTTCATTATGGCACTTTAACAGGAAAATCGAGTCTTTAAAAGATGGCTGGCAACAACATTCGTTACAGCGAAGAGAGCAGTTGACTATCTCTGGCTTGTTTACGGACGTTGTTCGCATGCTCGCGCATGCGGTCATTAGCGCACCGCCCCGTTTGACCAACATAGTAACGCCTGCAAAAAAAGAGGTATCTTATACACAACGCTATTACAACATTAAACATACTTCTGGCGATGCTTCTTGCTACATCTTTTCGTCTTGATCTCTCGATTTACTTGCTGACACAGGCTACCAAGCTTATCTCTGGCAAAAAAAAACAACAACCTAACGCCTGCCCTGCTGACCACTTTCCTATGATTATGCGCCACCTTGTGCACATAAGGAATGACCACTACTGTTTTTTGCGGGTGTGTCACTGATTGAACAGCTGATGAGCACTTACCTTTATAACCATAAACGAGGCTTTCTGCGATGCTGGTCAAAAGCGTTCTTGGAGAAACCTGCAAGCTTAGGCGTGCTACTTGGAACAAAAACTCGCTTCAACTTGGTGGTCACAGGACCTCTCAAGCGCCGCGTTCATGCAAGTCCTTGCAATGCCGCGCTTGACAATTTTTTTAATGCGCCGAAGAAAAAGGGAGAAGGCTCTTTTGAGACCTAGGCGCATAACCCCAACGTAGATGGTTGTTTGAGAACGAGAGTTCCAAGTCCAAGAACCGTAGCCTATTGTCTGAAGGATGGTCAGTGGTCAATTCAAATGGACTTAATTCAGTGAGCAACACGTCAAAGATTTCCGCAGCAGGCTGCACATCACGAGAGTTAGTGTTACAAAAGATTAAAAAGTCGCCCACGTATCGCATCACCTTTACCGTGCTAGTCAGTCTGAGCTTTCTCTCGAGATTATAACGTCACAGCTGGCAAGTAAAATATCACTGAGAACACATTTGGTAGTTAGTCAGCGCCCTGGTTTGTGTCCTTTCTTCGTCCCGTCTTTTAGCGCTCTTTTCTACAGAAAAAGACGACGGCTCCGCTCTATGCAGCACGTGACGTCACACACGTCATAGAAAAATGGCGGTTGCCGGCGGTGGGCGGGGTTTGTAGCAGGCGACTTCTAGGGCTCATATTGTACTGAAATGCTATTTTACAGTCCATTTTTCAAATATGCACAGGCACAATAGACTCTCTCTGCTTCTATTTTTCGCGGACAACCGCAAATGGCTGTGTGACCATGTCATGGCCCCTTTAACATTAACATCACTAGATTTGCTTAAAACTTTACCTTTATTTTACGAAGCGTTCGCACAAATCGCAGCAAACAGGCCTCACATTTTAAGACGGAGCCGTTTAAGCCGACCGTTAGTCCATGCCGAGCGAACAGAAAGCTCATAATCCTGAACCGGCACGCGCGCTCTCTTCCTCCTCTTCTTCATATTCTGCTTCACTCCCAGAACACGTGCACCGCTTTGTCCGGCGTGGGATTCAATAGCTCTGATGGCCGAAAAACGGGTACAGAGAGAAAAAAAGAGAAAGAGACGGAAGGAAAGAGAAAGAGAGAAATTCTTGGCGATAAAGAATCTTGGTAAGGCGGGATTCGAACCCGCGTACCCGCGATTCGAAGGCGATCTTTGTAACAACTCGGCTATCCAGGCACGCTAGCAGGGCATAGCATAGCCTTCTATATTATAGCATAGTAAGGAGGTGGGAAAGATAAGTGAGCGGGAGTGGGGAGAGTAAAGCATAACATATAAAGCAAGGAGAAGAAAGGAAGAGAAATAAAAGAAAGTGAAAGAACTAAAGAGTGAGGAGAAGAAATGGAAAGAAAGAGGAAGTGAGAAATAGAGAGAGAGGGAGAAAGAAAGGCAAGAAAGAGCGAGAAAGACAAAGAAATACATGAAGAGAGCAGAGGAAGTAATAGAAATAAGCACAGACAAAAAAGAGAGGAAAAGAGAGAAAGAGAACAATAAAAAGGAAAAAAAGAAGGCCGCCGAGCTCCGCACTTCTTTCAGGCTCGGCACCACTAGCATTTTCACTCTGGAACATGTATTTAACTTTAAAGGAGCTCTGCAACACTTTTCCAAGTAATCGTCTAATAGCTTAATTAAAAGAGCTTATTACCTTCATGAATCGACTGCCGCAAAATTTTTACAGTCCGTTAAGTACGAGCGAAGTTACAGGGATTTGTCGCACGCTTTAAGGGGTATTCAGACGGGGGAGAAATGCTCGGGGAGACGGGGGATTGCGGATCACGTGACCGCGACGTCACGGATTAGCGAGTGGGCATGAACCCCCCGAGCCTCCTCGGAGGAGACGGGGACCTTTTCCCCGAAAGGACAAACAATCCCCCGGCGGTGGGGGATATAGTGAAATTTCGGGCTCTTGTTTGGCCACATTGTTGCACTTGCTCCTGCAGAGAGCGGCAACGGGTGCACAGTCTGCAGCTGCATGGTTAGCATGGTTGTCTGCAGCTGCATGGTCGTCTGCAGCTCGTCGTCAGTAGCTCGTCAAACGGGTGGTGCAAGCCACCAGAGTAGTCTAGTAACACTGGTCTCCCCCTCCGTTCGCCTCGTCCGTGTGAGTGGGGGGCATTTGTGGAGACTTCTCCTCGCGAGCTGACGTCAAGGAGCTCCGCCTTTATCCCCCGAGCATTTCTCCTCCGTCTGAATACCCCAAGGGTTATTCAGACGGGGGAGAAATGCTTGGGGGATAAAGGCGGGTATTCAGACGGGGGAGAAATGCTCGGGGGATAAAGGCGGAGCTCAGTGACGTCAGCTCGCGAGGAGAAGTCTCCACAAGTGCCCCACACTCACACGGACGAGGCGCGCGGAGGGGGAGACCAGTGTTACTAGATTACTCTGGTGGCTTGCACCACCCGTTTGACGAGCTACAGGCGACCATGCAGCTGCAGACTGGACACCCACTGCCGCTCTCTGCAGGAGCAAGTGCGACAATGTGGCCAATGATGAAGAGCTCTAAATTCCGCCATATCCCCCACCACCGGGGGATCATTTGTCCTGTCGGGGAAAAGGTCCCCGTCTCTCCGAGGAGTCGCGGGGGGTCGCGCCCACTCACTAATCCGTGACGACGTGGTCACGTGATCCGCAATCCCCCCGTGTCCCCCGCCGATTTCTCCCTCGTGTGAATACCCCTTTAAGCGCTTTCTTTCTCCTTTCGTACCAGCGAGCGCGCTGGAGGGGAAGGACAGGGGGCCAGGAAGATGCGTCCCTTCGTCAGCGCGTGTCGTGACCTTGACCACTTTATTTTCATTTTTTCTTCGCACGCGCGGCTTACTTTCCGTGTGATCGCGAGCGATCACAGGCACGTGGCGGCACCCCGTGGTGGCCACGGTAACTATGCAGCACACGATGCTCAAGTTAGCCAAGCGCCGTAAAGTTTGGGTATGATTTGATCAAAGGTTGGCCGATCACGGAGGCAGTGGAAAAACCGGGTGAGGTGCAGAAAGCTTGTAATGCCTCTGATCCTGGAGGCAGTGTCCAATATCATGTTAGATGCAGAAAGCTTTCAGAGGGGGGTGGGAGAGGATCAATACATCGAGTGAGAAGAAAAAGAAGATGGCTTTCACCTTCGAGTCGTCTTAGGCGAATGGATAAGGCACCCTGTGAGCTTTTGTTTTACACCCTCACAATGAAAATCACGAGGATATTGTTAAGAATATCGGTCACCCACAAAGTATGTGCATCTAATAATTCATCCGTGCTAATGCGGCGGGATGAAAATGTTATTAAACGAATTGCTCGATTTCGAGTTACTTGAAATGACGTGGGGAGGCGGGGGGATGATTATTAAAATAAAATAACAGGATATGAAGAGAAAAGTACAGCCCTCAACGGTCTCTCTCGGGGGAAGACACCTCAGCAGTAGTGCGCAAGGGAAGGAATACTTAAAAGAACAGTGAGGACAGACAGAGAGCGGTTAGAAGAGCTGTGGACGACGAACCGATCGGCGAGAGCTCCTCCGAGTGGCTCTTGCAATGACGTTAGGAGACTGATATGTGTGCTTCCCCCACGATTCACCGTTATAGTTAATGAGACAATGAGAAAAGGCGTAATAAAGCGATATTACAAAGAAATATAAACGAGCTTTAATGAGAACACGTATTCCATATGTCATTTTCTTTATAACGTTAGCAATGTGAAGGTGAAATTTAAGTTGACGATGAAATTTCACACCTAAAATTTAATAAGGATACTGTCCCTGTGAAAATATTTCATTCCGATGAAATGAAACTGCTCAACAAAAATGGCACCCAAGCATAAAATCGAACTCCAGTATTCCTGAACAAACCGAAAGCCATCAAAATTTGCGTGATGTTTCTCTGGGAGCAAAGGGGGAGACAAAGGGCTATTTTAGATTATTTGGCAAATACGTGTAATTCCGTTCCCAACTAGAAAATCCTGCAAACGGGAAAACTTGCAAGTGAGAAACAACCGTCTAACGTGATATGGAACACTGTTTTCATGACAACGGCAAAAAATGAGCACTTAGCCAGCAGCCTGGAGTTATCTTGGTCGGAGAAGCGAGTGACATATGACAGATAATTGTTTCAAAGGAAGACAAACGTAGTTACAGTGGATCAATAAAATGTCATATGCCTAAATCTGTAAAAACAGTCTTGTACTGGCTCTTAAAATCAACTCAATCATGCTGAATTGATCTTAGGAACTTTCTCTAACAAGGTATAAAAGCATTTGGCTTATAGAAAAAGCAGCCATACGCGCGATGAAGTTACAGGTGATCAACAGAGCACTAAATGTATATAAGGTGGTAATGTTTGAAGATTTAATGGGACCGTAGAGGCGAATTCCAGCCAAATTGAACTTGTCTGCAAGAGATTTCTTCTTTATCTGTAGTCACTTTACACACTGCAGCCCAGTTGCATAACTAAGACAGGTACAGTTTGTGTGAATAAATGAAATCATCTGCGTGACATTTCTAAAATTTTATTCTACATTGTTTCTTTCTAAAGGATCAACCTACTTTATGAATTTTCGTTAGGCGACAACGCATATTTGAGAAAGAATAACAATAATATCTGGGGTTTAACGTCCCAAAACCACGATATGATTATGAGAGACGCCGTAGTGGAGGGCTCCGGAAATTTCGACCACCTGGGGTTCTTTAACGTGCAGTTAAATCTAAGTAAACGGGCCTCAAGCATTTTCGCCTCCATCGAAAATGCAGCCGCCGCAGCCGGGATTCGATCCCGCGACCTTCGGGTTAGCAGTCGAGCGCTATAACCACTAGACCACCGTGGCGGGGCTATTTGAGAAATAATACCAACCTGACATTGTCTTCATTTAATTTCAACGCAATGATTAAGTTGTCCACGAATACTACATATGTATATATATATATGCGCTCCCTACGAAAGAAGAACGATACCATTCTCAATAACAATTATGCCTGGCAAAATGAGCAAGCGATCCCATTTCTAAACTACCGATGTGCATAACAGGATAAATCAATCAATCAATCAAATTTTATTTTCGCTACAAACACTGCTCTTTCCCGCGTCTTGTCATGCAAGATAACTATTTTCTAACGGTTTGAGACTTCGAGAAAGTCTTTTCAAGCACCCGTAGTAGCGCAGCACTCTAACACCTTCGGATATCCTAAAGGAGCGACGAACCAGCGTTCCATATCACCGGTACAACGACAACAAAAAGCAAGCAACAAGTGAAAGTTTCGAGATAGAAACGGCAACACGCCGGGGAGCAGGGATGGGCGGAAGTGGCGAAACTGCCGGGGAAAGCCGCTCCCCGCGGGTTGTGCTTGGAGCCCTAGCCGATAACGACGATTTCTTGCGGCCTGGATTTGTTGATTCTTTCTAGTGTGACAGGTAACTAACAGCAACTGCAGGCTCGCAGAACTGCTACTACGTCACTTCCTCTCTATACACCGGCGGATTCAAGTTGTTTTTTGTTTCAAGCCGAAGACTCGACGCTTCCCTCGAGTCCGCTATAAAAGGACAGCCACCCTCTAACAGTGCACCCGCACTTCCAAGTATCTTCACAGAAGACACCCATCTCCTCCAAGATGAAGGTATGTGTTCGGCCACTTGCTTGAACTAGAGGCATTTGACAGTTCTCTTGGTTTGTTATATAAGTCCGCTGACAGCTTGGTATAAAGTGACGAACAGTATTCTTCTTGTATTGCGATGCATACTCTTATGCTGCGTTAAAGGCCAACTCCGGCGATTTTTCGAGGTCGATGGATCTCAATGAAATTCGCTGGGTACATTCCTTTGCACGTTTCCGTCATTTATGCCAAATTACAGGCTTGAGACATGCGCACATTGTTTGCAAATGAATTTTAAAGATTGTTTGCAAACACCCTCCTGGCTTCCCACAATTATTGGCAACATTGCGTCTGTGACGTCAGTATTGGGAAGGCGGCGGAAGTGACGCTGCCGAGGGCACCGCTAACTTCGGCGCTTCGGCCGCTACAGCGAGCGTCTCCCGTGCACAAGGCGACAGACGGCGTTGGTTTGGCCGGCGCTTCGCTGGTCGTCCCGGCTGTCACAGTTTTCATACTCCGTGCCGGCGTGACCGGCATGCCTTGCACGACTTCCGGTTTGTTCGTAACAACGTCTACGTCATACGTAGACAGTACACTCGGTTGGGTATCGGTTTCGGTGTCACGCTTTTTTGCTTATTTAAAATTATTCTCCAATTTGCCGAGTATTTCTGATATCGGGCCCGTAACAGGAGCGTCTCAGGAACATAAAAGCACCATTACTTTGACATGGCCAAAAAATCGCCGGAGTTGGCCTTTAAGACCACATTAATTTCTCTAACATTGAAACGCTACGTTACCGTGCAGTAATTTATTATATCCCCTCATTTTTGTTAGCGCCAGATTGTGCAGTACATAATTGATACACGAGTTCGCGGTGAGGCCTTCTTTTTCTGGAAATGGGGCTCAGGACTGACCCGGTACGTGAGCAAGATGTCGAGACATCTCGGAAAATCAAGAAATAATTGTACAAATCCAACACGCAGTGGGGAATCCATGCTGTTGCATGTTGCACGTTGCTGCCTGTCCAGAATCGGGACATTGTACTGTGAGGCTCTGGTTCTATATGACACCCTTAGACGTGTCATTATCGTTAACCCGAAGCCCGGAGCGATGTGCCGCAAGAACCTACTGTTTTAGAACATCGACAATGCTGTATTGTCAAAACGTAAAATTTTTTCACAATTTCTAACTTCTAATTCGTCTACATGTAGCATAATATGGTTTTAGTGTAGTACACAAACACGGGTCATGCTAGCCACCCTAGTGCACTGCACCAAATTCAAATTATCATTAAAATGATGATAACCACACCACCGTGGCGTTGAACGCAGCTTGCCATAGAAGAACCTATTTGATGTTTCAGAATGAGCACTGTTGTCCATAAGGAAGATAGGCTGTATAGTATGAACACAGTGCATTTGTGAGCACGATCATGACAGCTAGTAACGGTGGATGCATCCTTTGAAAACGCAGACATTCGTCGCCGCTGTCTGCGCCCTCCTAGTCTGCAGCATTTACGCTGACAAGAAGGACGAGAAGGTCGAAGCACGCGGTGGCCTCTTGGGCGCTGGTCTCGGTGGCTACGGCGCCGGTGTCGGAGGACCCGGTCTTGTCGGTGCTGGTCTCGGAGGCGTTGGTCTCGGCGGACATGGAGGAGGCTTCCAGTCCGGCTACGGCTCTTCTGCCGGTGGCCACCAGGGTGGATTCCAGCGTGGCGCTGGCGGGTATAACCAGGGCTCAGGAGCATTCGCTGGCGGTGCCTCCAACAGGAATGTGAACGCCTACAACGACAACAAGGGCTACAGCCACAGTTCGGGCTTCTCGTCCTCTGACAGCAAGAACTTCGGCTCTGGACACAAGCAGGGATCATCTGGCTTCCAAGGTGGCGCTGCCGGACAGCAGGGAGGCTTCGGACAGCAGTCATTCGGACACAACGCCGGAACCGGCTACGGTGGCGGATACCTTGGATAGATGTGAGTTGCAGAGGACAACCTTGTAATGTCACGTGACCACCACAACAAAGACGGAAGCCTTTGCATATAATATTTGCAAAACGAAAGTTCCCGACTACATTGTGGCGGCGTACTGATAAAAGCGGTGTGCTAGCGGCTTGGACAAAGGGAGGCATTGTGCAGGGCTTTTCATGTTGAGAAGAAGCGTTATTTTATCCGAGAAAGCAATCCCACGGACGTGAGTTGCACTTTCTTTGTGAGTTGTCATTCAGAAAGCAAGAATCGCACAGTGGTAATTTCGAAATATATATGCGACTTGTTTCATTAGAAGACGTCAAATAGGGGACCCATAAATGGACATTGTGAAGCTCTCGAACAGGCTTCTTCACTAATAACGCAAAAAAAAGCTGCACTTCTAGTAAACACATGGAGTACTACGGGGTGCAACAATATTGTTTCATATTGTCCGCGGGAGACCAAAAGTAAGATCAAAGGGCAGATCGAACTGCCATTAGGAGGCAGGATAGTCTTGAGTTAAGGAAAACCTTCCTTTGTGAACCATTCGTATCGAGTATGAAATCAAACACAGTAAGAAGAACAAGCGGTAACAGTTCATATGGGAATATGAAGAATGATTGCCATGCTTATATTTAATCTATTTCTACACACCACTCATCATGAATGCGCTCAATATGTCCTTGTTTTGTATTAGAACCGACGTAATGTAAGTGGAGCTAATTCGTTGTCGGTACTTCCAATAACAGTGCATATAACCACCATTCTTTTTTTTTTTTTTGCAGAGTGTATGCTTTACGAGAAGTGCGTCGATGGCTTATACCCCAGGAAGATCGGAGGTGGAAATAAACGGCCATTTTTCTTGAGAACAAATGGCATTTTTCTCGGTCTCATACGCCTCAAGCGATACTCCACAATGTGCTGTCACTACACAGATATATGATGGGACAAAGGATGGAACACAGCATGGACGAATGGAGCCGTCACTGAAGGAATATGATAGTGGCAGAGAGGGTCACACATGACAATATATATCGCATCGTTTTCACGCCGGTATCACTCAGAAATACCCGCACATACATCCGAACTGGAAGAACAGTTCTACGGCTGTCGATTCGTGCTGCTTGCAGTGCATATATCAACTACGTATAAGAGCCGAAAACCTATGTGCAATGAAATCGGGGTAGTGACCTGCCTGCGGACTCTGTCGGAAAAACAGAATGCCATATTTTGGCCGGGAAACGTGTGTCACGTGATCCATTGTCATCAATGCACCTGCATGCGTCACTGCTTTCTCGCTCAAGCATTGTGTGCGCTGTGTCCATGTCACTAATCCCGTTAATGGGGACGGCTATCGCCGGGCGGATTCTAAGGGCTGGCGTCAAGGACCTCCGAAAACGCACCACGAAAGCGCGGACAATTTAGAGTTGGTCCTTTGGTGCGCCAGCGAACGCCGGTTGTGGTCCAAAGACCGAGTCAGAGCCGAGAGTCGACAACACAAACGAAAACAAAATATATTCTCAGTTAAGGCAATACAAATAATACAAACACATGCACACTCGGCTGGTACCAGTTACAACTTCACAATACAATTCAGATGGTGTTTACACAACGGGAGCTAAACAAACAGATCACACGCTACGAATGCAATTGCATGCATTACAACTATTCAACGACAGTTAAAGTCCTGAATAGATAATGGCGTATCCAGTCCACAATACTTGGACGGTAATCGAATGCTTCTCTTCAAGGAAACACTCACGCCAGCTCCAGCGTTGATCGTCGTAGCTCAACCGTCGTCGTGACTTGTCACGGCTCACACGGTGTCGTCATCGGATTCTTCCAAATCGACGATCGACTGACCGCACACCATCATAAACACGTCTTCTTTGGCTAACGAAGCCACACGTAGCATAACTTCACCATCCGGGCCGACTGACTCACTCCTCTCTCGACTCTCTCACTGACTGCACTACTGCTTCACTGCTCGTCGTCGCATGCTTTTATCCCTTCTCCCCTGGTTTCTAGAAGCGTCGGGAGTGTTCTCCGGCGCGTAGTACAGCTAAGCTTGGGGAAAGGGCGAGAGCTTTCTCGTAGGTTCGAATCGCGGCGGCATCGCTCGCGGATGCGTCACCTCTTCCTTCTAGAAACATCCAGGCTTTGCCGGGCGTTGATCGTGTTGTCTGCTTCTGGCTCCAGTGGGTGAGGAGGATGCGGCGCGCCGGCGTCTTTTGATGTTTGTTTTTTTTTTTCGTCTTTCGCGCTTGTTGGGCGCGCGGCTCGCGCCGTTCTGTCTCGCAGCTGCTTGAAAGCGGCCGCGCGCGCGCTTTATAACACGCTAATTCGTGACACTGCCCCCCACTTCAAGAATATTATCACATAATATTCAAACAACACAAATTAGCGCGCACATACACATAACCAAAAGTGTCCCACATACAGAGTCCATAATTCAGTCCACACAAAATGCGCGTCACATTCATAATAGAAATATCAATACAATTCACAGGGCATTTCAATGTCACAACATATGAAAGATAAACACAAGTACATAAGTACAAAACGCCATCATACATTTCATATAAACAATGCGAACGCACAAAACAAAGCTCTTCGTTTACAACGCTTATACAGTTATATATCAATAGCATTGTACACATAAAATAACGCAAGTAGCTCTTCTTCTCACTAGCTATACACACTCGACACTGGGTATAATAATACAACACATTCAAAACACTTCAACCACATTCAAACTCAAAAACGCCAACAAACTCAATTCCAACACCCTATCCTGTCATCATCGTGTCGCGCTTGCGCTCCTTCTTTCGGTGCTCGCTCGCTCTCTTTTTGTTCCTCTTCTTTTTCTTGCGAGCCGTTCCATTTGACGGTGCCGGAGGGGCCGTCTCTGCTGCCGTCGACACATTCGACACCGGCAAGGCGTGGTCGCGTTCGTTAGAACGTTCGCGGTGCTTCGCCGACTTCTGCGCGCCGTGGTGTTTTGCTTGGACGACCACCTTCGTCATCTTTTGAGCCGCAGATGACGGTGGCCGCTCAGTTGCAATGTCACCTGCTCGGCGCGTCTTCACTGGCGGTACAGCGACCGTTGGTGTTCCATTGTTGCCATTCTCTGACGCCTCAGCTTCAATATGAGCTCCGGTGACATCTTTCCTGAGATTCTCTTCCGCGGTTTCTTTTCGTCGCGGTTCCTGAACTGACGAGGGCTCCATCTTTGGGGCTTCTCCCAAACGTTCAGGATCGTATGGCCCTCGAGCTCCATCGATGTTTCCCACGATTAGGTCAAACAGGGGTTTATCCATGCACAGGGCAGTAACACTCCCGCTGAAGTAAGGGGTCTCAACCTCAATCTTGGCTTCGGGAAGCATTCGAATAGAACTATCAAGCAAGCGAACCGGTTGGGTATATATATTGCCTGTGAAATCACTCTCTCGGACCAATTTCTTTCGTACGATAACAGTGGTGCACCCACTATCTCTTAATACCGTGACTTCCTTTCCACCAACTTTCCCCTTTTACTGTCGGCATTCCTTTAGTTGTGTCTGTTGTCACCGCAGCACCAATGAAATGCATCTTCTTCCCGCTTTTCAGATCGGCCAATTCATCTTTTATCGCTTCTGTTTCCTCTTTTGGCGGGGCATACGCACAAGCTGCTTGGTGGGCTTTACTCGCATCGATTCGACATGCGTCTGCTTTGTGGCCAGTTTGTCCACATTTAAAACACTTCATCACACTGGGGCGTGAGAAGTTAGTCCGACAACTGTTAGCGCGATGGCCCACCCGGTTACACAGAAAGCATCGCGGAACACTCTCCGGTGCACGCTTGTTTTCTTCAGGTGCCGATTTCTTCGACTCCTCGTGAACTTCCTTTTTTACTTTGGTCAGATTCGTGCCACCTTGCGCTTCTAAGAATTGATCGGCCAACTCAAGCATGTCCTCGAGCGATTTGGCTCTCCTCTCTTTCAGATACAGCGACAGGCTCGGGTGGCAACTGGTGAGAAATTGCTCTCTGATTAAAAGCTCTCTAAGCTCACCATACTCCTGTGCCGTCTCTGAAAGTTCGATCCACCTGTCAAAATAATGGCTGAGCCGCGCGGCATACTGCGTTGCCGTCTCGCCATCAGCTGGCTTTCCCGTACGGAACCGATCGCGGAAGCCTTCCACGGTGAATCGAAATCGCTTCAGCAAAGCAGCTTTCACTTTCGTGTAATTAGCTGCATCGGTAGGTGTCACCCTACCGTACACACTGAGCGCTTCGCCACTCAAACAAGTGCTCAAAGCAGTTGCCCATTGCTGCTCCGGCCAATTTTGGCTTCTAGCTATCGTCTCAAACCTGTGCAGGTACGAGTATGCATCAAGGTCATCTTTCCTTCCATCAAACACCACAAGCAGTTTGCTTGGGTTCAAACGGAAGCTATGATCTTCCCTTTCACTGCTCTCGGCTCTAGCCTGTACGGGAGTCTCTGTGCGCTGCTGCAACCGGAGCCGTTCGAGTTCCAATTCGTGCTGCCGTTGCCTTTCTCTCTCAGCCATCTGCGCCTCTCTTTCTTCTTTCTCCCTCTCAGCTGCTAGCCTCTCTCTCTCCAGCTCTGCTGCTCTCTCTTCCTTGACCCTTTCAGCTGCCAACCTCTCTTTTTCAAGTTCTGCTTCTCTCTCTTTGTTGGCCCTCTCAACCGCCAACTTCTCTCTTTCAAGCTCTGCTTTCAGCTGTTGTTCCTTCATCTCTCTTTCTTCCTTAGCTCGTTCTCTTTCTTCTTTTTCCTTTTGGCTGACCCACTTTCGTAGTTCGGCCCCAGACAAACCCATCTTCTCACCAAGGGCAACTAATTTTTCGAGATCCATGATGCCCGTCAAACAAAACCTAGCCGCGTGCACAAAATATCTGCCTAACTTCGAATTCCAAAACACTCTCTGCACACAGGTTAGCGAGAACGCGGTGCAACACTCAAAATTGTTCGCAAGCACTATCAACGTCTCAAGGCTCTTTCTCCCTACCTTGGACACACTGTGCACCAAAAAGGTCCTGTGTCGCGGACGCCAGAATAATTGTCACTAATCCCGTTAATGGGGACGGCTATCGCCGGGTGGATTCTAAGGGCTGGCGTCAAGGCCCTCCGAAAACGCACCACGAAAGCGCGGACAATTTAGAGTTGGTCCTTTGGTGCGCCAGTGAACGCCGGTTGTGGTCCAAAGACCGAGTCAGAGCCGAGATACGACAACACAAACGAAAACGAAATATATTCTCAGTTAAGGCAATACAAATAATACAAACACATGCACACTCGGCTGGTACCAGTTACAACTTCACAATACAATTCAGATGGTATTTACACAACGGGAGCTAAACAAACAGATCACATGCTACGAATGCAATTGCATGCATTACAACTATTCAACGACAGTTAAAGTCCTGAATAGATAATGGCGTATCCAGTCCACAATACTTGGACGGTAATCGAATGCTTCTCTTCAAGGAAACACTCACGCCAGCTCCAGCGTTGATCGTCGTAGCTCAACCGTCGTCGTGACTTGTCACGGCTCACACGGTGTCGTCACCGGATTCTTCCAGATCGACGATCGACTGACCGCACACCATCATAAACACGTCTTCTTTGGCTAACGAAGCCACACGTAGCATAACTTCACCATCCGGGCCGACTGACTCACTCCTCTCTCGACTCTCTCACTGACTGCACTACTGCTTCACTGCTCGTCGTCGCATGCTTTTATCCCTTCTCCCCTGGTTTCTAGAAGCGTCGGGAGTGTTCTCCGGCGCGTAGTACAGCTAAGCTTGGGAAAAGGGCGAGAGCTTTCTCGTAGGTTCGAATCGCGGCGGCATCGCTCGCGGATGCGTCACCTCTTCCTTCTAGAAACATCCAGGCTTTGCCGGGCGTTGATCGTGTTGTCTGCTTCTGGCTCCAGTGGGTGAGGAGGATGCGGCGCGCCGGCGTCTTTTGATGTCTTTTTTTTTTTTTCGTCTTTCGCGCTTGTTGGGCGCGCGGCTCGCGCCGTTCTGTCTCGCAGCTGCTTGAAAGCGGCCGCGCGCGCGCTTTATAACACGCTAATTTGTGACAGTCCACAATACTGCGGGGTACCGACACTATGGTAGGCGTTGTTGCACGAAGCAACTACCAGTTGAGGTTTCGACACACTTTTTTTTTTTTATCTAAAGCTGAACGGATGACCCGTGCCGGTGGGGCCGTGGAATAGGGGGACCGTCCTGCCGGTCAAACTACGTTTTTCACCCACGTATTGCCCGTGGAGCACTGGGGTAGGAGCCTGTCCGGTTTCTGTACATAATAAAGTTTTTCTACTTCTACTACTACTATGCTGAGAAATCTCAACAAGCTGTGACGCGGCTTCAGGCTCGATGATGTGCTCGAAGCGCTGTTCTCTCGAACAGGTCATACGCGTTGTCTGATCAGAATTTAGCGGTTATTGAATCAAATGTGCCGAAATATTGGTCCAACATATGCGATTTTTATGAGATGTGCGCTCGTGTAGCATCGAATTTCGAACGCGCGAATCAGTTTTTCGAATTTTCCGCTACCGCCTCCGAGATAGTTGGCTTCAAGCGTGTAATCAAAAATCTCGAAGGCAATGAATTTCGCACGCGCCGAACGCAACTCTTTACGGTAGAATCAGAAACGCACAAAAGTCACCGAGCAAGCCTCAACGACAAGTCTTGCGAAATGAAGAAGCGGGTCTCGAAGACCCGCTTCTGTATCACACAGCATTTACACACCACATTTACAATAAATTAGCGCTTCCGAACGGCGTTTGAGCAACACTGGCTCAAAAGACTCGGGGATCGGGATTATTATGGTTCCTAGACTCTATGGCCTCTAGCGTTGCCTCTGCGATTAGCTCCGGAAACCGCAGTACTAATCTAGAGACAGTAGCTCTTCTCTGAACAATGTCAAGTTTTGCATTAGCGGCATTTTAGGCCAATCAAAGAGACCGTAGTAGACATTTGGGACAATAAGGGTTGACCGATGGCGGAGTTCGACAACAAGGCAGAATTTGAAATACCTGTCGCAAATCCAACGCCGATCCAATCCGATCCAGTCCGCCGTCAGCTGTTATGGCACCTTTCATCGCGGTGTCGGACTCGCCCAGCAGGTGTGTTTACTACATCTCGTGATTTTCGTCGATCGCGTTAGCCGCCGCACGCAGTATCGGCGAAAAGGACTTCGACGATGCCCGAACGTCAGCGTAGCGTCACAGGCTGGCGCGCGACGCACGTAGTCGCCTACCTGTTGGCGATGGGGACCTCCATCGCTGCTCTCGTGTGCTATCGCAAAATGAACGCCAGGCTTCACACCACGGTGGACAAGTGCCTGCTGTTCACGAAACCCTGGATAGACGTGGACTCGTCTACGGGCAAGTGCCAGATCGACTACACCCGCATCGAGTGGAGCAGCGACAAGCTGTGCAACTACGTCACCTTCGCTCTGCTCGCCTCCTTCGTGTACAGCATCGTCGCCGTGTGGTTTTTCGTCATGTGCGCGCCCAGCCGCGGATCGCAGCTGCATGACAGGTGAGTATCGCCCAGTGACGGTGTCACGCTACCAGCGAAAAGTGACAACGTCACCTGGTACTAAGAAGCAACACTATTACTGCCGCAAGTTTTGACGCAAATCCGCAATCATAACAAAGTAACTTGGCACTGCCGATCATGTAACGTCATTATTTTTCCGTTATCGTAAAAGCAACGAATAAAATGCCACGCACGCTAGCGATAGACTTTATTGGTGCTGAAGGCAGAAACTGATAATCTCATGTGTTATCCACTTTTGTTTCTTTTAAGTGTGTAGCACATTAGGGGCTCGGCTTGTCGTCCATTCATGGTCTCATGTCGCATGGTCACGCAGTGGTCAATATAGGCCTAAAACAAGGCTGACAATGCTCAAAACCAGTGCAGAAGAAACTAACAATGTCTAAAATAATATAAACTGCAGAATCAACCAAGACTTAATTGCAGCAGTTTACCTAAAATCGCGAAAAACGCTTCTGAAACGTGCGGCTGATACCCGTGCCGCGCAAGAGAGGGCGCCGCCGCCTCGGCAAGCGCGCGATTGACAAGGGGGTGGCAAGCGCCAAGGGTCGCATGTGCCTGGGTTGCCCGCGCTATGCACTTCCTCAGGTTTGATGGTAGTGGAGCTTCATTAAGCGCAAGAGTTAGAACTACACCAAGACCTACACAAGAACAACATTAACGCAGGGTTTCTTGCTTTTCTTTGCATGCCAAGACGGTATTTGTTGACACAGCCATGCGCGTTTTAGCAACTGTTGCCGTTACCGGTAAAAGGAAGCAGCAATTAGCATTTACAAGCTACACGAATCAAAAAGTATCTGGTTTTCCCGTAACACAGTGGTTCTCAGCCATGGATGTCTCTGGGACCCCTTGTGGATCGGTAGAAGTGATGAGTAACACTTTGCAGTGAGAGAAAGCGGTGGAAGGGGGGTCATAAGTTAACACAACATGCAGCATGAAATAGGTGCCTTTTATTTCTCCCTGGCAAAGAAAGGTCAAACTAAAGTGCCACGCTAATTCATATCTCGACAACTTGTCAATAAGTTGTGTGGTGTGCAGCCACATTAACGTGTTTAGAGCTACATATTTGCTCTTCAAATATGCAATCCTAGAAAAAGTGTGCTCGCGTGCATGTGTAGTAAAAAACTGCTACAAAAGCTATACAGCCATCTCACGGATAAGGGGAAACGTAAGTCGGCCTCGCTGCAATGCAGCTGTTTTATGCTGTGAAGCATACCAAAAATCAGAAGGGGCCGCTGTCACGGGACATAATGTGCCTCGAAAAAAACCTAGAAAAATAATGTGCCTCAGCTCAAGGACGTAGCGAGAAAATTAGGGCGTTGTAGCTGGATAAGAAAAGCCTATTTTCATGCGGTACTAGATGATCGTGCCATTAACTGTTGGAGGCTGTTGAAGAAATTAAAACGTAAAGAACACTAAGTGCAGCTGTTGTAAGACTATAGCAGCCTGTGATGCGGCAGTAAAGTTCTGTTCTGACAAATCTTGTGACTTAATGAGCAGAAGGACATATTCGAAAGCGTCACACATTCAGCTCAGTGTTGAAATCACCGTTTCAATCTGACTTGCCCAGAAATTTACGCTAATAGGACAATTAATTCGTGCACTACCGTTCAACTTGCATGTTTGATATCGTTGTTCGACATTATGTAATGCACACCGTATGCGTTGTAGAAGGTCGTGCAGTAGCGTAGGTTGTTTACGATTGATGTACATTAGGGCATCTGGCTGCTGTCGTCCAAGCGCAGCTACAAGCCTACGGCCACACAGATACGACACACCTGTCATTGCAGCAAGCACAGTGTGTACTGGAAAACGTGGCTGATGCGATGGAACTGTTTTTCTTTTACAACACAGGATGGTAAGAAACTGTTGTAGGTACTGCAGAAGAGCATATTTTTCTTTAAACCTCTGTGTGGTGCGAGGTGGTTTTACATTAATCAGTTTCATTTGTTGTGAATGTACATAAGAAAAAAAAGCTATTTAATCTTGTTCTGCAGTTTTCAAACAGTCTAAGTGTACTGGATACAGCGATATAAGTGTCACAGCTACTGGCAGGAGTTGCAACACTAAGCAAAATACGAATTGACAGAGTGACAGACGAAATACGAGTGCAAGCACATCATCTGTCTAGAGTGATACTTTAGATGTGGTGAAGCTGAAATGGCAAAGCTCGCTGCACTGGTGACAGCTTTCTATTTAAGGCAACTATACATTATATTTGGTCACTGTTGATATGTGACATTTCATATTTTGTGTAACGCTGTACTAGAGGATATTCACACGCTCTGAAGGAGAAGAGCAAATTATCGTCTTGCAACTGTCAAAAGTTAGCCTTTGATACTTGGACAGAAAGAAGCATTATTTCATAATGTCACTAAATATGATGGGTTTTTTTTTCTTGTGTCCCTCAGTTGCTGTGACCACAGATCAAGGAGCACTTGGAAGGAAACAAAAAGCTGCCGATCAGCATGCTTGAAAGTGGGTTGCTTTTTGTAGAAAGAAAAATGAAGTAATATTATTAGATCTGACGTCTCAAAACCACTTACAAATTATGAGGGACACCATATTGGAGGAACCCAATCAATTTAAGCCACGTGTTTCATTAACACGTGATGAAAGCATCCTACATCAGAATGATCATGTCTTTTAGTCAGGTGTATTAGTACAGACAAACTTTTTAGTGGGATGTGATTTGTTAGAATATCTGTTGATTTCAGCAAAAGAAATGCTGGGTTCAGAGAACACGCTCTTGGAGGAAGCACACTGGGTGGCTGCGGATGATTCTTGACCATCCTCAAGGTTTTTCTACATGCTTACATGATCTTTTTTGCATAATTCACCTGTGCACAAGCAGCCCGCCATTGGTAGTCAAACCCATGACCATGGGCTCACCAGCAGGTTGCCATAGCTGCCAGGCTGTTGTAGCAGTTGTTTCCTCCGACGTTAATCATATCGTGGTGTTGGGACGTAAAACCCGAAGAATTATTATTATGTTACGTTTCCTCCCAAGTGTTCCTTGCTCTTCAGCCGCTGTAAATGGTTTATGTTGCTGATGTTTGATGCACCAAAAAAAGTCTTCTAAACGTTCCCCTTCCCTTTCAGCGAAACTTACGCAGTAAATGGCCACACGATGCTGAGGTAACACCGGAGACCGGAATGTTCACTTATTGCCTGCTTTCTTGGAGGTCACGTGGGGGAAAAAAGAAAGCATGCTGCATTGAGCCTCCAGCACTTTCACCATCCTTTATTTTGTCCCTCGTTTTGCTTGATGTAGCTTCCACCGCAATTTTCTTCTCTTTATTTTTGTTTAACAACGCATGTTTTCTGACCTTGTTGCCTTAAGTGCCTGCACAGCTTTATGCACTGCAAATGTGCATCTTTTATTTGTTCTATAATTCGTTTTTTTCTCTTTGTCTTTGTTTATGCAGATAATTCATGGCTTCTTTTATCTTATTATTATTGTTTGAGCATCAGTGCTCAAGCACTGCCACTCTTTCTTTTTGTAGCCGACTGCAAAGGAAGGGGTCGGGGTAGCACTTAATTATTTTGTGAGGTCTTCCTGCTTTCCGTTTGTTACCAAGCTGATAACACTACCTTAAAACCTAGTTGTGCTGTTTAACCCTTTGAGGCGCTTTTTATGCAGTTGTGTACACAACATGTTCATGCTAGTTGTGTCGACTAGTCGCTAAGAAAGACCATGACACACTGAGGTTTGGATGAATTGAACCTCCTGAGTAATAAATATGTTTCTATGTAACTTAATTTTGCAGCGTATTCTTGTAAATGATAATTTTGCTGAGGGTACTACCATGTTTGACGAGTCGTTCGACGTGCTGCCCTACACGAGCCTCGTCAAAAGTGTAATTTTTCTTCACTCAACGTGAATATAACCGCAAACGAAATTGCACCAAATTTCTAGCCTGAGATTTGATTCTGTTTATGCAAAAACCGGACATGAATGGCTTCAGGATAGATATTTAATTACGAATAATGAAGGTTAGTTACCATAAAATGCATAAATCATATTATTCTGAGGCCATTTTTTGTTGCTATTGAATATCGAGTGCCTTGGAGTAATGTGTAAATTTGACATATTACAAACAATTCTTCACAGGTAGTGCCTCAAAGGGTTAAGTTTTGGAGGCACCCAAAAATACAATGCAGCTGTGTCGTGACCGATGAGCAGACGATTGTGATCATTGCAGTTTCCTGCAAGCCCGAATTTGGTTATGTGCCAAGTTTTAAAATCAAATAACCTTCAACAACACTGGCGAAAGTTTGTCGCTGGGATATAATCAAACAAAGATTCATTAGAGGAGTTTCTCAGCTAACAATATTGATTACAATGTGGACCAGCATGAACCATACATAATTGTAACATGGTTTACTTGGTGTTTAGCCGTAACACTTGACTTTTGCTTGGAAGCTTGGAACTTGTTATTCGTTCAAGTCCAAGCAGGCTCACATTTTTCCGTTAGCCCCCTTTGGATCAACTCACTAGGCTGCAGCATGCTGTCTCTCGTGGCACCATTAGAGCATAAATATGGCTAGACCTTTAAGCATTGTGCTACGTATGCATCAAGTCGCACCTTACGAGATGCGGAAGGTCCAGTCGAAAAAGCTTCCGTAAATGACAGCTTGACAAGACAGCAGTACACCTTAACAGACAGTGAAGGCACTCACAACAAGGCAGGCTTGCAGATTCTCATTGTTAAGGCGTATGTAATCTGCAGCGAGTAACAATGAAAAATGCACAGATGTCGGCAATACGTAATTATTAATTAACATAGGAATGTAAATACTGGAATGCATCAATTTATTCACTGCTTCAGCACTTGAATGCTTCAATTGAAATTTTGCACTGTTATACCTATATGTATGTATATATATATATATATATATATATATATATATATATATATATATATATATATATATATATATATATATATATATATATATATATACACACACACACACACACACACACACACACACACACACTTGTAGTTTTGCAAAATCTAAGTTTGATCTGAGTGCTCACTTGGTGATTAGCTGCTCCAGAACGATGAGAATTCATCATTTGAATTAAATTTAAGGAGAGACACGAAGTTCATTATATCAGTGTTTGTGTCCACGTTTGTGTCCAACTAGCCTCCATGTTTTCGTGTCTTCTGTGGTACCAGTCTGTCTCTTATACATGCAGTGCATGATGAATTGTACTTGTCTGTGTCATTGCCACTGTGACCATTGTCAACTTGTTGAGACCCTGTTGTGCAGATGTAATGCTGCGCGTTTAAACCTTGCACAGGGCTGTCATTAAGCAGCCCATGAAAAGTGATGCTTGAATGCAGTGTGATTAATTGTCATGAGCTCATGGCCTTATCAAAACAGATGAAAGCTTCCTTAATTGTGAACTTTTGTGTCATCATTTAATCTTAACCAGAAAGGCTTTCGCTATAACTTCCTCCAGTTAATATCTACTCTTTTCTGTTCTGTATTATTCAACTACATGAACAAACACAGAAAGTTCTAAGATATTTGCATTTAGTTGGCAGAATTACTATAATAAGTGTCATGCCAGACAAGTGTGGAGAATGTCTGTTTTCTTTCATTTTTATTTTGATCAGGATGTGTTAAACATTGCCTGAACAAGGGACAAGTACTCTAATATAAGAGAGCAGTAAGCTATTCCTAAATAAATTATCTTTAGTTTTTGTGTCGCAGTAGAAAGCACAATTTGGTAGCTTTCCACAGTAATTCATCATGTATCATAGGGTTCCGTCAAGCCATTCAAGTCAGCCGTTCAAGTCAAAATATTACTTTCAGATGGTTAAATTGAGTCAAGATATTTTAAGAACCGAGCATTTGTCTATCTTTCAAAAAGCCCAGTATTTACACTGTTTTTTGTCATGCATGAAAGTCATTGGCTTTGTTGGCAGTGCTGTTTCATTGTGAAGTTTGTTTCTTTCAATCATGCTCTTTTTTGCCAACACGTTAAACGCTTGGCATAGCATCGTGCACGTGTGGAAGATAGTGGCACCGGCGTCGTTGCTGAGCGGCGTGATGGCCCTCATCACCCTCGTCATGGCCTGGAAGGTCACCAACGGCATGAACATCTTCTTCCACGACCTCAACATGGGCGTGCAGAGAAAGTGAGAGAATACCACTTTGCCTGAATCCTTGTGCCTTGATTTGATCTGCTTTGCTTCGTTAGCTTTAACCTCTTTGCTAAGTGCGTTAGCATTTGTGGACATGATTTCTTAAAGGGACACTAAAGGGAAAAACACTTTTTCTCGTACCAGTAAGTTACTCTTTCAGAATTCCAAAATCACCGTGCTCGCTGCGATAAGACGCTTGGTAAGCGACAAAATGTGCAAAAAGAAAATGGGGGTGGCGACGTCACCTTTGAAATTCGCGCACCAATCGCTGTGACATCATAGATTTTGACGATGTCCACTAGGCCCTATGTAGTTCCTAATTGGTAAAAATGAAGTAGACTGTCCCCTGCGGTGGCCAGAGACTTAACATACCAAGTTGCAAGAAATTTCGTTGAGCCAAAGTTGCCAAAATACAAAAAATACACTTTGAAATCCGCGACATCACGTGTGGTGATTTTGGTGAAAAATTTAAGAACGAAACTTTGACGTTGATTCTTTCCTATATTAATAAACCTATGATTGTAGAATTAGCATCGTTAGAGCTTTTAGAGCACAAGTTATCAATCTAAACCAATTCATTATTTCCACTTTAGTTTTCCTTTAAGAAAATTACACAACAGCAAATTGCCAGATGCCATTGAAAACTCTCGCCTCCATCGCTCAGAGTGTCCTTTACCCATATTTCAAGAGTGAGCCGCAGCAGCCAGCATTAGACGTTGGTTTGCAAATAGAACAAAATGGCAGTGGGTAGATCACGCAGCGCACAGTTGCTTAGGCCTAACTTCTTAAAGTTTTGCAGTTAATATTTCTTATGCATACAAAGTAGTCTGAACAGAAGTTATGCTATTGGTATATGGGAATCGTTGAAAAAAATATTTGAAGCACTGAAAGCCAGAATTCGCATTTATCAGTGGTGTTTTCATCATATTTGCTACTAAAGTTCCCGTTTGTGGAGACCATTTTTACCCTTTGAAAATTAGATTTTTTCGCAATGTTTTTTTTTTCACATGTAGAACCACGAGAGGTATGATTTTGCAAGCTGCATCTATTTTTCTTGCCCGCATCTTTGTTCGGTAGTGAAGAGGCATATGCGAGAAGTATCACAGAAGGTCGAAATGTTTTTTTTCATTCATATGCACATGCCTTTCATATGAACTGTTAGCATATGTGTTGTCTCTGTCTTTTTAGTCTTCTCATATGTTTTGTGCTATATTTTAACCTTTTAAGTTGCACTAGTAGGGCTATATGATTGTGCATTTGTAGAGAGAGGTATGTCCTGCTTCGTTAGTGTTCATCATATTGTATTGAAGTTTCTTCTACACCATTTCAGTTGCAGCACCAGCAGCATGATAGGCTGGAAAGACAACACAGTGGCCTTGCTTCTTGCCGACCGTGTACCAACAAAGGTGGGTGAACTCATTCCAATAATATTAACTGTCGGTGTTTTACATCCCAAAACCATGATATGAGTATAAGGGACGCCGTAGTAGAGGGCTCCGGATATTTCGACTGCCTGGGGTTCTTTAACATGTACCTATATCTAAGTACACGGGCCTCAAGCATTTCGCCTCCGTGAATGCGGCCACCACTGCCGGCGTTCGATCCTGCGACCTTTGGGTCAACATTCGAGCACCGGGACTACAGGACCACCGTGGCGGGTGCAGGTGATCTCAGGCATCAGCTTCCCTCTGCTCATGTTTGTTGACTAGCGCGTATTATGTGCACCACGCACATATCTTATGCTGACAGCTGTTTCTGCAAAGTATCAAACAGCTCTATTGTGCATAAGCAACTCACATTTTACATGCAAATGTGTGTAAATCAACTGGTGTTTAAGAGTAGGCAGGCAACTTAGCGTATCGGCTGTGAAGGTAGCATGTTGGCAGTGATGATAGCATCCCGGTGGCACGACAATGCAAAGTTGAAGTTTATTCCATCTCTTCAGATAATGAATTCATTAAAAATAGTATGTCTAGTATTATGCTTTCTCTCACTGTGATAAAAAATCATTCACTTTTGTCGGCTTCTTACACTAGGCGTGATGTCTGTGCTTGTGTAACAAATTATGAAAATTATTTATGAAAATGTTGTTCCATCTTGTACCATTTTGAGAAATCTTGACAGTGCGGTGAGTGGCACAGGTTGATTTAAACGGAGCAGATTGAAGAGCATTTGCATAGCCTGACGTAGTAGCATTTCATGGCTGGCTGCCAATATTTCTAGGAATTACGTGTATTTGCTATACGACAACAACACTTCTCTTTGCTAAGTTATCTCTGTGCAAAAATAGTGACAAGCAGTGAGCAAATGGACAGCTCATTTTTGGAGGCCATAGTAAGCACCCCTTGACGTGCCAAGTTCATAAATGAAGTGATTGCTCTCTGCTTCTGTTTCTTTTTCTCTTAGCTACTGCTTCTTGTTGTTCACAATCTTAGATGTAAAATGCAGTTGAAAGCTGAATTTCTGCTCATCACATCGCTTTCTTTTTTTGATCATTGCAGATCTTTGTGTGGCTCGTGTTTTTCTGTTGGATGTTTGCGACGATGGCACTCGTGATACGATGCGCCACGGCTGCCGACTTCAGCGAGAACAAGCGGGATGTGAGTGGGGCTCACTTGACATCTCACTGGCACTGTGCTCACGATTCCTCATTTCATTATTTTCGCCTTTCATTTCACATATCCTTTTTCATGCTCGCTTCTCACATTTATGGCACTACCTGCCTCAGCTCTTTCTAGCACTGCTGCTACAATATTCCCATTCCCCAGTTTCTGTGTGCGCATCTCTGTGATGAATATTGTATACACTCGCGTAGAGGCTGCACTGCTGACTTGGCAGCCTGAAATTTGGATAAAATTTGAACTGACAATGAAAACTGCATTCCAAGCATTGAGGTGATCCCATTGCCAAATTACAGTTATTTGTGATGAGCTTTGTTATAGCAGGGATCTCTAATGCAATGGATGGCTTGAAGACAGTTTAATCAACAAATATGCTGTCAAACTGACCGCGAATGACAGTGATAGCAAAGATAAGTAGCCAATTGTGTGACGTGTGTGAAAGTAGCAATGAATGCGTTTCTTGTGAAAAAGATTGCATTTGCTATTTTGACGGCGAGAAATCGCATAGTATTATAATGGATTTCATACTCGCAATCGGAAAAATTAGACCAGATAGTTTGGTCCGCTGTAAGAGCCCCACCTTGTTGAAAAATGAAAGGGCAGCCCTTATAAGTGACTACGTAGTGTTTTATACAAGTATGGGCTGCACCAGTCATCATTCAACTGAAGATGAAGTGCTAGCCGCTCATGCTTAGGCTTTTAGTATCTTGTGAATGGTTTCCTAATGAAAAACATGTCTATACTTTCTGTGGCATAACACGGACAATCTGCTCTTGTCATTGTAATCAATGCTGGTTGCCTAAATGTGTTGCCATTAGCTCACTCAGCAGCCTTTTGCAAAAAGTTGGCTTTACAGTTATGAAATGGGCTTAAGTGTAGAGTTAACATTTGAGGATCGTGAAAACTGATGCAAATAGAGAGTTTTGAAAGTTACTGTCACCTACGAAATTCCCCATTTATCCAGTCTCACTTACATGATCCATGTCTCAAGCCTGAAGTCTTACATACACATGTGCTTCAGTTGAACCTGTCTAGATGCCCCGTGATGATGCTTTTACTGCCGGGAGTAATGCTACAGAACAGTTATTACAGAGCAGGAACAAGCTACCATGGTTGTGAAGAAGAGGACAGTGATGCAATCATTATACGCAGGCAGCTGATTCTGTAGAGTGTTACTAACAGCTGTGGATGCAACTGTACATAGTGTTGCTTTTACCTTTAGCAGTGCGATTTTCTGGGCCAGTTTGTACATGATGACAAAGTGAAGGGTTCCGACAAGCTGTGACGTGAGCTCAAGAGAAGGAACACGCATGACAAAGGCTTTGTCTTGTGTGTCTCTCATCTTGTGCTGGCATCGTAACTTGTCGAAACCCTTCTCTTTGTTCTTTACCTATTGAAATAGGCAAAAAATGTAATAGGTGTGTAGGTAAAAACATAATACATAGGTAATAGGTAAAAAACGTAATTGAAATAGGTAAATAACACCATAGGTAATATTGCCAATATTACAGGGATCTAGACGTATTTTTTTCTGTTTGACCTGTAATGCTGATGCCTTACATAAATGACACTGTGGTGAATGGACAGAAAGCACTGATCTTGGTGAATACTGGCAATGCCTGTGTGTGATTTCCTATGTTATCAGTTTCCTTTTGTAATATTTTGGAAGTTTGAAGTGGAGGTTTATATAGGGCGAATCTCTGAAGTAGCTGGGTGATTAGAAATACACTGCACATTAAATCATCAGTTTTCAACCGTACGTCAAATTTTTTTAGCTTTCGCTTGAAGTTGGGTGTGATGGGTGTGAGGATGAGTGTGATGTAGTCTGATATACATTCGTCTCTTGCCACAACATATCTATTCGGTCACCTTTTCTCCTAAACTTTTTTCAACCTCGTACAGTAGGCATATGAAGCGTCCTCGACCGCTTTCAATTATCAATTCTGCTTGGACTTCCAGACTTGTTTACCTAAAGCTGTAGGACATTACGTTGAACAAAAATAAGCTGTATAATTTTCCTGACCTGCGTGCAGCTTCAGTGGCATGTAGTATTACTGTCAAACTGTGGTATATCTTACTCAGACCTTTGCAGAATAGTTGAATAAATAGACTATACAAATACAAGATACCCCTATCTGAAAATAGTCCACATCTCAAACACTCAATGGGAATACTAATGATAAACAGAAATTTAATGATGTTTTTTTTTCTCAGAAGCTACATCAGTGTCACAGTAATTCTACCATTATTTTTCATCACTGCCTTAAGAAATTTGCCTGTCAGATCAGAAGCCTTTTCAAATTCTCAAAGCAATTTGGAGGTCCTCTTTCTGATAAGGAACTAGCACAGGTGGCATGTGCTAGGTGGTTTATTCTGTGTGCACCTGGCATACTGTTGTTCTTACAGCTGTGGTACGGTGAGGCGTGGGAACAGCTTGGCAAAGCAGGCTTGGACGCAGAACAGGGTGAAAAATCTAATGTTTTTGAAATCAACTCTAACTGTTGAAAATAATGTTAGACTACTCAGTGCTGTCGTTCAACTTAATATGAGCGCTTCTTGCCCCCCCTATGTGATCAGATCCAGCCTTCACCATCACTGCATTCAGTTGTACCTCCGAAGACCACTCGGTACGGCTGGTGAGGCATACTTGAGCAGATAATGAGTTGCGAGTGTGGTGTGCTGTGGTTGCATCGTGATGCATAGCAAGCTGTAATGTACAGGACCGGAGTTTTAGGATGGATGCCTGGTAGTGTACCAGCACTTCCGTCAAAGTTTATATGGTAGCTAGAGCAACAGGTTATCGCAGCACATGCTTCAGTGACCAAAACCAAAGCTTTAGCTGCGCAATGAATTCTGATGTTTCTTTTTTTTTTCTGTGAACAGAAAGATTGTATTTTAAGTTCTTGTTTACTTATTTTACCAAAATTTCTTTAATTCTGTGTGTTTAATCTCTAAGGGAAGGTGAGTGATAGTTTTCTTGAAGCATGGGGTCTTTCTCCTGGAATTTTACTTACTACAAGCATTTAACTTTCACCATATGATTTGTGGAAGTGTGATTGGCCGGTGAAGAAGCATGAACCATCTGTTTCGAAACAGTAGGCTAGGCTTAAGGAAATACCAGCACAAAGGGTTTGGGTCGTGCCCTAATGGATCACTGGTGGCTTTTGTTAGAAACTCATTAATGTCTGTGGGACACTACCACAGCTCCTTTGACGTCAAACTCCAAGGAATTCTCACGCTGTGTTATCTTGAGGGAGTCCACAGGTAATTAAGATCTCGTTTAACTAAAAAAAATTACTTTAATCTGGGTAATTTTGTTATGCAGGTGAATCAACGTCAGATTTAGTCTTTTTTCTGAAGAAAGATGCAGGGGCCAGAACTAATGTACTCTAAAAAAAATATGCCGCATATTCTGACGAAAGCGTTGAAGCTTTCACTCAGAGTGCAGATAATAGTCACTTGCATGATGCGCTAAACACGTGATCTTTGTTAACTTTTCACATGCATGATAATCACATGCACCATCCTGTGCTCCTAAGCAAATGGAATGAGAAAGTTTGGCCTAATGAAAATGCATTTTTCCATATTCATTTTGGTCACTTTGTGTGATCGCGGCATGATTTTGGCTTCTGTGCTTGTATATTGGGTCAGGACCGTCTTCGGTTGCCAGATACGTGGACGTTTTGAAATTGCACTCTATAATCCTTTTTTACACTTCCTTGTTTCTGTTTTGAAAACTGCACAAAATCCGTGTTCGTTTGATGCCTTTTATGTTTGCCTATTTGCTTGCATGTGATAAGTTAAGAGGAATTGTTGCCCACACAGTGTTATAAACGCTGTCATGCACAGCTAAACTTGACACATGTGAAAGGCAACCAATATGGGTGACTGCAGGCTAAGACAATATAGTAAAAGCTCATTAGCAACTAAATACTTAGAAATTTTTGATAATTCAAACTAAATGGCACAGTCGGACCAAGTTCCTTAGAACTTAATGTATTAAAAATCTCCACTTTCTACAATGCACTTGTACGTCCTTGACACTTTCTATGTCATTGTACAAAGACTATTGTGAAGCTTTCTTGTACAACATTGCTGCAAAATATTTTTGCGTCCTTAAGAATGTGCTGTCACCTGAGTTTACAGCAATGCACAGCTAAAGGCTCAGAGGATTTAGATTACTGCTAATGTACAGCCGACCAAATCTTTAACTAGCGTGTGCAATTCTGTGCGTCAGCGCCATATGATGGAGCGAAGTTGCAAACAAGGTGAGGGCAAGCGCATGTCCACAAGGTGTGCTCAGCTGGGCCCATTGTCTGCTAAGCTGTTCCTTTTAACGACATCACCCCATAATATTACCGCCCTTCGGGTTATCTCATGATGGGGGTGTGTGGTGTATCTTTAAATTTTACTTCCTTGAGTGCTTGCTGCATCTCTCCGGAACATAAAATACGAGCAAAATTATTCACCTGCTCACGTTGACTTTTCGTCTGAACTACACTAATATGGGGAGTCATCGAGAAGGAAAAGCCTAACAGATGATGGGCCCATTTGAACTCGCTTTGCGGGCATGTCTTTACCCTTGCCCTGCTTGCAACTTGACTTCATCATATAGGGCTCGCGCACAGCAAAGTCGTCGCTCACACATGCTAGTAAAAGATTTAGGTGGCTGTACACCCAGCGTCTCACCTCTATTGTGAACACCATGTCATGTGCATTTTTCCAGTCTGACTATTACCAAGACCATGCCAACCTCGCATGGGGTGTAGCGTCTGATTCCACAGCTGCCACGTCATCTATTTGTGGAGCTTTCACATGTTACACCAGAACACACATTTCAGTCTAGCCTAAGCAGAATAAAGTGCTGCGCTTCATGCAGGCTGGCAACATCTGTTCATTCCGAGACAAATTGTGTGCATATGAGATGACTGTTGTTTTGAAGAAGTGGTCTTCTGTGTACTGTGCCGCTGCTTTGCCATTTTCGTGTCACATTCTTTTCATGCGAGTCTGGCCATTTGCTTGTGCTCAGTTTGGCGCTTTTGTGCCAACTCTGCTTCGGGTTAGCCTCAAGCTAGTGCTGGTCAATCATTCACGCCCAGCGTGATGCTTTTCTGCTAACAGGGCTTCATGTCGCTTCACACTAGTGCAGTGATTCGTTCGCACTCAACCTTACCCTTTGTGCCTCATGTGCTTTCTGTTCGTCTCATGATAGTACAGCCACTCGTTCACACTCAGCTTGACACTATTCTGCCAAGATGTGCTTCATGTTATTCTCTTGATAGTGCAGCCGCTTGTTCAGGCTCTTCTTGATGCAATTCTGTCAGCTTGGCTTCGTGTTATTTCATGTTACTGCCACCACTTGTTCATGTTCATGCTCAACGTGGGTTTCTTTTGTTGACTTGGCTTTATGTTATTTCGTGAAATGCTGTCACTCATTCACGCTCCGTTTGACGCTTTTCTGCCAAAGGTGCTTCGTGCTATTCTCGTGGGAGTGCGGTCACTTGTTCCTACTGAAGCGTTGCACTTTTCTGCCAAATGTGCTTCCTGTTCGCCTCCTGATGGTACAGCCACTCACTCATGCTCAACATGACGCTTTCCTTTTGCTCTGCTTGTGTAACGTTTCTCAGCAGAGCCACCGTTCACTTTCAGCTTGACACTTTTGCGCGAACTCTACGCTTTTGCGCAAGCCAGCGCAGCCGCTCCTCAGCTCAGGCTTCCACTCCAGTTGGTGCTGTCACTCTTCGCCCTTCTTCGTGTCGTACCACAATCTGCATTGCCCGTCACAATGCTTCTTGCCAGTCGCATCCTCCTCTACCCTCAGTAGACACGTTGTGTGCTCCGTGACAGGTGACTGTTGCGGCCTCCTCTGGTACATTGGAGCAGGACAGCACCGAAAAGAAGCTCTTGCAAAGTTCGCGGAGGTAGGCAAAGACTGCTGTGCACTAATTATGGGATTTGCCTGAACCAGTGTCTTGGCTACACGTTTCGGAGCTTATAGTCAGGCGTTCAATATGCTGCGCACCACACCCTGTCTGATGTTTAACCCCCGAGGAAGTCCTGAGGCGACCTAAACAGTCGGCTTCAATTAATCCAACTTTATTTTTGGTGTTGCGATGAGTCGATTATTGCCTAATAATCTGGCTATAGCATTCATCATGTTTGCTGTTTTATTTTTACTTTTAACATTTTCTTGTGCCCAAACTTGATCACCATGGTTAAAGCCAGAGGGATTAGCACCCTATACCATCATTTTTTTTACCTCCAGCAAACATTTAGTAGGAGTAGAACAATATAAATCATCATGACAGTGTTGTCTGCATTCCAGTCCTCACATTGGCAGCTTCTGGGCATATTTGTGCGGGCATAAGTCTGGGCATAAGTGTGGCGTAACTGTGCGTGATGTCTATTGTTTATGTATGAAAAAATTGCTAATGTTAGTAAATTGTGTTGTCACCGTCTTCCTTCTGTTCTTGTATGCCGGTGCTAATTATGTTAAGTACGAACACCAACACACTCAACATAAGGCAATACTGTAGTCATGAGGCAACGCTGTATTTGTAGCTGCTGCAGTGGCTCAGTGGTTACGGTGCTCGCCTGCTGACCTCGGAAAGACATGGGTTCGATCCCGGCTGCGGCGTTTGCATTTCGACGGAGGCGGAATGCTATAGGCCCAGTGTACTGTGCGATTTTTGTGCACATTAATGAACCCCAAGTGGTCCAAATTATCTGGAGCCCTCCATTCTGGCGTTTCTCATTGCCCGAGTCGATTTGGGAAATCGCACCGAATAAATCAACCAAGCAACCGGCTATAGCCGTAATTACCCTAAAGTTCTCATAGAAATCAATACTTTGAAAATTTTGTTATAAATGCATTAATTTTCTATAAATGGCAAACTTCATTAGTTCCAAATGATAGTTGGATGAGCGTTTTGTGCTGATTTAGCTGAAATCGGGCAACACACAATGGCACTTGTAATTGATATGACTCGACACTTCAAGCTGTCGGCCAGCAGGCAATGCACAAAGTTGTCTACTTAAATGAAGTTGTAGTCTCATTGCAGTCTTATTGTTGTAGTCTTATTGTAGTCTTATTTTCCATATTGTAATTTTGTGCTGCATTCTACCAGTTTTGCTTAATTCATGAATCGTGCTACGCTCACTCAGGATATGTCTCATATTACGGCAGAAGGAAAAACGTGCAGCAGGGACCATGGTCTACAGTGTTCAGAGGGATATGCTGTTTCAATGCATGCTCTGCTATCTTCAGTCCTGCTAAACTGCTACACACATACATTTGAGGCGTTCTTTGCATGCTCGGAATATATGTCATAACAATTCCTTGTCCTTATTTTTCATAATTGGCAAAGGCAAGGTTGCACCATTGTTATTGTTGGGATTGAGCACAAGTTGCAGTGAGTGGACCAAATGCAAAGTCAAACAGACTGTTATCAAATAAAATTTCTTCTCATGAACTCAGCATTTGCTTGGTTCTTAGCATTTCGTAAACACGCTTGCAAAGTTATGGATGTGTCTTTCCTTAAAACACTTATCGCTGTACATGATGGGAGGCAGGGTGCTGCTTGACTCTGACTTTGTGCAATGCTTACTGCTGGATAACTGCACAAAGTTGTTTTATTTCAGAAGTGTGGTTCATTGGGCTTGTTGTAGGGATGGGCAAATAGTAGATTCGAGGTTCGAAGCGAATAGTGATTTTGTCGAACAGTTTCGAATCGAACAGTTAGAATAGTATCTGTCACATACTATAGAGAAAACTGAGCATCTTTTGTCATGACCCAACTAACCTGCACAATATTTTTAAGAAGTGGAACTAGGCGTGTGCGAGTGTCACTTTTTTGGTTTGAAGTGAAGTGGAAGCAACTTCGCAAAGTGGCAAGATGAATAGTAATAGGGCCGAAGTTGTAAGCGGTAAAATATGCTCAGTTTAAAATTTGCTATACTTATAGCATACTAAGTCCTCTTAACATGCTTTTAAGCTTAAAACAAAATAATCGAGGTGCAGGTAATGTATACACTTTAACCTTAAGTGTGGCTTCACGGCAGTGCAAAATTTGCCTGGAAAGGTAGTTTCATGGCATAGCAGGTCTATGCTGCAGTGAAACCACCGTTTCAAGGGGTTACATGCGGTCAAATATATGTCTATTCATTCATTTCAAGTACTTTACATTCGTGTCGAAGCGATTTCGAATACTGTAATATTCATTCAAATATTCCAAGCGCACGAAAGGAAACATAGCACAAGTGAAGGAACACGCAGGTCTCCTTTTGCGCCGTTTTTCTTATTTACAAATGTTTCATTTGTTTGTTGTTAAGCATCCACTCGCCTATATTGGAAGAAACCAGGTGCTTGCAGCGCTCTGCCAGGCTGCCCATGAAACACTGTAGGGCTCGTTGAGTTCTGCTTTGTGAGCACATATGGCGATGAAGACGGATTAGCATTGACAACTGCTCTTCAAGAAAGTAATTTTTTCACTGACAGTGACATGACAAAATAGAACCCCAGTACTGATTCTTTGATGGTGTGCAGTTAGCTTTCGAAGTGGCTTATTAATTTTTATTGACAGGAACTTCACATTTCTTTTTTTTTCTTTTGTCAATGTCATTCAGGGGATAAACAATGAAGTAGCAATTATCCCCATCAGCGGCGGTGTGTACAATTGTACACATCAACTTCGGAGGCGTGTCACGCACCACGCGTTTCTTGAAAGGGCTTGAAGTGCAGTGTGAACATTAGTGCGGGCTTCATGAATAGACAACTTGCAGTCATGTAACTTCATTATTTTCCTTTACGCGTTGCTTTCTACCTCTATTGTTGTTGTAATTTCACACCACTGTATACCATAGTCTGGTGCACGGATCTGGTCAAGCCTTTTCAGGCTTTTTGTCCGTGCACCAAACATCTGTCAGATGTTGAATAAAAAATTGAATTGAATTGAATTGAATTGAATTATGCTGTGTAATGCTGCAGAGGATTACTTTGCTAGAGACACTATCATGTTGAATGATTGTTCGACGTGCCGCGTTCCAGGACCAACGTCAGGAGTTATTATTTTTTCTTTGCTCGAAACGAATACAACCGAAAAGCAAACTAGGCATGCATTTTGGGCCTAATATCTGATTATTTTTATGCAAGAATTTAAGGTGACTGATTGCAGAATAATTAGATATTTAATAAGACGCTAATACAGCTTAATTACTGAAACTCGCACAAAACAACGCCTTCCTTCATTTTATTTTTTCGAATGTATTATTGAGCACCTTGGAACTATGCTAAGCGAATTGGATGCATTTGCAGACAGTGCATCATAATTCACGCCTGAAGGGGATATAGTAACGGATATAGTAAGCATATAACAATGAATTAAGACATATAGTATATATATATATATATATATATATATATATATGATGAGTAATTAGTAATACGGAAGTAAGGTGTATATAACTGTGAAGTTGAGCTCCTTTTACACATTTTTCAGCAAGGTTTTACTACATCCGTGAACCCGGTGTTACCATAGTGAACTGCTTGCTTCCATTCTTTTTCGAGCAGCTTGGTAGGCATTGCAAAACAAAAGAGCTTGCAGCTCATCTGGTCACTCTGAGTTCCTTGGCAAGGCACGCAACACTGCATTTCTTTAATGCATGCTTCTGCACTCTTACTTGACATGAGGCCACTTTTCACTTGTGGGTTGTGCCAATTGCATGTTTTAACCGCCCCCTTTCCTTTTTTTTACTCACTCTGCCTTGTTTTCACCATTGGCTTGAATGAAACAAGTTGTGTCTCCAAAATGTAGGCACTGTTGCCGAACGAAACAATTCATCGGTCTTTCTTTCTTTGTGTCCTTTAGTTCCAGTATGAACCTATTTGCGATGAAGCCACGAGCAGCTCCACTTGCCAAACCTCCCTTGACGGATCAAGCTCACAGCACACCTAGCCAGGACCAGCCTTACGAAGGCTTGTACCAGACATCCTCGCTCTGAATCCTGACTGCCTGACTGAATCCTGACTGGACGACGTCCAATCGGACTGGTCTCATCGTCCACGTCGGGCGTGCACCGGTGTTCTAGTCTACTTATTGCACGCGGCCTTGTTCCTAATGGACAACACAATGTTGTATTCTGTATGTATATTCTTATTTTCATTGTTGAAGTGACGATGTAATGCGTTAACTATCCCGTGGACTGTCCCTTTTTGACGCATATCGAGCTACCATGAAAGTTATGGTAAAATCTATAAACCCGAATCGTAACATTAACGAATGTTTGTAAGAGCATCTTTTCAGTGTTCTTTGTTTCAGTTCTCTGTTCAAACATTCTGCAAAACTTACACTGCTAGCACTGGGTTAGTGGCTAGGTGCTCAGTTTTGTTAGCCTTCCAGTGACCTTTATATTGAAAGAAAAGCTGCAATACACTATTTCAAGGAACATGAAGGAACCTAAGAAACCTGCTAGCAAGTGAGTGAATTTAGCGAAGTTTTTCTCCAAAACTGTTCTGATGTTCCATCTCAATCACCTCTCTTTGTAATGCATTCATTTATATAGTCTTCACTGGTGCTCAATCGTAGAGATTATTGCTGAAATCAGCAGGCAAGTGTTCCAAGGTATTTGCATCTGGGGTGCAGTACAGAAGTCCGCAATAATACATCTCCATAAAGTATTTGTCGTTGTTGATGTAAAATTTAGTCAAGTTTAAGTGATGCTTTACTCATTCACTAATGATCTGTTGAAGAAATGTTCGAAACCTGTTTAGAATGATTTTAATCACATTTAAAGTGCCCTTCAACTACCGTTCCTTGCGTTCGTTGACACATTTCTGACTGATTTGGCAGATGTTAGGGTGTTCGGGTCTATGTGAGATCCTGACTGACTGGCTGTTTTATGCAAGCAGTGCCTTTGGTTGCTCAAAGACAATGTTCTGATTACTTCTAGATTATTTTGACCTGCTATTACTGGCTCATACTAGATCACTTGCATAGCTGTGTTCTTTTCCATAGCTGGTATCACTATTGGTAACACAGACCATTACTTTTGTAATAATGCAACTTGACATTATAACGCTCATGTTCCTTATGACAAAAGCTATCATACTGCATGGAGAAAATTTCGAGATGTGATCGCTGTGAAGAATAATTGAGCAGTAAACAGTTTGTCATCATTTTTTTAAATGTTGTCTGTTTTGTCCACGTAAAAAAAGACTTCAAAAACACTGTGCATATGGAAAAGCATGTCCAATATGCATTTGTGATGTATGCAAAGAGACTAATTTTGCTATCAAGGCTGATAGACAGAAAAATAAATTCTCCGGTGTTCAGTGCCTTCGTTTTTCATTATTAGAATTACCGCACATTTTTCTTTTCAACAAAAACAGGCACCACGTTTCACCTAGTGTGTAAGTTCTGTTTGCATTTGGTCTGACTGGATAGTTTGTTATTATTATGGCAGCTTTCACAACCTATGAGAAATTTAAGTTACCTACTTTAGACTGAAACACGAGGTACACGCTAGTTACTTAAGCAAAGGATGACTTAAGTCTTTTGAACAAGCTTTTTAACGTGGCTACAGGGTTGAGCCAAAGTGTGTACAGAGCAGTTTCTTCATGTCATTTCGTTTTATTCATATGGTGCCCATTACAAGTAAGCATGTGTCGTTTCTAATTTGTAAACATTTGAGATTGAGGTGACAGTCATTGAGGTGGAGCTGTGTGTTTATTGCGTGAAGTGTTTAGCTTGGATCATTGTCCCTGAGCATTGCTGTATACAAAAGTTTAAATGAAGCTTTCGCCACTGGAGCTATCGCTGATCTGAAATCAAGCGAGTAATGTGTCATGATGGAATGATAACTTGGCCATTTCGTGGGTCATAATTTTCAGGTTGGAAACTAGGAAACATGGTGTGGTGTTTCATTTGAAGTAAAGTGAGAAGTTAGCCTAACTAACCATGCTTAATATTATTACTACACATTGGAGCAGGAGGAACAGGGAACATAATGATGTGATTAAGAACAATGCTGTTATACGAAAAAGATGCACAGTTGGATGAAAATTGGTGTGAGCAAACACTTGAGAGGTGGGGGATTAAAAAACGCACATCTCATAGCTCTCTCAAATCCATGTTTGTGATTCTTGCACACTTTTTCTCTGAGATAGCATGTCCTAGCATCAGTTAACTTCAGGAAATTGGTGCATGTCCTGGGGAACAACTGCACAAGAGCTGTGTAGCGGCACTGACTGAGAGTTTTGTCTGTTATGAATGTAAAATGTATTTTGCTTAACAACTTCACACCAGAGTACTAGTTTGAGTCAATAAAAGCAAGTTATTTATTGTCTACCATAGCTTTGACGAGCTTGAATGTGGTACCTGGGCTGTGGTACATGGGCTTTGGTACTCGCTGAACATCTGTGTCCTTAGTTGCTTGACAGGGTAGGCTGTTTTTGTATGAAGGGATGGGACTATTGTATATTGTGCCGTGCAAAACTTCATAACATAGTCAAGCAAAATGTTGCTCACATTCAAAGTAAGCTGTCTTTTTTGTACATTGCATGAAATGCAATAATTACCATTCGTTGAATACATAAGTAATCTTTTCATATAGTGTCTTCATGTTCATATGCCTCAATTTTTTTCTCTGTCTCTTGTAATCATCTCATCTTTCATGTCTCTGCAATGTTGAGAAGATGGTTAGTTATGCAGTGATAGTAGTGCCTTGTTTACCACAACTTGTGTGTAGTAATGCTCTTACCTTGTCGTAGTTGTATTGTCTAGTATTGCGTGTACTGTGTGGTACTTTTTTGTTAGCTTTTTGTTTTGTTTGCCTGCTAATAGAGAGTGAGGTATCATTGAAATCCAGAATGGAACTTCCATCATTGCTGGCAATGTAGTTCTATTAGTTGAGGGAGGATTTAAAGAAACAAGTTCTTCTTTTTCACTTGAAATTTCTGTGTTAGTAATGCAGATAAGTAAAATCTTGCAAACTGTTCATTCCTTGCATTGCACTCTTCAATTTTTTGTGCTGTTTCTCTTATGCTGAATTTCGTGCTAGCCCAGTGACATGAGACTTGGCAAACTGCAGAATAATTACCCAGTTAAATCTATTGACTTCTATTTCAGTGTAGCTTTACCAAAGCTCATATCTTTGCTGACACATGGTTGAATTAATGTGCCTTGACAATTGACCTGTTACTGGAGCGCCTCGTCTCAAAACTTCTCAAAAGGCTCAGAAGTTCTCAAAAGGCTCATTAGGCATGTAGAAGTGACTTTAAATGTGGAATCAAAAGAGTTCCACAGTTTTTCCCTAGTGTATGCATGTATGCTTAGATTTCAAGAGCTTCCAAAAATATTCATGGAAGTTTGTTGCTTTTCTGAACTTTTCTTTTGGGCAGGTGTGAAAATATTGCCACAGACTAGTGTTGTGGCAAGTAGCAAGGTAAGAATGCAGTAGTACAAAGGCTCCAGTGCTGGGTATCATATATATTACGTGCTCTGTACTTAACTGCAAACATGGGGTCATTCTCATGAAGTGAGGAGTTTTGAAAATTTTACATGTGGCTTTTTTGAAAGCAGTGTACAAGCACAAGATATATCGTGCAAAAATACGCCGAGGAAGCTACCTCAGTGTGGCACTATTCACCTAAATGGTTAATTAACGAATGTTTTCAAGATGCTGGAGGGCATGAAAATTTCTGAAAAGTTGATCACCATGTCTACTTTGTCTCTCATGGTGCGCTGTGTCATGGTAGTTTAGCTCACTGCAGCTCACAACTGTTATGCTCACTCTATGCCCTTGAGGATGACAACGAGGTTTATGTAGCCAGGCTCACATTTCTCGCTCACTTTTTTTCTTCGTTACTTCTCCGCTGAGCACAGACCTTTCCTGCTCATGCTTAACTACCTAGACCAGATGTCTTGCACAATTGTAGCAGAAACTATGCCATGAAAGGTGGCATTTGTATGTAATTGTAGAAGTGTACAGAAAGAAATGTACAGATACTACATGAGATATCAGAAGTTTTAAAAATTTTCTTCCTAGCATTTGTTGCACAAATGTGTTCTTGATCTAGCACTCCCTCTACTACATTTAAGAGCACACACCCAGTCTCACGCTATTACAGAAATATTGTAGACTTTTATAGAGAGTGTGTCGTAACCAATGTCATAATTTATTATTCACAGCTAACATTGTTTCAGGCTTAACAGTGTATCATAAGCCTAAGCTCTTTGCTAATCTATGCTGTGCCTAATCCGAACCAACTCAGCTAACCATCTGTTTTAGCCTAATCTGTGTTCAGTAGATGTTGCATGGACCAGACTTCACGTGTTTTGAAAATATCTCTGCGCAGCTCAGGGGCCATTGGTTCAGGCATAATTGATGTACAAAACAGGCGTTATCACGAGAGGTTTTTGTTGCCTTCTACTGGTACAGCTCACGGTATATAACTTTTTTCTCGAGCTGCCACAGCGAAAGACTTGTGCCGCTGTCAAAATCTGATTGAGAATCGCTGTGTATCCTTCAGTGCTCATAGGGATGCTCATTTCTTAGTACCGCAGAAGTGAAAACGGATGAGAATAAATACATCCGATGGTAGAGCGACCGCCCCGGATAGGCGTTGGTCCCGGGTTCGATCCCCGGACCAGGACGAATTTTTCGGCAACTAAGAGGCTTTCTTTCTGAGAAATCCGTATGGATTTCCTTGTGGCTTCGTGCTACAAACGGGTGGTTGTCTATTTTCCCTTTCTTAACCCTTCCGCCACCTTGCGGGTTTCCGCAGAACTGATTTGCAATATGTATCCAGTTGCTTCGAGTTGTCGATGGATTCGCCCTCGCGCTGCCAATTGCTAGCTTCCTGGTTAGCTCAATTGGTAGAGCGACCGCCCCGGATAGGCGTTGGTCCCGGGTTCGATCCCCGGACCAGGACGAATTTTTCGGCAACTAAGAGGCTTTCTTTCTGAGAAATCCGTATGGATTTCCTTGTGGCTTCGTGCTACAAACGGGTGGTTGTCTATTTTCCCTTTCTTAACCCTTCCGCCACCTTGCGGGTTTCCGCAGAACTGATTTGCAGAATAAATACATATTTTGTTAAAAGGTTCGAAAATGTTTAGTGTCTGTAAAGTTCTCGTTGGGATATACAGTGGGGCTCTTACAAAAACTTGTCTACTGCAAGCTATAGATGATGAAAGAAATGATGGCTACCATTGATAACATAGAGCTGCTACACATCCTACCACCACAGGACAGAGCAGGCTCTTTGAAACTTTTGGCAGGCCTTAAAGATTTTGACAAAGGCTGTTCTGTCCTCGACTATACCTCATGTGTAGTCTTGCTCTAGTTATATAGGGCTACCCAGTTTCAGGACAATGCCAGTGTAGCCTTGCTGCAACTAATCCACTGGCCAAATAGTAGGACAATTGCTCACTATTGGTCTATGCTCCAGGGTACATATTTCTTTGGTGCAGATAGACAAATGAACTTATCAGAAAGTTTGTTTCCCTAACTGATGTATGAGTCAGTGAACTTTTATATGTCTGTTTTGCTCAATTCTCTAGCATGCGTAAGAATCTATTGACATCCCAATGGGAAATTTACAGAAGATACCAGTAGCTGAAGCAGTGTCGTCGTAAAATCAGTTAACATGTTTATATTGTAGGCTGATTCACTATCCTTGTCTCCTTATGGAGCTGATCATTCATCCTGAATTCACCCCTCTCCCCTGATTATGTTTATGCTCATTTATGCTTTAACACTAATGCCTGTTACAGTCAGCGTCTGATCTTTATGGAGTTCAGTTCCCGAGCTTGGGAGCCTAGCTTGGATTCCATATTTTTTCACTAGACCACTACAGTGTAGTGTTGCTTAGAAAATAAAAGACATACCTTCAATGGAAAAAAAAATTTTTGCAACCAACTAAACTGTTCACTGCATTTGTGTATGCAAAAAATACTAAAGAATTGTTCAAATGCTGAAAAGCCAGTGATCATTTGAAAATGGTATGTTGAACTTGCGTTACATCTGTGTGTATTGTAACCATCGAAGCGCAAGCCAACACCCGAGTAGTGGGTTTGTGGTTTGAAAGTAAACAATTCAAATCGTTGATCTCGTACGCTGCTGTTTATTTGGATTGAAGCGTTTTACCTTCCGTATCAGTGAAGAAATGTTTATAAGGGCTACCCACCAGTCAGGTTGGTGGCATTGTTAGAATGAAAATCTTATGGTTCGGACCAAATGCGCTTCTTCGACTATGGCACTATAGATTGTTCAGGAAGCATTTTAAAACTTGCAATACTATGTTGTTTCTTTTTTGTGCTGTTGGCAAGAGAATTTAGTTTGATTGTGCGATTGCCACTGTAATGTGTCTTTAATGTGCAAATAATATGTTAAATAGTAAAAGTTCACATAGGCCATGAAGTTTCAGTGACATTTTGATGTAATTATTCAAGATATAAAAATAATTTGCATATAACGAAGCACTTCTAAAACATTTGACACTGATAGCAGGACATTATATGCCTACAACGAAAATAAAATACGACAAACGTATGTTCATCTTGCATGCAACATTGTTAAAACGACTTTGGACTATTACAAATATATTTAAGTTCAAGGTTCATGGCACCTTTTATTTTTTAGGTTATCAGTGTGCTAGGAACATACACTCAAACCTCGTTATAACGAACACGGATATAACGAATTATCGGTTACAACGAAGTAAATGAAGAATAGTCTTGTCATAGCTACAGTGTTACAAATAAACGTTTATAACGAATTTTTGGATATAACGAAGTTATTTTCTTGGCAGATGCAACTTTGTTATAATGAGGTTTGAGTGTATATTCAGGTCCTCCGGTGCTGTCCGTCAGAATAGTAGAAGCACATATTGTGATAGAGCTTGACAATGAATGCTTGTAGTGTGGCTGTTGCCTTCATGACGGAGCTTATGTGTTCTTGTTTTCATGTTTTGTGCATCTGTGCATAAATGTTCGCTATGATGCAAAGAAAACTGAACTGTCAGAGAAAGTGTTCTATTAGGTGTTGCATGCATCAGATACAGGTGTTCATGTTGTTTGAAGCATATCGAACATTGTTGTATCTTATTTCGCCAATCGGATTAAAATGTTTTGTTGGTTGACAATTTTGTTCGTGTTTTTTGTTGTAGTAACATGGAAATGTTCTTGCGACTGGCCATTACACTTTGACAATGATCTGACAATGGTACTTTCCAAATCGGGAACAAAAATTTGTGCAATATAACACAACAGGCAGCGCGAAAACTTCTATTTGAGGTCATGAGCTTTGAGGACAAAACATATCAGAGGAAATATTCGCAACGAAATGATGCGTGCATCTGCTCAGCAAATAACTCAACATATATGAACTTGCCCAAGATATTCCCTGCAAGACCTATTCAAAACAGCCAGGCAAGAGGCAACATAATAATAACTGTTAGGGTTTTAGGTCCCAATCACAATATGATTATGAGACGCCGTAGAGGAGGGCACCGGAAATTTTGACCTCCCAGGGTTCTTTTAGCATGCACCTAACTAAGCTCACAGGCCTCTGCCATTTCGCACAAGAGGCATATCGAGTACTCGTGCAGAAACGTGGATAAAATATATTTGTACAGTGCAGAGTCAAGGGTAATCGTGAGGAATGAAAAGGTCAAGATGAAATAGGCAAAATGCTATGACAAATGTGAAGCAGGAAGGCCATGCAAGCAGACCGCGTGTGTGTTTGTCTCTGCTCCGTTTCAAAAGCGGGGATAAGGATCGTATGGTGCGCTCCGGCCAGTCTCATGTAGTTAGTACGACCACCTGTATAGCCAGTACAAACAAGCGCCGATGCAGCGAGCATGGATGACGGTCAGGTGAGGCCCGGAAAAAGACAAGAGAGGAGAGGGGGAGGGTTAGGAGCTGTTGGCATCATTCGCTCTCCTTTCGACTCTGCTCTATCACTCCCCTCTCCCATCCCCACAATAACGCTGCGCCGTGCTGGGTTGCAGAACCGTCTTTCCTGAAATCACCACTACTACTACCGTATGAACCGCAGGTGTCAAACGGCATGGAAGGATATGTCCAGCGCCAGACGTTTCGAAACCCAGCAAAGATCAGAAGTCGTATGACATGTAGCAGACTTCTGTGGCACGTATCAAGAAAAAAAAAAGCTATAAATGGACGGCCGGCGTACGTCGATCACGGACGTTCGCAGTTGTTCTGCATAGGACATTAAAATGAAGTGCTTTTCCTTTGAAATATACACGGGATGGGCGTTGAAATCTGAAGTACTTCTTTACATTAAATATTACGTACAGTGGCATAGCCAGGGAGGGGGGGCACATCGGGCCCGTTGCCCCCCCCCCCCCCCCCCCCCCCAAATTGTTTTTCCTATGGGATACAGAGCACAAAATGACACCCGACCCCACTTATCTGCCCAGACCCAATGTCGGATCAAGGAGATGGCCCCCCCACCCGCCCGGAAAAAAATTGCCTACGCCACTGATTATACGTAGTCTTACGGTCCGTGACATCGAATGCGCTCTCATTCCGCGACAGAACGTGTCGCGCTGGCCAGGGGCGTAGCCAGAAAATTTTTTCGGGGGGGGGGGGGGGGGGTTCAACCATACTTTATCCCCTTCAGTCACGAATTATGATGCACTGTCTTCAAATGCGTCAAATTCACATGGCATAATTCAAAGGCACTCAGCATTACATTCCAAGAAAGAAAATGAAGGAATGTGTTGTTTTGTGTGAGTTTCAGTAAGTAATATTAATTAGCGTGTAACTAATTATCTAATTACTATGCCATCAGTCAGCTTCAGTACTTGCATAAAAAGATTAAACTAGTAGGCCCGAAATGCATGCGCAGTTCGTTTTTTTGGTTGTATTCGTTTCGAACGGAGAAAAAATGTACTCTCGGCATTGATCCTGAAACGCGGCACATCGAACGATCGTCTAACATAGTAGTGCCTCCAGCAAAGTGATCCTCTGCAGCAATAAGCAGCACAATGAAGTTAAATGACCAATAGTTGTCCACTCAGGAAGCCTGCACGAATGTGCACACTGAGGTTCAGGCCATTTGAAGAAACACGCGGCGTGTGACGCGCCTTAAGCTCGCGTGCACAATTGTGTACACAGTGACTGAAGGGATTATGTATGTTCGTGTGTGCGTTTGTATGTGTGCGTGTATATATACAAAAGAAAAACTGAAAAATTTCGGGGGTTTTGCACACCCCAACCGCCCCCCCCCCCCCCTGGCTACGCCCCTGGCGCGGGCGTACGTAAACACGCAAAAACTTCGAAACTGTACCAATTAGGCGCAGTAATAGCGGTATTTTCAACGAAATTTAAACCTTAATATGATCAACAAGGCTAAGAAAATACTCAATTTTTTGCAGAAGAGGTCTCCTCGCACACCAACATAGAACACCTGTAACGATGGAACCAAACATCGCTGCCACGCAGCAGCCATCACCGGGTCGTGCGGCACGAGAGCAGTGAACTTCCATACAAGGCAGCAGGTTTCTATTTAGAAAAATCTCCGCAAATTTCCCTGTAGCGGAACATACAGGAGCGCTCCTGGAAGAGTGTGTTGAAAACGCCGATCGATAATCTTAGAGCTAAGATCAGAAACAAGAAATACGCGTTGTGGTGGTTTTTAATAGCTTCAATGCATCGTTCTGCACCAAGAACGTTGTCTTCGGCGCTCCTTCAAACAGTTGGTATTCAAAGTGAAATTGATAGCCTGCATGTCACGTCATCGCAGGTACGCACTGGCATTCAACACGGCCAACAAGGCGACGCTGATGACGTCGAGGCAGCATAATCACATGGCGATTAACTTGCTGTACTGTGATAACGATGCCGTTGCAACGTTTCTGACCTGTGCGCCCGAATAACGATAAAAACCCCAGGCCTGCGCTGAAAACGCAGCACAGTCACAGCGAAAGCTGGAAGAGCGGCGTTTCTAGAGCTCGTTGTAAGCTCTCTTGGGGCTACCAATACAAGTACACTAGCAAGGTACCCACTACGCCATAAATAACAATTTTTGTGAAGTTCGGAAGCACCTACTAAGCGCGGAGAAGCGAGGCACCAGCTACACGTCTGTAAGCATTATGTGCACTTTGTTGACGCGACGACTGATGACGATGAAGAATTATGGCTCAACCCTTTGTAGTGGGTTGGAAGCTTTAAACGGCCCACCAGTTATGTAATTTGCATTAGGTGACGCCCCGTCGCTATGTCCCTCTCCCGCCATGCGGTATAACATACGTTGACGTGGGAGAGAGAGGTAGGGGGGGGGGGGGAACAACTTTACTGAGACCCCGAGGAAATGGATCATGCGCTTATGGGCTTCCTTGGCAACTAATACAAGTGCATTTGCGAGGAACCCACTATGCTATAAATCATTGTAATTTTTGAGAAGTAGGAAAGCAGGCATTATGCCTTTTTCGTCATTCTACGGAGAGCCGTGGTACCTGCTAAACACATGTAAGGCATTATGCGCACTTTGTTGATGCTGTGCCTGATGACGATGAAGAATTATGGCGGAGCACTTTGTAATGGGTTGGAAGCATTCAACAACCTACTCGTTGCGCGATTCGCATTGTTTGACACCTGGTTACAGAATTCGCGTTGTGTGACGCTTGGTTGTTGTTTTACTCTTCTACCACGCTATATTGCATATGTTAATGTGGTTCCTTCCCGACATGAAGCCTGTATAGGACCTTTTTGCAAAGCAGCTTCAAGCACCGGTATGGCTCAGGGGTTGAATACTTGGCTCCCACGCAGAGGGCCGAGGTTCGAACCTCGTTCCATCCTGGAATTTTTTCTTATTTCGTTTTTTTTTCTTATTTCGAGCGATAGTGGTTACGGACACCGGCGGCGGCGGCGGCGGACAACTACGGCGCCAAAAACGGCCGGTGAAATGATCTCATAACAGCTTTCGCTGTAAAAACCTGCATACGATGTGCCGATAACATCAACGTGACATCACATACATCGCTCCAATATGTTGGTACTCCAACATGGCAGTTTCAGTGACGTCAGTGCGAGCCATCTACGCAGATCACAGAGGCCGCTTTTATGCTGGCTACATGCGAGAGAAACCACTTTAGAGCAAGGAAAACGTTACAGACGTCGAGCTTTAGACATCCACCGTCTCGGAGGTCATGCTCTGACAGTGATGTGTGAGGAATCAGGGATGTGCTTACTGGGATATTTTGAAATATTAGCTACACAAGTCTAAAATTAGCTGCATATCGAGAAAATTACAGCGCATATAAATTAGCTGCATATCGAGAAGTTACAGCGAGAAATACCAGAAAGAGGTAAAGAGTCCTGCGCCAAACGTCACTGTCGCCCCGAGGCGTAGCCAGGGAGGGGGGGGGGGGGGCACACCGGGCCCGTGCCCCCCCCCCCCCCAGAATTTTTTTTTTTGCTATGGCATACAGAGCTCAAAATGACACTTGATCACATTTGCCTGCCTGACCCCCACTTCTGATCAAGGAGGTGCCCCCCCCCCCAAAAAAAAAAAAAAAAAAATTCTGGCTACGCCCCTGCTGTCGCCAGGTCTGCTGGAGCAAAAAACAGTGTCCATAGCAGATGCTAGGGACCCTACCTAGTGTTTTAGCGAAGTTAGTTTGAAACTGGTTCGCAAGGACTGTTATGGGGGAATGCTGGGATAGCTGGCACCACGTGGCTAGCCAAAGCGGTCGACGCATGTCGCACCGCGTGGGCGGCGAGAGCAGAGTGTAACGAAATCGAAGCATAGTAGTGGTGAGAGGTCCGTCACGTTGAAACCTCAGTTAGGTAACAAAGCCCACTCCTCGATTCTCAGTTCGCTTCATGAAGTAACGAATAGTTCGTTCTATCACGGGGAAGCGCAGTGATCTGTTAGCTGTCGTGGTGCCGGCGTGACAGGTAACAGTCACAAGAAGACAGGAAGCGACGCTCGCGCCCTTATTTCGGAAATGGCACGTGCGCAACTACTTGACTCCACTTCAGCAAAAGAGAGGCGCCACCACAGCTACCTTTAAAAAACAACATTCTCACGAAGTCCATCACTGGCAATTTCAGTTCGCATTCGTTTCCTTTTCGCTCAGGAAACAGAGAGGCGAGAGTTTATTTGTGGAGGAACTTCTTCCTTAATCATACATATCAGCTCAATATATGTACCTTTTAACAGGCTAAAAGATATATATATTAAGCGGCCAGTCTTAATTATTTTCAAGTACTTCGGTATATGTACACCCGTCAGCAAAAGTTTACGGGACGCGAAATTTTCGAAAAGGCAATATTTTCGATTTATATGGGAACATGAAATCCTAATAAATACCCCAGCCTGTAGTTCATATTGCAACCGATAGTCATTAGCTCGAGTAGAAGTAGAAGTGTTGCGCAATAACGGAACAGAAATTCTCATTTGTAGTGGGGCCTGCGTCCCGTAAACTTTTGATGACGGGTGCAGAGTTACACGCAATATTATTTGTAGAAAGAAAATGCCGATATACAATGGACGAACAATCAAGGGCGCAAAAATCACGGGATATACAACGCATCGGACCTCTACTGAAACAAGCAATGGGGCTTTATTGTATGCCGGAAAAGAATGTCCCGCGTTCGTCTACTGAATGACCAGTTCGGGCTCGTGATGTAGAGGTATATTTAGGATATCCGACGGACTATTGCGGAACTTCTGCAATCAGTATTTAGTTATGCGTTAGAGATTAACTTCCATATGTGGGGTTCGACAGGTTGGACAACACACGTTGTTATATACCTGCATATGTCTTTTTTATTTTTGATGTTATCGTTATTTTATGTTATTAAAAGAAAGTTCAGCAACCCCATTCTTTGGCTATCTCGCACTGTGGGTTGCTGTCACGTGAGATAGAAAATTATCATCATTGTCACGCGCTCGCGGCTGCGATCATTGAAGAAGAAGAAGATTTGCACCGTCCTGGTCGGTCGAGGCTCTGATGTGGTCTCGCTGTCGGACACCCCCGTCATCCTCAGACCATGGCCGAGCACCGGAACCTGAACGTGTGGCGTGCCACGCACATCCTCATCTACATCTGCTCGATCGGGACGTCGCTGGGCGCGCTGCTGAGCTACCGCAACATGAACTCCAGCCTGGAGACCACCATGGGCAAATGCATGCTCTACACGCAGCCCTGGGTCGAGCTGAACGTCAAGACGGGCAACTGCCGCATCGACCTGGCGCGCACCGAGTGGGGAGGCGACGTGCTCTGCAACTTCGTGCTCTTCTCCATGCTCGCCTCGTTCGTGTACGGCATCATCTCCGTCTGGTTCTTCATCATGTGCGCGCCCAGCCGGCACCTACCCGAGGACGACAGGTGAGACGAGCTTTTTACGGCAACCTTTTAGGGTGAGGTCCAGGCAGATGGCGTGGATGGACAGCTCAGCGATGCCGCTGTTCCTCCAACGCTGGGTTTTGTCATTGATGGTAGAGTCCGGTCCTCAGATGAAGTTGTGTTTGTTATTCTTTTCTTCCTTTCCGGTCAGCATTTTATGGAATAAGAATAAGCGGAGACGCTATATTTCACTCACGAGTAATGGCGAAAGTAATGAGTGACTTTAATGAAGTTACTCGCTTAATACAATTCATTACATAGCTAAAGTATCAGGCTGCAACAGTCATTCATTGTACAACTCATTACAGCAAAAGTAATTAATTCCTGTAACTTCATTACTGTAATGTCACTACTGCCATGTCTGGCACGTACTCGCGAGGGTGGTATAGCGGTTTATGGTGCTCAACTGCTGACCCGAAGGTCGCAGATTTGAATCCCGGCCGCGGCGGCCGCATTTCGATAGAGTCGAAATGCTAGAGGCCCGTGTACTTACATTTAGGTGCCCGTTAAAGAACACCAGATGTTCGAAATTTCCGGAGCCCTTCATTATATCGTTGTTTGGGGACATAAAACCCTAACAATTATTATTATGTCTGCCACGCGGGTACGTGCAGAAACACTAGAGCGTGCAATGACGCACGTATAATAGCTTACTTATTTCACTAAAGATGAGGGGACCGTCAGTTGTTATTTTCGACCGGCGACCATGCTCGCCGCCATCAGTTGTGAGCATTTAGTTTTGCTGGGCACATATTTTCCCAATTAATATTTGAATATTTCCTGGTTTGACTGCTGCGATCTTCACCGTCGCGACTTCGCCTCGATCAAAAGAGGACATACTTCAGAGCTGCTGACGCACTCCACGTGTATCATAAAGTATCATTAGAAATTATTCTCTTAGTTCAATCGGCCGACTGCATTGCTTCACAGAGCGCGCAAGCGCCGTGTTTCTTATCCAATCATTGTATAAAATATTGTCTGGGGTGTATACATTGTTTGACGGTAAACAAATTTTGGCTACAGAGAACACAACAAGAAAGGGAAATTATATTTTTTTCTTTGTTCTTTGTTTTTTGTGGCGAGTGCTCGTTTACAGTCAGGGTAAAAGCACGCTTATTCTGTAACTATCTTGATCCGGCATAGGGGACAGATTCTTCGATAATGCTTAGCAATGAAACAAAAGCAAAACATTATTTGCTCTTTGTGTCGTGAGGCGAGTGTTTGTTTACCATCGGGACAATATCATGGTTACTTTGAAACCTTCTACTTCCGGAATAATGCGTTTCTTACACTGGGGCGTCAGTAAATAATCAATAACCACTCATTACATCCGAATAACATCTGTGCGAAGTATTACATGACGAATGGGTGTAAGTAATAGGAATCGACCCTAACAATATCGTCTTCACTGTCATCATCGTCATTATAATACTCTACCGCTAGCCAAGTTGTCCCTAAGCGACGTTCAGTGACGTTGATTTCGGATCACAGTGCTCCTGCATAGTGCCTGCTGAGTGTCATGGGATTGCAAACTTTCCAACTTCTCCACATCACCTAATCCACTATGGTAACCTGCGTCATTTCCGTTCTTCCGTTTGTTTCATACCTCTGATGTAACGAGTACTTTCCCGCTAGTTGCCGATAATCCTAAAACCACTGGTTAAAAATGTATACAGGAAAAGGCGACCTTCTAGTGTTGGCACGCCATTGTGGAACGACCTACCAGTCAATGTAAAACAACACAATGCTTTCATTTTATGGTTAAACCTCATAACAGGGAACTGTATGAGCATATGCACACGTTTTGCTATATAACATGACACGCTGTTAAACTAAATTGTTTTGTGTGGTAACGAGAAATGCAATTGAATGGATGTTAAAAATATTATGTTTTAATTATGTTTCGCATGCAAAACTAAAATACCGTTAAACTGTTGTATAGTTATAGTTGCATGGATCCATACTAGCATTCTGCTAAGGATTCAGATGCTTGTAGCATGTTTTTGTTTAACCATATTTACTTTAACAAAAATCAATTCAATTCATTTCATTAATGGCAATTTATTCCTCGCATCGAGTACATTACCGTAACATGGTGGGAATGGAGAAACGTGTATGACGTACTTAATTAGATGAGTTTCGTTGATTTCTCGCAGCATCGTGCACGTGTGGAAGATAGTGCCACCGGCCACGACTCTGAGCACCGTGCTCGCGCTACTTACTCTCATCATGGCCTGGCTGGTGACAAGCGGTGTGAACACCTTCTTCTACGAGCTCGAGCTACGCGTCCTGAGGAAGTGAGCAGTGCCAAGACAAGAAAGTTTCGATTAAGAACAAAACATTAACGAAAATACGATAACTGTTCCTGACTCCCAGAAGGTTGCTTGAATGAAAGCAGGTATTTGTTATCATTCCAATCAAAGAAGAACGAGGCAGTGTCATTTAAAACTTCAAGTGCACCAGTTGGTTGGAAAAATGCCAGCATTATACACAAGAAACGAGATGTTAAACATTTAAAGAACTCCAGACCCATCAGCTTACTTTCAGTATTATGCGCATATTTGCGAAAATGTTTTCAAACAGGATAGGAGCAACGCTAGATTTCAACCAACCTAGAGAGTAGGCCGGCTTTAGGAAGGGGTTCTTTACAATAGACCACATCCAAGTGACCAATCAGGTAACAGAGATGCGGAATAGGGCGTACAGCAAGTTTCAGTACCACATATAATGAGGCCTTAAAGACCCTGCTAGCAGTTGAGAGTCCCCGCTTTCTCCTCTCGTGCTTGCCGACGCCTATTCTTCTGCTGAAGAGCTGGTGCTTGCGATGGAAACATTCCCGGCCACGCAGTGAAGTTAATCACGGAGTTCCAGCGGATATAGCTTTTTTACAGGCCTTGTTATGATAAGGCCCCTTTACAGTTTCATCTTGCAAAGATAGACATGACCATCTGACTTCTATAGAACTGAATGATTCTTGCTAGTTTCCATAGTTAACGGGACGCCTGGGAATGCACGATAACGACGTCGCCTTTCTTTAAATCCGTGGCTGGTCGACTCAGATTGGCGTTGGAGTTAGCATTCCTTGTTCTTTCTATAGATTTACCAGCGCAAAAAAGACGGGACATTTAGGAAGGACACACACACATAGCGCTGCTTAATCTTAATCATGAACCAACTCGCCCGAGCAGCCGTTTTAGCTTGTTCTTTCATTTCCAAAGGATTTCAGTCAGGCGCTGTCTCTACTGCATTCTGTGGACGGCCTCCGCACGCGTTGATCGTTGTTTCCTCGATGCTACCTTGTCGAATTGTTATGAGCCTTCTTCTGCTCAAACTCGTATTTCATTTGGCGAAGCTTCTCTCGGCACTTGGCCGAAAGAAGCTTCGTCGAGACTCCACGAGACCGAGGACTCCCTTTCCTGCCAGCTCGCTGAAGTAGGCATTCAGGCCACGAGGCTTCTTATCCTGCTGTCTTTCAGCAGCAGCCGCTTCTTGCTAGAACATTCCAGGAAGTCCTTCATGTCCAGGTTCATAGGCGTGCGCACAGGGGGAAGGGAGAGGGGGGGGGGGCAGGGGGGCGGCCGCCCCTCTGGTCACCTAAGAGGGGGGGCGCAAAATCTGCCCCATACAATGACCCCCTATACTCCGTTTCATACATCAGGTGCAAAGCTATGGAAGCTAGCGAGACTTCTTGCCGTAGATGCTTTCGCGCGAAGAAACAGTTCACTGAATTTACCACCCGTAATGTGGTTTTGTTTCCCTCCTTGGGCTTTATAATAAAAGAAGGTGATTTGTGCCCAAGAAATCAACGTACCCCGTTATTTGCAGTACTGTCGATAGTTTGTTCTGCATCGCTTAGCGTCTCTTTTTTGGTATCGTGGCCTCCGCGATTGGCACTGGCAGCGCGCTGCAGGAACTAATCGCGGAGGCCAAGCAAAAGACACGCGGATATACACATTTTGCTGGCCGAACTACTTGCATAGCTTCCACAGCGTTGCACCTGATGTATGAAACGAAGTATAGTCACCCAAGAGGGGGGGAGCGCAAAATCTGCCTCGTACATTGACTTCGTAGGGGGGGGGGGCGCTGCGATGAACCTTCGCCGCCCGCCTGATGGGGAACCCTACGCACTCCTATATCCAGGTTGTTGTCATGGGAAGGGAGTACAGCCGCCTTGGTATCGCGGCCCACAATACATTATCTAAGGATCCCTGTTTTTGGACGAGCTGCGCGAGACGCTCTCACATCTGCCGGATGGCCGCATGGTCTTGAATGCCTAATTGATCGTGCGTTCCCACTGCCTAGGACAACTCCTGCAGATGGCTCTCCACGCTTGCCAATCGCACCTCACTTCCTGTCTGCTAATGCAGACGTTCCACATTATGTCCTGCCCGTTTCTTTCCTTGCTCCAATTCAGCCTGGTGTTGTTCCTCAACCAACTTTCCCTGTATCTTGAGCACGAGGAGTGAAGTCTGTCGTATCATCGGTTCTGGGGCAAGCATTATCGTGGGTTTCTCACAAAGAGTACGGAGAAAGATCTGCACTATGATTGTTCCCTTAAACTAGCTGGTACGTAGAAAAATAAATGTTGCGATAGTTAACGTGTCAGCGTCACATGATCGTGGTACCACCACTTTCGGGCACGTATATTGTGACGTTCAGCCTTTTGGTAAACGTTATTATAATCCCGGTTCTGTTTACGGTGCACAACTTTCTGCACTCCTGTGCTAAAATAGACGAGAAAATGTTTCTTCAAGATGATTTTTTGAGAACAGGAACATGATAAATTTCACATTAGCACATTGTGTATGTTGACAGTTTTCTCCCCTTTAGCGAGTTTTGTTTTGATTTTCCAATTCTACTCCAGTTGCACCACCCGTGCGGGCGGACCTGCAGCCTGGGAAAACGATAGCGTGGCTACACTCTACAACGAGAGACTCACCACGCAGGTGCGTTGCAAGCCGAATACAGAGATAGCAGTGATAAGCTGCAGAGTTATTCGATGTGCTCTTCGTGTTCCATTCGTGGGACCTGTCTTTGTATAAATGTTTTGTATCTGAAAATATCCCGTTCATTCAAACAGTTCATGGGCACTCAATAAAGTGCCAATCACTATATTTCTCCTGTTTGTTCTAAAGGAGATTATGTTGATCGCTCAGTCATACATGCATTCAGTCGCGAATTTCTCATCACGTGCTGAGAAAACGAAACACTTGCGAACTCTGGGCCACACAGTCTGCAATTCAAAGCTCCTGCATGTAAATATATTTAGCGGTCTACGCAGCGACCACTTAAATAAGCGCCACGCTTTAGAAGAGCAGAAATGCGCATATCTTCTGGAACCTACATCTCGGAAAAAATTTTTGTACATGACTTTACATACTTCCAATGTGATTTTGCGCGAGGGAACTCTACTTTGGCTGCTCGCCGATGGTACAGTTTTCCAACCATGAATGTCTTGGAAAGCCAACGTAGTCTTGCGTATTTGGCTAGTGATACCCTTTTCTCTTTTTTCATCTTAGATCTTCGTGTGGCTGATCGTGCTGTGTTGGGTGATGGCGACCCTGTCCCTTGTCTGCCGCTGCATGACGGCTGCCGACTTCGGCACAAGCGGAGATGTGAGAAACGGAGGCTTTCTGTCGAATCGAGAATAGTTCATTCATAGTGGTGCTGATCGAGCGCAAACACAAGACGATAGACAAGTGATACAAGGACGTCTATCGTCTTATGTTTGCGCTTAGTACCATTATAAATGATTCGTTCCAACTCGCCGAAATCGCAACTCCCGTGAACATAGGCGTGCGCAGAGGGGGGGAGGGGGGCAGGGGGGCGCCTCCCCCCAGTCACCTAAGAAGAGGGGGGCGCAAAGTCTGCGCCATGCATTCACTTATTAGGGAGGGGGACGCCGCGATGAACCTTCGCCCCCTCTGAAGGGGAACCCTGCGCACGCCTATGCCCGTGAATATAATTGTTTGATTCCACTAAGCTGTTGAGGTACGAGGCAGATTGATGTTTGAGCGAAACCTTGAAGGTGTAGTTATACTTGAAAAATCGACAAATATGCACAAGGGCTTACTGAAGATCGTACAGTGAGCGGTACAACAAAAAAGAGTTGAGTGTAATATTAAATGACACAAGAAGAAAGACGTGTATAAATTAGTAAATGGTAGTACCTGATAGCTTCGATGAAAATGAATGCCTATATCGAAGGTAAGCACAGTGCAGGAAGACATAGGTTTACGTAGTCTATAAGGCGGAATCAATTATTAATTTGTTTTAAGTCGCTACATTTCGTGTTCCTTTGATTTCGTATTGAATAGTTGGTTACGGATTAAATGCTTTCATTTTCTATGTTCCTGTTGCACTTTGTTCACACTGCTATAAATTTTTCTGTGATGTATTACGTTTAATTTTAATTTTCGCATACTGGCGCCTGTCAATGTGTACCGTCATAATACTACTTGGAGGCTTAATGTTATAGAATAGGAGGCTGTAAATCGGGTGCACAATTTAGAAACCAGAATTTCCAGGTCAGATTTACTAAGGCTATGATCAACGAATCAGAACACGAAACTTGGTCCAAGCTTTCTGTCTTATGGATGACCACTGCGGCACATGTGCAGTCCAGGGATGACTCGTGACACTTCAATGAAGTGATAGAATGTTATCCCAGCCAAGGCCATGGGGAACGTTCATTTTCCAGTAGCACTTGAATTCAGAGATCATGGAGCGTCAACAAATGATTGATTAGAATAAAGCTAGAACCCCGTAGAAGAGAGCGCCTTTGAAATGAGACCGAATGGCCGCGTCACTTAGCATGGCTCCTGCCCAGTGCACTGTAGAATATCACTTTTTGAGGTTCTTTGGTGAGCAAAAGTGGCCATGAACATTACCTAAGAACCAAATAACCTAATAAGTACGCAATGAATGTTTGTAATATTTTAGAAATGCTTTTTAGTTCTTCTAGGTCACGCAAAAACAAATGTTTTAGAAAAGTGATTTTCTGCAAATTTTTCCACCTCACAGACCAGTGTGTACCCCAGAATAAAGAAACAATATGACTGCAGAGGGAACGAAAATTATAGGCTGCCATAGATGTGGTAAAACCTGATCAGCTTTAACGGGCTACGGGACTATTTGTCACCGTCAAAGTCAAATTCAATGAGGAACTCATCCCGAGTCTTGACTATATAAATGCACATCTACACTATACAAACACTCTAACTGATGACATGATGATGGCAGCAGCCCGTGCCGCTCGAAGGGGGTTAGACTGGTCTCTTAGGAAAAGAACAAAGAGGAATGACACAAAAGTCGGAGTAAGTCTCTGGATTTACTGAGTTGGTTGATACTAGATTGTCGCATTGTCGCATTTTTTCCATTGTGCGCGCCGCAGAGCACTCAGCACCCTGGTGGCGAAATGGTGACCTACTTGGGTGGCCTTGTGTCTTCGCTCTACCGTGCCGGTCGGCAGCCCACAGTTGCCGTCGCCCAGGTGACCGCCAGGCCGCGTCCTACGCAGGAGCAGCGAGGGCAGGTGTGAGTAAGAACAGTGCACCTCTTTATTTTTGCCGTGCTTACAGAACAGCAACAGGTCATATTTAGCGGTGTTTACAGCGTATAGCTACACAGGGACATGTAAGCTTTTTCCTGCAAACATGGTTAAGAACTGACAGAGTTGAGATAGATACACGTACGCACTTCAATGTAGCTATTCGTCTGGCAGTGCACCCATCATGCCCGTCCAGGTGGCAGAGATAGTGAACGAATTGATGGAGTCGTAATGCACGCGAAGTCAACGTATATACGAAATTACAGAATTGTAAACACAAACAAAAGTAAGCAACCGGTGCCCTGCTAGGGCCTGTTCTCCAAACAAGATATTCTACATTGTGCGCATGGGCGTCCGGAGGGGAGTGCAAGGGGGGGCAGCTGCGCCCCCTTGGAATTTTGGATAATAATTTTCTATGCAGTAGCAGTAAGCTACACAGCTTGATTAGCACACTCCAGTCCCGCATATCCGCGTGAAATATCATTCAGGACTACCAGCCAACTTTGCACGTTACATGTTGCTATGGACGAATCTTGCCGGTCATGTCACGGCAATGAAACAAAAGCTACCTATGCTGTATGCCCCCCTCCCCCTCCCCCACCCTCTGCTGATGCACCCCCCTGGAAAAAGTTCTGCGAACGCCCTTGATTGTGCGAGATATCTCGTGCAAGGTACAAGAACAGCGTGGCTCGAAAAATCTGCTTCTCAAAGTTTACTCACGTTTGAGAATAACTCTTTCTGCTACAAAGCTCGTGTACACGCATAGACATTGCAAGTCTGCAGATTTTACACAAATGAGCCGTCCTGACCAGACGTACAATAGGTAAGATGCTCTTCTTGCTGTGTATGCTCCAGTGACCCAGCGAGCGCAGATTTCTTTTTGGTAGTTGTTAGGCGTTCACTTTGTGTAGGCCATCGCACACGCTACACACAGGAAAGATAGAGATAGAGAATACTTTGTTGTAGGAAGCCAAGCAAGAGAGAAATTCGGGGGAAGCTGAGGCTCGAAGCAATGAGAAATCGTTGAACAGATAATGTTGCTCGAGAAAATGTTTCGATAAGTGAACTTGCCTTGGTCAGTTGCTGCCCTGTGAAAAACGTTTGTTCTAGCGACGCTCCCTGTTCAACGAATTTTGATAAAGCTATCTAGAACAATTAAAAACGCTGCCTTCGTAATATTTTTATTTTTGCTGACGCTCACTGAACCTCGCTGCGAGACACCTGTCATGTGTAGAGGTCGGAACCGATCCACACACAATAATATCACGTCGTACTTCAACACTACGAACTCGGAGTACAGCGAGGATGTGTGTGACCTCCTCACGCACACCGAAGTTCGACGAAGGTACTTCCTAACATCTCTCCACACAGCACAATATATCTTACCATGTGCCTGACAAAATACCCGCAGCAAGTGCGAAATTGTAGTGCACCGTTACCTCTCACACCATACCTCATGGCATGCCAGTTCTTTAGTGCAGGGCATAACCACTGGTCATGAAGAGCTACAAACTGCATTGCAAGAGAAGACAGGGCCGCGAGGGGGAGGCAGGAAGTTACGTGGGCAGCTGAGACTAAGAAGTTTGCGGGGACAGCGTGGCCGGCAGCAAGCTCCGGACAGGGTTAACTGGCAAAACATGGCACAGGCCTTTGCCCCGCATTGGACGTAATGCGGCTGTTGCTGCTGATGATGATCAGCAGCACGTAGCAGTGGGAAGCATCGCTGCCTAGCTTCAAATCTTGGGACAGGGTAGATCTCTCAAGGAGAGCGCGCCGGGCGGCTGCTACTCATTGGTCTTTAGACTCAGGGCTCCACCCACGGCCAGAGATGGCCGAAGGACCCTACGGCTTTTCCTTAAACTAATAAAGCTCTTTCTCTCTCTTTTTCGCCTCTCTAGGTGACAACAGTCGAGGAATCGGAAGACTCGTTCCAATCCTGTGCCAGGGTGTAGACGATGCTGCAAGCTCTGTAGATTTGTAGCGTCCTGGACGCGCTATTTTACATTGAGATTCGTGCTTTTTCTTAACATCAATGTGTGATTACCGCAAAGAAGTTGTTAGGCCACGAGGCGTCATGTAAATACAAGAAATCTTGTTCCTCACTGAAGTGATGTCGTTGCATATTTCTCTCGTAATTCACGGAAACCTCCAGAGGTTCCTTATACCAACATGCCGAGTTAAACGCAAGGGTGTTGTCTGATTTGTAAAGTGTAGCTTCTGGCGCGTACAAGTGAAATAACTGCGTCACTCAAGACACTGTTAAGTCATGTCTTTGGTTTAACTACAAGATCTGACATGTCGAAATACAAATGGTCTCTTTGCTAGCTGTGTATCTGGTTGTGACAGCGCAAATTTAACGAAGAAGAGTGAGGAAATGCATTACCAATCACGTGTTATTTTCTTTTAAATGTAGTGATTACGACATTGTGTCTGGCTGCTGTAAGGTACTTGTGCAGCGTACTTTCTTTGAACAGCAGCTCACAATCATGCAGCCCCCCTTAGTTCAGGCGAAAAAGGTTAGATACCGCAAAATAGGAGGTGATTGTAAGCAGTGCTTATTTTATAAATATCAAGAACAGCTTTGTTTTCGCAATATCCAACAGGCGTACTTTTTTTAGTGCGATAGCAATTATATGCACAGTCTCGGCTGGTTTTTGCCGTCGTCGTCACCCCCGTCATGCACCGTATATGTATAAGTACGTGTATATAAAAGTCCCAAAGAAAAATAAGTCAGAAAGATGCTCCCGAAGCGCGGAATCGAGCCAGCGACCTCTCGCTCCGCAGCGCGTGGCGCTAACCACTACGCCATAACACGCAGATCCTTCAGGTAGCTAACGGCGAGCGTTATGTACACACCCTTTACCGCAGTACTCAGAGACGGCAGGCGCTTATAAGCGCTTCTTCATTACTAGCGAGATGGCGCGAGGAGCGCAACGGGCGTCGGGCAGCTCGCTCGCTTCTACTACAGTGGCTAGAATAGGGAAGTGTGAAGACCGCGCCGCCTGCGCTGACGCTCTCCACCGATGCCTCGACCGGCACTGTCTAGGTGGCGCTGGTTGTAGCTTACACATCGCTCGCTCGGCTCGCTGCAGCGAAGCTGCCATGTCAAGGCTGATTTGTGGCGGATATGGTTTAGTTTGCGCCGTAAATTTACTATACTCTATTGCTGGGCGTAAGAGTCTCATAAATAAATGAAATTCGCGGCAGATGTTATCAAACATTATCACCGTATGGTATGACCGTACCAAGGGCGTCCGCAGAAATTTTTCCAGGGGGGTGCATCCATGGGGGGGGGGGGGGGGGTGTTCACTACCGTGACTTGACCGGCAAGGTTAATCAATAATGTGTAATAACGTGCAAAGTTGGCTGGCAGTCCTGAATGCCGTTTCACACGGATATGCGGACCTTTTGTGTGCTAACCAACGTGTGCAGCTTTTTGCTACTGCATAGAAAGATATTATCCGAAATTCCAGGGGAGGGCAGCCGCCCCCCCTTGCACCCCCTCCGGACGCCCATGGACCGTACGCACAGTATCATAAGTGAAGCTTTACATTCGCAAACATCGCGGCCAGCTAAGCTTGCCACTGCGTGTGATCATTCCTTGATGCTGAGAAATGTAACCGATTAACATATTGAGGGGATTGCCATTTCACAAGGCTATACGCAACCTCAAGCAGCACGAAAAAACGCTACTATGACATTGATATTCATTTTCTTCATGTTGTTATACAGTATACTTAAAATTTGCATGAGATAGTTCTTAAGGATTTAATTATTCTTGCGTATTCACACTGGAAATATATTTCAATTAACAACTGCACAGAAAATCGGAGAGCATTTCACTCTTCTCACACATTTTATTTAAAGTGAAAGTAGGGAAGAAAGCTAGCACACTACAGGGTGATGCACATAGCATCGCTCTTCGAAGCTTGAGGTGCTTTTATCTTCCTCTTGCAGAACTTTTCTGTTTGTTTAGAGGTTTCGTGAAGAAGTGAAGCCGTGTGAGAACAAAAAACTTGATTATATGTTGCTCGTCAGATCTTGCTTGTGCAAGTCGCACCCTACGGATGGTACGGTCTGCATTGAGTTAGAAAGTTCGACTATAGTGTCCCTTTGGAGCTTATTATAACTGAACCACAATGTGAACGTGTCCTCCAGTGCCTCCACAAATGAAAATAGTTCCGGTGACAGGTACAAAAGCCCTCCAACATCACAGAATGCTGTGAATGACGCAAGATCCTTATCTGCGTTGTCGAGGGATGTGAGCAGCTGCTCAAAACAGTCCCGACATTTCGTTGCCATAACTTTCCTCCGTGCCACATAGCCGGCCAAATAGTGCACCAGTCTTCCGTCACTGACTTGCACAGGATACACATGGTCAGAAAGGAGAGTCGATGCCTGTAGTAGACTTGAACATTCGTCCAGGTTTCCAGTGTCCAGTAAATTGTAGACATGGATGGCCACTTCATCAGTTCCAACTAATGACGTAAGTATGTCACCTGCACAGTTGCCCGTGCCTGCTGCTTTTACCAAATTGTAAAAGCTAAGGGAATTCACGGCAGTAAGGAACTGGGTCGATGTGGGATGATCATTGCACCCGGATAACTGACGAATTATGCCGAATAGCTTTTCGATTGGATCTTGGCGATTGGAACGACAGCATTCTTTTCCAAAGGCTTGTCTGCTCTTGGTATATTACGCTGCCACTGCTGGAACAAATGGTCGTCTGTCGGAACTCCAAGCAATGAATGCCTCTGCTTGCACGATTTCTACCCAGTTGAGCATCTGGGCACAAAACAGTGGCTCTGACGTCTGCTCGTGGCACACACCCCGCAAAAGACATAACGTAAACATGACAAGGCTGTCCGACCAGCAAATGCAGCACGAAAGAACAGCGTAAACATGCAAGAGAATCACGTTTGACCGGCGAGATGCAGCGTTGAACAACGTGTTCAGCCTGAGAGCCTGACGTGGATGGATGGATGCTATGAGCGTCCCCTTTAAAACGGGGCGGTGACATGTCTGCCACCAGGCTCGAAGAAAAAAAAAAAAGCTTCCTTGTTTCATGTTGGCCTAATACCTTATCTACATTGATTAAATCTATGTTATTATACCAAAAAAAAAATATAAATTCACGGTCCATCTCTCTGCCTCTTAAGGCAGAATGACCTTATTTTTCCCCCATTATTTATTTTTCTTTATCTCTACTTTTCTGCCACCAATACTCTAACCGTCTCTTATTTCTATCGCGGACGTGTGCAGCTTTCCATTGTTGTCCCTAAAACCCAAGGCTTCATGCAGACTCGTGCCCACACGTATACCTGGGTGAATATCGCCACATTCAATCAGTACATGTTCCATCGTTTCCTTAGTTCCCCCGCAGCATGTACATTGTTCTTCGTTACTGAATCTCGCTTTATAACTACGCGTTCTAAGGCAGCCCGACCTTGCTTCAAACAGTAAAGCGCTTCCCCTTGAATTATCATAAAACCTTTCCCTCCTTATTTCGTTTTTTGCCTTTCGGTAGTTACTCAGAGCCGGCTTCTTTTCCATCGCTGCCATCCAATAAGTCCTCTCCGCCTCTCTGACCTTCCGCTTAATGCTCCTTGTTGCCATATCGCCCACACTGCCAGCCGTATATTTACTGGTGAGCCTCCTAGTTCTTTTTCTCCACTGCGTGTCAACGCTTTTTCTATACAAATACCTGAAAACCTTCTCTGCCCATCTATTGTTCATTTTCCTCAGCCTCTCTTCGAATCTCATTTTGCTCTGAGCTTCCCTCACTTCAAAGCCTGTCCATCCCATATCACCCTTTACAGCCTCATTTGTCGTCTTCCCGTGAGCGCCCAACGCGAGGCGGCCCACCGTCCTTTGATTTACATCCATTCCTGATTGTACCTCTGACTTCATGTACACTACTGAGTTCCCAAATGTAAGCCCCGGGACCATCACACCCTTCCACAGCCCTCGAAGCACCTCGTACCTATTGTATCCCCATAAAGCTCTGTGCTTCATAATTGCAGCATTCCTCTTTCCCTTTGCTACCGATGCTTTCTCTTGTACCTCCATATATCTATCCCCCTCATTTACCCATACTCCGAGGTACTTGTACTCGCTTACCCTCGGTATTTTTTGGCCCTGTATAAAGACCGCATGGTCCTCGTGATCATTGAATACTTTCAATCCACATTTTGTTGCACTAAATCCTAGTCCTAGAGCCTCACATTCCCTTCCGCATATATCTGCCAGTCGCTGTATATCATCTTGACTGTCCGCAAATAAGACAATATCGTCAGCATAAAATATACCTGGAAGCTTCTGCTCAACCATCGTGCCGACCTGCTTGTGTGACAAATTAAATCCAATGTTGCTACCTTCTAGCGCTTTTTCCAACCTCACCATGTACAGCATGAATAACAGCGGGGACAAAGGACATCCCTGTTTCAGCCCCTTGCTAATTTCAACGCTGTCCTTACTACTTATTCCTTCCCATTCTATACAAACTGTATTTTCTCGGTATATGTCCCTCAAAAGCTGTATACAGTCGTCACCTATGCCCACTTCTTTCAGTATATCCAACAAAATTTCCTGATTAACGTTGTCATACGCCCCGGTAATATCTAGATAAGCTACGTATAAGGGCCTGTTTTCTATTTTCGATATTTCTATACACTGGGTAAGAACAAAGAGATTATCGTCTAACCGCCTGTCAATTCGAAATCCATTCTGAAGTTCTCCCAAAATATCATTTTATTCTACCCACGCTTCTATTTTTAATTTTACTGCCTGCATCGCCAACCTGTATAGCACCGATGTAATGGTTAGCGGTCTATACGAGCGAATGTTATCCTTTTCTCCCTTGCCCTTATAGATTAAGTTCATTCTACTTTTTCGCCAACTGTCTGGTATTTCCCTCTCCTGTAAGCACTTTTCTACGGCTTTCAGCAGTGCTTCTTTAGTTTTATGTCCGAGTTCGTTAATGAGGCTGACGGGAACCCCATCTAAGCCCGGAGTAGTGCGCTTAGGAATTTTTCCTTCGGCCTTCTTCCAATTGAAATTCTCTAGTACTACATCTGCGTCGGTTGCACTCCTTTGCGTACTTTTACTCACTGGGGGAATCCCCTGGGCGACCTTTTTAAACGAATCAGCTGTTATCTTTCGGATGTAACCTAGCGCTTCATACCCTTCCAATTGATTTCCTCCTTCATCTACCATATGTTGTTGCATTATGACAGACTTCCTACCCAGCGCTTTTAGGTGGCTCCAAAATATCCTAGGCGCGGCCTTCTTCTTTTCGCGAATCTCTGTCATCCAGCGTTCACTTTCACCTTTAATTTTTGCCTCGACTAATTTCTGCACAATGGATTTTTGCTCTAAATATATTTCCCATATTTGGTTGACTTCGTCCTGTGGCCGCTTCTCCTTTTTTGCTTGTCTGTGCTCCCGTGATGCCTCACGTCGCTTCTCGATCGCCTCCCGGATTTCTTTGTTCCACCAACGTTTTGGCTTTCTCTTTCCTTTCCAACAAATAGTTTTCTTCTCTTTTTCCATTTCTTTCGTGATTACATGTAGCAGCTCACTATACTTCCAGTCTTTGCCTGGTAGTTCGTCTACTTTTTCCTCGACTCTTGCGGCTATATTTGTTATCTGTTTGTCATTTAGATACAAGCTGCCAAACTTTGATTCTATGTTCTTATTTTCAGTTTTATATCCCATTTGTAATATTATGCGTTTATGATCACTACCCAAGCTGTTAATGCCTTCCTCGCCTATTCTCATCTCTCTAAGTTTGTCATATATTCCTTCTGTCATGAGACAATAATCAATGCTCGATTGCCGGTTTCCGACTTCCCACGTGATCTGCCCCTCACACTTAGTTAACTATCTCAAGACTACGTTGCTCGCAGAGATCTAGCAATAACTTGCCATTGGTGTCTGAATATCCGTCAAGGTCATGAATGTGAGCGTTCATGTCCCCTAGAAGGATTATTTCGGCATCATGACCAAATTCTTTAATATCGGTGCTTATGCATTTCACTATCTCCAGATTCTTTTCTCTGCAGTTATTGCCTGTCCACAAGTAAGCTACACCTAGCCACGTTTTCTTTCCACCTACTGTGCCCGAAACCCACATGTGCTCTGAACACGTTTGTTTCACTCTATCCAATTTTGTTCTGCTATGAATTAGCATTCCAACACCCCCACCTCTCCTTTCTGAGGTGATCCTGTTACATCCTTCCCAAATATAATTGTCAATATGTGGTGGCTCTTCCAAGTCTCTAAGGTGTGTTTCTGTAACCGCATAAACACCTATCTGTTCCTTGCTTAACTGCTCCTCAATCTCTAACCATTTTGCCTTTTTTTCTGCCACCCTGCTTGTTTATGTAACTAATTGCAACACGCGCCTTCTCCCTTCTTTTACTTTTTCTCTGGTTTTTCTCTATACTGCCTGTCAAAGAGTCCCCCTGGTTGTTTTCCTCATTACAAGCTACCGTGGGCACCGAAGGGCCCGCGTGCCCCCCAAAAAAGCTACTGCGCGTCCTGCCAGTCGCCAGCCCACCTCATGACCAAGCCTCTTATCGAAGTGAATTCTGTCTCTTTGGAAACCGCCCCACCTGTGCACCTCCCTGTTTATATCCACTACCTCGAAGCCCTTCTCTCGACTAATTCGCCATATCTCTTTGTTTGCGTCGACAACCGCTCTTTGCAAGTTGATATTTCTTACTGGTACTTCCGGTATTGTGCATACCACTATCTGCACCTGAGAGGAAATGGCGCGCATGTCCTCGACCCCTTTCGCCAATGTGGTCGCTAGTTCGGCTGATTCTTTATTCAAGACGTCGTTTAGACCTCCCGCGATTATCACGAGGTTACGTCCATTAGCCTTAGTTGCGAGTTTTGCGCTAGCTTGTCTCATCACTGATCCCAGCCTATGTCCGGGGAACTTCCCTATTAAAACTCGTTTGTCGCGCGCTGTCGTGTATACGACAGCGCGCGCCACCTAGCGGAAACATCGTAAGGCGGCTTCACTACCTCCCATTGCTGCCGCTTGGCGGTGATCACACTTCTAGTATTCTAGCCACTGTACTTCTACTATTTGCGCAGGGAAACCTTGTTCCTCCGCTGTATGCTCGCGTGGTAGTTGCTGCCGGGGGACAGATGTTTCTGCAGCGTAGCAGCGCTTCCCTCGCGGGCCGCTTTTGTTGCTATAGCATTTATTGATTCGCCCTTGCGGCGAAACTGTGACTTTTTGTTATGATAGAATGGAAAGATGTTTATTTAAACTCAGGAAACATGTAGAAGAGCCAGAAAGCTTACGTTTGTTAAAAAAATACAATTTGGACGCAAGAGTGAAACAATGCTATAGCAAGAAATTGTAATGTTATACGAAGTAAGGCTAGCTGCTAACTCTTTTGGATCCGATATCGCGTAACTCTACAAAACGCTGGTGTAAGACAATACGGCCGCTTCAAGGAGCGAAGCGGCTTTCGTGCTGTCTGTCTTGTCAACGCGATGTAAGCGGCAAAAGCGCAACACGTACAAGGGTCTACGAGGCACCTACCGATGTCTGTCGAGTTAGCGCGTGCGCCAGCGCTCACGGCCAAAGTCGCGAGCACACCTACCGAAAAAGAGAAAAGCGGTGTACTTATTTCAATCTTACGACTATTTTATTTCCCTTTGCTGACGAAGTACTATCGAGAAAAAAAATCACACGCATGGTGAACTGCACCAAATACCTACCTTTCAGAAAATTATTGCGGCAGACAATTTAAACTAAGGACAATAAATCTTGGTAGGTGCTGACTTCGGTATTCAAGCCTTCTTATAAAAAAGGTTCATGGTTTTCGCTCTCACCGTTATACTTCGAAATTTTGCTGAAACGTATGCGGTTTATTAAAAATGCCGAAGTTTAAAAAGTGTTTTCTCAAGAAGGCCATTTTTATTTTTTGTTAGTATCTTACTGAAGTCAAGGACGTTGTCTACCATTCTGCGTTAAAAAAAAACAAAAAAAACTTTGCGTTATTTCGGTTGCTAACAAATTCATCATCATCATAATCATCATCATCATCATCATCATCAGCCTGTCTACGCCCACTGCAGGGCAAAGGCCTCTTCCATGTTCCGCCAATCAACCCGGTCCTGTGCTTTCTGTTGCCACGTTATACCTACAAACTTAATCTCATCTACCCACCTAATTTTCTGTCTCCCCCTCACGCGTTTGCCATCTCTTGGAATCCAGCCAGTTAACCTTAATGACCACCGGTTATCCTGCCGGCGTGCTACGTGCCCGGCCCACATCCATTTCTTCTTGATTTCAACTATGATGTCCTTAACCCCCGTTTGTTCCCTGACCCACTCTGCTCTCTTCCTGTCTCTTAAGGTTACACCTATCATTTTCCTTTGCATCGCTCGCTGCGTCGTCCTCAATTTAAGTTGAACCCTCTTTGTAAGTCTCCAGGTTTCTGCTCCGTAGGTAAGTACCGGTAAGATGCAGCTGTTATATACCTTCCTCTTGAGGGATAGTGGTTGATTACCATTAATGATTTGATAATGCTTGCCGAATGAGCCCCATCCCATCCTTATTCTTCTAGTTATTTCACTCTCATGGTTCGGCTCCGCGGTTACTCCGCGACTAACAAATTATAATGTGTCAAATGTGACGAACTCACCCTAGCGGCCGCGCCATTATGTGCATTGGTTAGAGACCCAGCGAGGTCCACCGGCTTCACTTAACCTCATAGTGCTAATGCTGCTGAAAAAAGATGCTGTAGAAGGCGGAAATTTACGTGATCACCGTGTTAGAGGTCGGTGAAAGTTGCTTTTGCTTTCTGGCAAAAGCTGATGACATAACACATCGTGTTCCAGAAGAAACGAAACGCTGCAGCTGAATAATGTGAGTGTAGCGAAACAAAACGAATGCCTTATCACCGTGTTTCAATAGTGCATGTTATATGTACAAATACGCTTTTAATTGACATGAGCCTTGATAAGACTGCGGTTTCGTAAGTATATTACAGCAACACATGTACAGGCAGCAGAATTGCTACACTGGTGCTTTTGGTTTATAAGGTTCCGACAAAAGTAAAGCTAACTACCAGAATTCCGCAGACCTCATTGTTGAAAAAAAAAATACTTTATTTCAGAATCTTCTTGGGAAGAGACGTAGAGCAATTCGTTTCAAAAGCGCAGCTGTTAAGCTTTTCGTTTGGCCGGTTCGCGTCACCAGAAAACTCAAGCAGCTCATAGCATAGTATAAAAAAAATCGCGCCATCTTCTGCTTCGCTCCCAGAACACGTGCGTCGATTTGTCCGGCGTGGGATGCAATAACTGATGGGCGAGAGAACGAGTACAGAGAGAGGGAAAGAAAGAGATAGAAAAAAATAAAAAGAGAGAAATTGAAAGAAATTTTTTTACAGGCTTATATTTAACTAAGGAGGTGCGAAGCAAGCAGGCAAGGGTGTTTCAGCTCCGTTAACGTGAAACCTGGGAAGGTGCGAAGCATGCAGTATTTTGAGAGAGATTTCCTTGATGAGGCACTAGTGGTGTCAAGCCTGAAACCGGGCACGAAGGCTGTTTCCGCTCCACTAACCCCCGAATGCAGAGATATTACTTGTCTCGTACTTGACTCTTACTTGACTCAAGACAGCTTTGCCGCTCGCCATAAATCGTTCTCGAACTTGCGGACGACTTGCGGGCGACTTGGCTCGGTCGAAGTCAGGACGAGTTTCAAGTCTGCTGCGGGGCTAGCTTGAAACAGTCTTGATGCGTTATTCCAACATGGCCGCCTCTCGAATGGACGTCGCGCGGAGGTTGTCCGCTTTTGAATTTGCTTGCCACGCTATGGACGTAGCATTTTCTGCGGTACATTGCCTGCCGAAGATTCCGCGACCCGCCTTACGTGACCGAGGAAATCCGATGGAGTTGTACGACGAGGAACAATTCCACGCTCGCTACAGGTTCGCCAAGAACGCCGTGCGGCATCTTCTGGCTATGTTGCAGCTCCAAGAAAGCGGGAACAACCGAGGACAGCCTCTGCCTCCCATGTTGCAGCTACTGATGGCGCTCAGGTTTTACGGCGCTGGCACATTCCAGACAGTCACCGGGGATCTCGTCCGCATTCCGCAGTCGACAGTGTGCCGCGCAGTCGGAAAAGTGACCCTACTCATCGCAAAGCGCTTGTACTCGATGCTGGTGCGCTTCCCGCAGCCGGCGGGATTTCCTAAAGTTATGCGGGACTTTTATGAAGTGGCCGATCTCCCTGGCGTTACAGGATGTGTCGACTGCACACACGTGCGCATTAATAGCCCCGGTGTATTTACGCTCACCAATCACTCATCTCCCGAATACAAAACATGTGGAAGGTCACAAGAATAATAGCTCAAGTGAACGCAAAAAAATGGTGTTCTTACCAGTTTTGTGGCGCTCTCGCTTTTCTCTTGCAACTTCCTCTTTCCATTTCTGCTTGAGGTTATTCCAGCATTTCTTGAGCTGCAGGTGGTGGCGCCTGGTAATCCCGTGGTTGGCGTTGTAGCGCTTGGCTATTTCTTTCCACGTTTCATTTTTTTTTCGCCACTGACGCAACATCAGTTTTTTCCCACTCGATAATGTGCCTGAACTGCCTCACACGATCGATCAGCACACTTTTTTCGTCCTCAGTGAAGCGCGGGGCCGCCTTGCGCTGAGGTGTCTCTTGGGACCACAACGTGCCTTGCTGCGACATCTCAGCGAATGGTTCTTTCTCCTTGATTCGACGACTTCGCTTCGAAAAGTTAGGTGGGGGACGTAGCATAAGCCGAAAAATGTTTTCATAGTACACAACATTTTACGTCGTTTTTGTCTCGTTCGGTGCAGCTGTGTGGGATTGACAAACTTGACAGGCATCAGTTTGCAGCACAACGATACGAAAAATTTCTTAAGCTATTCACAGAAGAAAAAAAAAAGCTTCCCCTAGTGCGGGTTTAATCCACGGACCAGCACAACTTTTTTGGTGACAAGGCGAAGCTTTTCTTGGGACTTCCTCGTAGCTTTGTATTACAAACAGGTGCTCTCGTACAAATACGTGGATGAGCTCTTCGTTCACCTAGCAGGACGCACATGACAGGCCTGTGTCTTTTTCGTTGTTCGCGACAAAGCTTCCAGAAGATCACATATCTTGACCATGTGCGTACCCCCCCCCCCTACCCTCACCAACATGCAGCGCGGCATTGCTGCACCCCGCGAGGCAAAATTCCGCCGAGGCCCATGATCCCGACGCCCGCTTCTTGTCTTGTTTACCAAGAATCAGATGTTCAACGAAAGCAGACAAATAATTAGCATTTCCAGTTCTATTCTTTAGCTTCTTTTGTTGGGTGGCGGCACCCACATGGGCCTGAACAAGGACTTTGTACACTTTGTTTCCAGAGCTTGTTGCATTTTTTATTTATTCATATATAACTGCGACCTAGCTCGCTAAGTACCTTGAAAATTCGCGATACCTCGCTTAAAACTTGTGAGCCAGGGCAGCGCATATACACTCCGCGTTCGATAAGAAAAAAAAAACGACGAAAAGACACAACGCATACCATGCCTTGTTTTGCATCTTTATGGGAAATTCTATTAGCGCGCAGACCAAAACAAGCAAACTTGGAGTAACGCGCCGCGCTTGGGCGGCCATTGAAACCAGCGGGCAACGGACCCTTTACACAAGCAACACTGCGCATCGCTGCGGCGGCGGGAACCACGTGCCGCTCGTTCGCAGTAAAATGACAAAAAATATGCTTGTAGCACTTTGATGTGACAGTTCTTTTCAAATATACAAACTTTTCTTGCTGTAACACGTGCCTTACGCCAACAACTCCATTATTAACCTCGGTACCAGGCGAGCAACGTGTTTCTGCATTGAAGCTCGTTCTTGACTTGACCAAGCAAGACAGCCTAACGTCTACGAAACGCGAAGGCCGACTTGGGCGTTTTCAAGTCCGCTGCTTGCTTCGGGCCGACTTGCTCAAGTCAAGTTGAAGGCACGAGCCAAGTAACATCTCTGCATTCGGGGGTTAGAGTTTAACTGAAACCAGACATGTAGAGAAGCAGAAGATGAAGAAGAAAAAGACAGAGAAGGAGCACCTTACGGTAAGCTGCATTCCGACGCAGTTTTCCGACGACCTTACCCCCGAATGCAGAGATGTTACTTGGCTCGTGCCTTCAACTTGACTTGAGCAAGTCGGCCCGAAGCAAGCAGCGGACTTGAAAACGCCCAAGTCGGCCTTCGCGTTTCGTAGACGTTAGGCTGTCTTGCTTGGTCAAGTCAAGAACGAGCTTCAATGCAGAAACACGTTGCTCGCCTGGTACCGAGGTTAATAATGGAGTTGTTGGCGTAAGGCACGTGTTACAGCAAGAAAAGTTTGTATATTTGAAAAGAACTGTCACATCAAAGTGCTACAAGCATATTTTTGTCATTTTACTGCGAACGAGCGGCACGTGGTTCCCGCCGCCGCAGCGATGCGCAGTGTTGCTTGTGTAAAGGGTCCGTTGCCCGCTGGTTTCAATGGCCGCCCAAGCGCGGCGCGTTACTCCAAGTTTGCTTGTTTTGGTCTGCGCGCTAATAGAATTTCCCATAAAGATGCGAAACAAGGCATGGTTTGCGTTGTGTCTTTTCGTCGTTTTTTTTTTCTTATCGAACGCGGAGTGTATATGCGCTGCCCTGGCTCACAAGTTTTAAGCGAGGTATCGCGAATTTTCAAGGTACTTAGCGAGCTAGGTCGCAGTTATATATGAATAAATAAAAAATGCAACAAGCTCTGGAAACAAAGTGTACAAAGTCCTTGTTCAGGCCCATGTGGGTGCCGCCACCCAACAAAAGAAGCTAAAGAATAGAACTGGAAATGCTAATTATTTGTCTGCTTTCGTTGAACATCTGATTCTTGGTAAACAAGACAAGAAGCGGGCGTCGGGATCATGGGCCTCGGCGGAATTTTGCCTCGCGGGTGCAGCAATGCCGCGCTGCATGTTGGTGAGGGTAGGGGGGGGGGGTACGCACATGGTCAAGATATGTGATCTTCTGGAAGCTTTGTCGCGAACAACGAAAAAGACACAGGCCTGTCATGTGCGTCCTGCTAGGTGAACGAAGAGCTCATCCACGTATTTGTACGAGAGCACCTGTTTGTAATACAAAGCTACGAGGAAGTCCCAAGAAAAGCTTCGCCTTGTCACCAAAAAAGTTGTGCTGGTCCGTGGATTAAACCCGCACTAGGGGAAGCTTTTTTTTTTCTTCTGTGAATAGCTTAAGAATTTTTCGTATCGTTGTGCTGCAAACTGATGCCTGTCAAGTTTGTCAATCCCACACAGCTGCACCGAACGAGACAAAAACGACGTAAAATGTTGTGTACTATGAAAACATTTTTCGGCTCATGCTACGTCCCCCACGTCACTTTTCGAAGCGAAGTCGTCGAATCAAGGAGAAAGAACCATTCGCTGAGATGTCGCAGCAAGGCACGTTGTGGTCCCAAGAGACACCTCAGCGCAAGGCGGCCCCGCGCTTCACTGAGGACGAAAAAAGTGTGCTGATCGATCGTGTGAGGCAGTTCAGGCACATTATCGAGTGGGAAAAAAACTGATGTTGCGTCAGTGGCGAAAAAAAATGAAACGTGGAAAGAAATAGCCAAGCGCTACAACGCCAACCACGGGATTACCAGGCGCCACCACCTGCAGCTCAAGAAATGCTGGAATAACCTCAAGCAGAAATGGAAAGAGGAAGTTGCAAGAGAAAAGCGAGAGCGCCACAAAACTGGTAAGAACACCATTTTTTTGCGTTCACTTGAGCTATTATTCTTGTGACCTTCCACATGTTTTGTATTCGGGAGATGAGTGATTGGTGAGCGTAAATACACCGGGGCTATTAATGCGCACGTGTGTGCAGTCGACACATCCTGTAACGCCAGGGAATTCGGCCACTTCATAAAAGTCCCGCATAACTTTAGGAAATCCCGCCGGCTGCGGGAAGCGCACCAGCATCGAGTACAAGCGCTTTGCGATGAGTAGGGTCACTTTTCCGACTGCGCGGCACACTGTCGACTGCGGAATGCGGACGAGATCCCCGGTGACTGTCTGGAATGTGCCAGCGCCGTAAAACCTGAGCGCCATCAGTAGCTGCAACATGGGAGGCAGAGGCTGTCCTCGGTTGTTCCCGCTTTCTTGGAGCTGCAACATAGCCAGAAGATGCCGCACGGCGTTCTTGGCGAACCTGTAGCGAGCGTGGAATTGTTCCTCGTCGTACAACTCCATCGGATTTCCTCGGTCACGTAAGGCGGGTCGCGGAATCTTCGGCAGGCAATGTACCGCAGAAAATGCTACGTCCATAGCGTGGCAAGCAAATTCAAAAGCGGACAACCTCCGCGCGACGTCCATTCGAGAGGCGGCCATGTTGGAATAACGCATCAAGACTGTTTCAAGCTAGCCCCGCAGCAGACTTGAAACTCGTCCTGACTTCGACCGAGCCAAGTCGCCCGCAAGTCGTCCGCAAGTTCGAGAACGATTTATGGCGAGCGGCAAAGCTGTCTTGAGTCAAGTAAGAGTCAAGTACGAGACAAGTAATATCTCTGCATTCGGGGGTAAGGCGGTGCTTCTTCTTCTTTTTCTTCTTCTCCTTCTCCCCTACATGCTTGGTTTCAGTGCCTTACGGCATGTAGGGAAGGGCGTTTTAGCTACAATAACGTCGTCGGCTATTTGTTGGACTAACTGTTGCCTTCTTCACCTTTAGTGGACCGGTTTGTTGCCTTCTTCACCTTTAGTGGACCGGATTTACGAAATATTTGTGCCGCATATCCGTTTTTTGATGGACCGTGATTGCCTGACACACCGTGACGACATTAGGCGCCGACAAGCCGAGCACTTGAGGTGCTTCGCAACTCAAAGAAAGGGAAGAAAGACAGAAAAAGAGAGAAAGACAGAGAGAGATATAGAGAGAGAAACACACACAAAAAATTACACCATTTACCGCTAAAGGGGACCATGAGGCGATGCGAAGCCGGAGCACTTGCACGATCGCGCTCCGTTGGCGTTCGTTGGGCATGCTACATGACCTCGCGTCGTGGAACGCCAAGAGGGACGCTACGCGCGTCTTGTCTTCCCTCTAGCCTGGCCGTTAATTGTCACAGGGCTAGCGGGGAACGCGGTCGACAGGCGTGCGAGAGGGGGGCAGCGTAAGAGAGGAGAGAGAGGGGGAGGGGACGCGCATGCGCTGGTGCTCATGGCGGCGTTGCGCAGGAGAGAATTTCGGCATGTCTAGCCCGCGTTTCAGAGGAAGAGCGGAAAGGGGAGGGGAGAGGGGAAGTGGAGGGGGGAAAGGGGAGGTGGAAATGGGAGAGGGGAAGTGCAGAGGGCGTGTGGAGAGAAGAAAGGGGAGAGGGGAAGAGGACAGGCGGAATGGTGAGGGGGAGTGGAGAGGAGGTGTGTGGAGAGGGTATGCGCATGCGCAGTAAGGGTGGTCACGCCGCACACCACCACCACCGGATTGAACTCCGCCATAAGATACTTCGCATCTAAAAAGAGATAGGAAACAGGGAGAGCAACACAGAAAGAGAAAAGCAGAGAGAAAGAGAGATAATCAAAAAAAAAGAGAGAAAGAAATAGAGAATAAGAGAAGGAGATGGAATGAAAGAGGAAGCGAGGAATAGAGAAAACGAAAGAAACAGAAAAATAAAGAGAATCAAGGCAGGCCGTCCGGCTCCGCACTTCCCCTGACAGCAAAATTTTTGTTGGTGACTTTTTTACTGTAATTTGTAGCTTTGGGTCTGGTAATCCCTAAGTTAAATCGTAAATGCTCTAGCGTATCTTATAACTAATTCTAGCGTAGTTAATTGTGAGCATTTTAGCGTCACTTCAAAACGCCCGCCTAAATACCACAAGAAACTAGCGACCCATGCGGGGAGCGTCAAAGACCACGTGCACTCAAGCTGTGGTGACGTAGAAGGCGCGGTTTTCAAATCGGGGCCCCGCGCGCGGTAGAGATTGAAAGTATGTGGGTGACCCCTCACGAAAACTACCTCGAGAGCAGCCCGACAACAGAGCGAGAGGGGTGCGGAACAATGGGCCTCGCCGGGTGCCAGTCGTCGTATTGTGCACGTGCGCCCCGCAAACCTTCTGTGACGTCCACAATACTCGCTTTACTCGTGGAACGTCACGCGGGGCCTCTATCTACGTCATACCAGGATGTCGCAAGTGCAGCCAACTCAAGTGAGCACTCATCCTTACTTTAAAACCAATTAAGATATCTTAAAGGCAATGTTCGTCGCTAATAATCGGTCAGATGTGTCCCCGTATACAGGAAGTCAACAACACAAACATCTCGAGGTTTCAATTTTGGTGTCAGGGGTCCTTTAAGGCTTGGCACCACTAGGGCGAAGCTGCCTTAAATTTTTTGGTGTGTCAGTTAACGCCACATTTTGTAATGCGCCAGTGGAGTTGGCGCTGCACCCACCGCGGTGGACTAGTGGTTTGGGTGCTTGACGGCTGATCCGAAGGCTGCATGATCGAATACCGGCCACGGCGGCCACATTTCGATAGAGGCAAAATGCTCTATAGAGGCCCGTGTGCTCAGATTTAGGTGCACGTTAAAGAACCCCGGGAGGTCAGAATTTACGGAGCTCTCCCTACGGCAGGGCACATATCTCCCTTAGCCAGCCAAATTCTAAGACAGGCTGCCACTGATCCAACCCGAAACGCATAACTTGGGTTCCTGGCCATCAGGGCTTACGAGGTAATAAGGCCGCTGACGCGGCCGCCCGAGCGCTTATCCACCGGTCTTCTCACCCCAGCTTTTATGACTCGATAAACCGCTGCTGCGGTTCAGAGGAATTATTTCCTATTATCGGGACACTCACCGCCTTTTCCCGGCTCCTGCAAAGGGGCTGAGTAAGGCGGAGGAGCGAACTTTAAGGCGCCTGAAGACAGGCACTCTACTCTGTCCTGCCATTATAAAACATCTTGATCCGAACACAGATGGGCGGGGCCCACACTGTGGGGAGAGCTGTGACATCTTCCACATGCTGGTGGGCATGTACAAAAAAATTCCCACCTGCCCTATTTTTCTACCCCTTCCCATGAGGCATGGGAGACTGCCCTCCTCTATCGATCCTTGCCGGAGTCTCAACTGACTCTAATGAGACGACCTCCCCCCCTCACCCTCACTTTCGCAGTTGCCCTCCCCTTCTCCCTGTGGTGTGGAGGGCACGAAGCATATACACACGAGCGCTAAGGAAACCAGTTCCAGCCTTGAAGAAAAGTCCACTTGTCGAAAAGTCGGCTGGAGCACCCACCCCGTTTACGGATTTTTTCAAGTTCCTGCTAGCAGCCCTAGGTATGGCTAGGCTTGGCCATTCTTTGGATTCGGTCGCTTCCCAACACTACGCACGTGTTTCTGGCAGGAACTGTCACGTGACTAGCTGTTACGTAATGTGATTGTAGTCACGCGACTAATTGTTACGTGATGTTACGCGATTTTAGTCACGTTACTAGTGGTTACGTGATATTACGTAATTTACTCACATGACTAGATGGTGCGTGGTGTTACGTTATTTTAGTGAGGTGACGAACTGTTACGTGATGTCACGTTGTTTTATTCGCGTGACTAGCTGTTCCGGATGTGACGTGGTTTTACTCAAGTGACTAGCTGTCACGTGATGTCACCTAATTTTTGTCGCGTGACTATTTGTTATGTGGCGTTACGTGATTTTTTAGTCACGTGACTAGATGTTACGTGTGTTACGTGATTATTCACGTGACTACATGTTACGTGATTTAGTCGCGTGACAAGCTGCTACATTGTTTCTGGCAGGAATCTGTAACGTGACTAGCTCTTACGTGATTTTAGTCGCGTTAGTTATTTTACGTGGTTTATGGTGGGAACATGTTCACGTGGTACTTTACGTGATGTTACCAAGTTTTAGTCACGTGAATAGTTTTTTCCGCGATGTTGCCTGATTTTTAGTCACGCGAATAGATGCAACGTGATGTTACGTGATTTTAGTCACG